>NC_000083.6:91676987-91998015 GCF_000001635.26 Mus musculus | reverse complement strand
TTTGTTGGGTCTTTTTCTGGTTTAGGTATCAGAATAATTGTGGCTTCATAGAATAAGTTGGGTAGAGTACCTTCTGTTTCTATTTTGTAGAATAGTTTGTGAAGAACCGGGATTCGATCTTCTTTGAAAGTTTGATAGAACTTTGCACTAGACACATCTGGTCCTGGGCTTTTTTTGGTTGGGAGACTATTAATGACTGCTTCTATTTCTTTTGGGCATATAGGACTTTTTAGATCATTAACCTGATCTTGATTTAACTTTGGTACCTGTTATCTGTCTAGAAACTTGTCCATTTCATTCAGGTTCTCCAGTTTGGTTGACAAAAAGACCACCAACAGATTGGGAAAGGATCTTTACCTATTCTAAATCAGATAGGGGACTAATAGCCAATATATATATAAAGAACACAAGAAGGTGGACTCCAGAAAAATAAATAATCACATTAAAAAATGGGGCTCAGAACTGAAAAAAGAGTTCCTACATGAGGAATACCGAATGGCATAGAAGCACCTGAAAAAATGTTCAGCATCCTTAATCATAAGGGAAATGCAAATCAAAACAACCCTGAGATTCCATCTAACACCAGTCAGAATGGCTAAGATTAAAAACTCAGGTGACAGCAGATGCTGGTGAGGATGTGGAGAAAGAGGAACACTCCTCCATTGTTGGTGGGATTGCAAGCTTGTATAACCACTCTGGAAATCAGTCTGGCGGTTCCTCCGAAAATTGGACATAGTACCACCGGAGGATCCAGCAATACCTCTCCTGGGCATATATCCAGAAGATTTTCCAAGTGGTAAGAAAGACACATGCTCCACTATGTTCATAGCAGCCTTATTTATAATAGCCAGAAGCTGGAAAGAACCCAGATGCCCCTCAACAGAGGAATGGATACAGAAAATGTGGTACATTTACACAATGGAGTACTACTCAGCTATCAAAAAGAATGAATTTATGAAATTCCTAGGCAAATGGATGGACCTGGAGGGCATCATCCTGAGTGAGGTAACACAATCACAAAGGAACTCACACAATATGTACTCACTGATAAGTGGATATTAGCCCCAAAACTTAGGATACCCAAGATATAAGATACAATTTGAAAAAAAAAAAATAAGGTCCTTTTCTGATAGTCAAAGCTGCAATGAGAACTCTGCCAGACTCCCAAGTGTCACCAGTTAATTGCTGTTGGATGGTAGCCAGACTTTCTCCTACTTAGAGCACATTCCAAGAGGTTGTAAAACAATTAACCAGAGGTCATAAAAGGGGATCCTTTTATTATAGGTGTTAGGACAGAAGATAAAATATCGACTGGGTTTATCTATACAAAACTTCATTAATAACTTAGTTATGGTTTGAAACCTTCAGTGAAAATGTGGAGCTGAGACAGATGATGGATGGTTAGCTAGATAAGGCCTCAGATTTTAAAGGCATCACCAGAGTCCTACTCTGTGACTTCATATGTACCTTGCCCCCAGACAGGAAGCTCCTGGCAAATTACTTAATTTTCCTACAAAGCTATTTAACTATAACAACTCTAGTATCACACACATCTTTAGTATTCTGTCACCCAACCCATTTATTATATATTTCTCTATAATATTGTGCATGTTGCAAGAATGAGAACAATCAGTGTCAGCATTTAAAGTGACTACTTATACTGATCCATGATTTTAGTTATGAAAATACATTCTCTACAAGAGGTAGTATTAAAAAATGCATGCCCAGAGTTGTAAACTCACTTGTCCTACATTCACTTATCTTAGCGTATCTAGTGTGTATAATTCATTAACCAATTCATTCAAGAATACCATTAGGTTTCCAGATACAATAACGAAAGGAAAGGAATAGAAAGAGATTTTTATATGCAGATGGTGCCTTGCTATTTATCACTGAGCCACAAACAATTATCCTAGAAATGTTGAGATTAATGGGCCTATTTAGAAAAAAAAAAAAAAAAGCTAATTGTGACAGGCATTGGGATAAATCTGAGCTATTTTCCATATTAAAAAGTTTTCTCAGTGACAATTGCATTTTCTATAGAGTTATAACCAACTCACTAGTGCCAAAATTATTTCCTGCTTTACTAAGATTTTAGGATATTTCTTTATATGATGTGACTACTCTGGGATGATGAAGTCAACCCAGATAAATCTGGAAGTGAGCACTCTCTCAGTGGGGCCAACTACTTGTATCACTTCCAAAGCTTCAGTTACCCATTTGCATTTCAACTCTCTCTTTCTTCTTCAGTGTTTAATACAACCCAGCCTGTTTTGATGGAGGTTTCCAACTTATAAATATTCATTACCAGCACACATTTTAAAAGGTTTGGATTTTTACCATGCTGATAATTGAGGGATTTAGTACTACCTTACTTGAAGTCAACATGAAGTAAACAAAGCCTAGAAAAGAAGCTTTCTGGCAAGAACACAGCCTGTGCACTGCACAATGTGTATAATAACAGAAATCTCTGAGATTGAATTAATAAAACAGATTCAGATAACTTACTGAGTGATTCTGGTATAAGTCACTCTATGTAGATCACAGTCTATGCCAATGTTGGGTGAGGTAGAATTTCAGATACTCAGATCAAATGGGATCATTGCTGGAATAATTTATAAATAGGAACTCGAGTGGTGGCTGAGTGGTCAAGAGCACTGTGTTTAGTTCTCAGCACTCACATCATGGCTCATAACTAATTGACTGAAGCTCAGGTTCCACTGGGTCTGACATAATCCACTGGCTTCTGTGAGCACTGCAGGCACACATGTGATGCATGTATAAAGGATCTGACTTTACACATAAAATAAAATAAAGCAAACTTTTTAAAAATAATTGCAGACAACAGGTCATGATGTAAAAATTAGCTTTTGTTTTCTCCTGCAAACTAGGAAAGTGTCAACATCTCACTCAACAAAAATGATAAACATGTCACTATTAAAATCCTTGAATAATAATGGAGTTTCAGCCTAAAATTTCCATTTGGAAGTCAAAATATAGAGATTCCTGTTAATAAGAAGTAACTAGGAGTTAATTTTTTTTTTTTTTTTTTTTTTTTTGGTTTTTTGAGACAGGGTTTCTCTGTATAGCCCTGGCTGTCCTGGAACTCACTTTGTAGACCAGGTTATACTCTAACTCAGAAATCCGCCTGACTCTGCCTCCCAAGTGCTGGGATTAAAGGCATGAGCCACCACGCCTGGCTTGTTTTTTTTAATATCATAAAAGACAAAGTTTATTTTGAATGCTCTCACTTGACTGTTTAGTGATGTGTATTTTACCCACACTACAGTAGGAGCTCTTTAGTGGATATTATGACAGCAAAATCTGAAATCATTAAGGTAAATGTCATTATATATAATGTAGGTAATCTTCAAATGACTAGGAATTTAAACTTTATAACTAGCCACAGGCACAGAGAGAAGACATTCATAACTTACATCTTTTCCCAAACCATTAAAACCATATTTTCACATAATTTTACTTAAGCCAAAATGATGCTAATATTTCTTCATGACTGCTTTTAACTGGCCGACCAGATCCCTTGTTTGCTAGGGTCAGTCCTTGAAAATAGGACTAAACTGGAAATTAATTACATAAAGTAATCACAAAAAATGAGAGAGAAAACTTTACCTTAATATGGAACCAATATCTACATTCTGAGAATGAACTGTGCCCCAGGTTTTCATACAACTGTGCAAAAAGTTACATGTATATTCTTTTGTTTCATTTCCATCTGTTTTCTGCTAAGTGTCAAGACAAAAGGAAGGAAGCCTAAGAGAAAGAAGAAGAAACAAAGACCCATTCATTCACCTACTTGGGGAATCCCAAAATCCTACTAAATCAGAAAACACAACATATACACAAATGATGTGGGACAGACCTCTTTAGGCTCAGTGCACTTCTCATTCTCCATGAGTCCATACATGCTTTGATAACGTTGCCTTAAAGTGCCTTGTTTTCTTTCTTTTTTTTCTCTCTTTCTTTTTTAAATTTATTTTTTATTAGATATTTTCTTTATATACATTTCAAATACTATCCTGAAAGTTCCCTATACCCTCCTCCTGCCCTGCTCCCCAACCCACCCACTTCCACTTCTTGGCCCTGGCGTTCCCCTGTACTGGGGCACATAAAGTTTGCAATACCAAGGGGCCTCTCTTCCCAGTGATGATGTCCTCTACACTCAATATCTTTTAGACTCTCTCTGCTTCCTCTTCTACAGGGTTTCCTGAGCTCAAAGGAGAAATATATTAAGGCTGAGTGTTCCAAGATCTCTACATTTGTACTGTAGAGATGATGGCTCTGTGGTTAAGAGTGCAGACTGCTTTCCAGAGGTACTGAGTTAAATTCCCAGCAACCATACGGTGCCTCCAATTCTCTTCATGTTGTCTGGCTGTTGTCCTCTGTGTTCTTCCAATCTACTTCAGGACTCTCTTCATAAGATGACTAAGAAAAGCACTGATTTATCCATAAAGGATATCATTAGGAGACATTTTATTGCTACTGACTTTTTAAAAATAGTAGTATTTGGTTTTACCCTAGTACAGTGGATAATCTAGTCTCAGGTTCTTGGTCACCTAAGTAGTACTGGGTATGGATTCCATTGGGTATGGATTCCATCCTATTAAGTGGGCCTTAAGTGAAACCAGACTGTCTATTGACCTATGTTTCGCATCTCCACTGCCCTGGAATATTGCAGATAGTGTTAGTCTGAGGTTATATATATGGGATGATGATTACATTTCTCATTGGTTGAACAGCTGTCTCCTGGTAGGATAAAAAATCTTTTGGGTATGTGCCCAGGGTAGTATAGCTGGGTCTTTAGGAAGATAAATTTCCACCATTCTGAAGGACTTCCACCCTGATTTTCATAGCTATATGAGTTTTCGCCAGAATGAACTGTCTCGTATTTTACTGATGATAGACATTCTAATATCTAGAAGAAGAAATTCTAAATTGTTTTGATTTACATTTTCTTGATAGCTGGAGAAGTTGAACTTTTCCAACTGTTTTTATTTTTAAAATGTTAATTTGAAATTATTCCAGGGGGAAAAAACCAATAGACATACTGCACTTCAACTAAGTTTCTTAAAAAAGAAAAACAATATATTTGATACATTCCAGGAAAAGGTAACATCTAGGATTGGAGAGAGTGTCATTTTTCTTTTTTTCTCTATATTTTTAACTGAAAATTTAAATTTTAAATATATTTTCATCATATTCTTCTCTTCACTCATATTCTTCCAGAATCTTCTCCCATCTACCCAACTTTAACTACCTTCTCAAAAAAAAAAAAAAAAAAAAGACAATAAAATGCTTCCAAACCATGAGACAATGCAACAACATCAACAACAAAATAATAATAAACCTATAACCAAATGAGAGCACTCACACTCACACACACACACACACACACACACACACACACACACACACACACAAACTGTGACCAACAATTATATGTTAGTTAACTACTACTGGACATGACACTTGCACTGCAGTAGTTGATATATCCAGTGTTATTCCACTGGAGAAACCTGTTTTTCACTTTCCCAGGATGTGTGACAATATAGTTGATAATGTGCACCATAGGTCTAGGCTTTCATTCTTTCATTCAGATAGTTTATAAATACAACAAAACTAAAATACAGTAAGTTTAAAACAAACAAACAAACAAACAAACAAAAACAATCACATGGAAGTTGGACAAGTCAAACAGCAGAAGAACAAAGTGAAAGCAAAAGAGTTAGATTCTCACTTTTTCATTTTTAGTGCACATTTTATTTATTTTTTGTTTATTTTTTAATTGGATATTTTACTTGTTTACATTTCAAACTTTATTCCATTTCCTGGTTCCCCCTCTGCAAAAATCCCTATCCTATCCTCCCTAGCCCTGTTTCTATGCGATTCTCATTCTTAGGAATCCCATAAAAACCCTGAACTCAGAGCACTAATATATACCGAATGAACCTGTAGAGTCCCTGTGCATGCTGGCTCTATTCTCTATGAGTTCATATGAGCTTTGATGATGTTGATTTAATGGGATTTGTTTTCTTAGTTTGCTCCATCCCTTCTGGCTTTTATATTTGTCCAATTATTCTTCCTCTTGAATCCTGAGGGAAGGAATTTGTTGGAGACCTAACCCTTAGGGCTGAATGTTTCAAAGTCAGTCTCTGCCTGTATAATGTCTGGCTCTGGGTCTTTGCATCTTTTCTCATCTGCTGCCAGAGGAATCTTCTTTGATGATGGCTGAATTAGGCACTGATCTATGAGTGTAACAGAATATCATCAGGAGTCATTTAATGATACTCTTTAAAAAAATTAGACCAGTAGTATCTGGTTTTACTTTAGGTCTCTTTTCTATCTAGTCTCTGATTCTTTCTCTCTCAAGTTGGGATTGATATGGCTTCCATCTCATTGACTGGGCCTTAAGTCATATCAGACATTGCTTAGCTATTCCCACTCCCACAATCTTTGTGACACTATTGCTCAGTCATATCTTACAGTTAGGACATGGTGATAGATCAAAGGGTTTGTGGATGGCTTTGTGTAGGTTTGTTTTTCCTGTGATAGTGTTCTGATCTAGTTTCTTCTTCATTAAAACAAGACAAAAATACAAATAAAAGTTTGAATATTCATGATATGAAATAATATTCTGTATTATTTATAATACAGAATGTATAATACTCTGTCTCAACTTAAATGACAAAACCAAAAGAGAAAGCGCTAAAAGTTTTGAGTGAGAAACAACAAGAAAAGAAAATAACTAATACAAAATTAGCTCAAGACAGAGACAATAACACTGGGTTCATGTGGAGGAGGATACTAATCAAAAAATCAAAAGTATTTTCTTAGAAAATGTGTTTGACCTTTTAAAGCCTCACTTTTCTTATTTTCACAATGAAGTCATTTAAGTTGATAATTATACTTCAAAATGTGAACATATATGGCTGGTGCCTCATCTTGACAAACTGACCTTACCAGTCACTTATCATTTCATCTTAATTGTCGATTTTCCCTATTGATCAGTTTACATGGCATAGTTTGTGAACTTTTTATAATAAAAACTACTAATTTATTATCTTATCTTTTATTTTTGAGCAAATAACTTATTTTTTTAAATATTATTATATAAAAGAACATATTACTTTATTTTTTTTAGAGATTTTCTATGAGGCATGTAGCATGTAGCCTTTGCCACCCTGCCTTTTTGCTGTGTGAGGACAGCACTACAAGCCCCTATGAAGAAAATATTGGATCTGTGGATAAAACACACACATGTTGCTAAATTTCAACCTTCCTTATTGACTCAAGTTCTGGACTCTTCTAAGCCTTCCTAGGCTAGTGTGCCCTTTACAAATACTCTTAACTCAGCACCTCTCAACCTTCCCTAAGCTTCAATTTCTCATTTAATTTTAGTCCCAACTCAATATCCTAACCTTCCACTTGTAGACAGACCTATGATGCTCTGCCCAAGATCTTACATGGCTGGTCACCTTATGTCTCTCTGAAGCATGCTGAAAGACTTTCCCCCTCTGTATCCCTCTATGGGGACCTGAAATCTTGCCTCTTTCATTCCACTCAGCAATTGCCACCTGGTATCTTTATTGATAGATCGAGGATCAATTTGGGAACAGGACCTTAGCATCAGACATACATCCTACATTAGCATGCTTTGACTTAGTTACATCTTTAATCTTCTCCAACTTGGGATTCTCAGCTGTAACATCATCTGATATTTTCCCCCAAGAATTCCAGCTCTGAAGAAAGCTCCTTCAGTTGTTGACTCCTCAGAAGCTCACCTAGAAACTGCAGAGTCTATGAATTATTATTTGCAGTTAAATTCTAGTATTTCAGTGTATTTGACCAGGCAAAATTGAAAATTCCCATGGAAAGTAGGTTAAAAACTATTTAGTGCAACAGCAAACATACTTTCATTCACAGTCTGATTTTGTAACCAATCTTGTAAAATATGAGTTCTGATAGTATCTTATACTTTGGAGACATTAAAAAAATGTTACATATGAACTCAAAATTGATGTGTATACTGGTAATCCTAGAAATTTAGATACTAAGCAGAACTTTTATGAATTCTGTCATCTTGGGCCACATAAACATGTCAACCCAATCATGGATACACAGCAGTACTCTGTTTTTAAAAACACGACAATCAATAAAAGCAAAGTGATAAAATATGTTCTGCATTTCTATGTTACTTGCTAATATCAGTGATAATATCACTTACTGGACTATGCCATTTCTTCTACAATACTTCCATCTAAAACACATCTGCTGTTTGTTCTATTTGCCCTCTCCCAGTATGGCCTTGTAGGGGGTCATCACACTGCTCGTAAAACCCTGAGCTGTCAAAATGAAAAACAGTTAGGTTTTGTCTCAAAGGCACAGAGAAGCCATAGAATTAGACATCAGTGTTAAACAGGTGCTGGGAAATGTCTACGATTCCCAAAAGTCTACACAATGGGATATAGGTTCAAGGTAATATGTCAACTCAGAAATGTCCAAGGAGAGTTGGGCTGAAGAAGAGTCTTATGGGAATATTTCAGAAATATTTTCTTTAAGGAACACAAATTGAAAATATAATACACTATTTCTTATCCACTAAAATGATGATACTAAAAAAATAATAGTTACATTACTGGATTCTGTGCAGAATTATAGATTACTCTAAGTTTTTTATGAATAACAGAAATTATTTTTCATGGTTCTAGAGATAGTGATCTTCATAGTAAGAATACTACCATTTGGTCTGGTGAGAAATTTTTTGAGTGATTTTATGTCAGAAAACAAAAGCATGATGTGACAGTCTAGTCAGATAAAGTTGTTGTGAAATCTCCAGGTTAGCACTGAAAAGAACATTGTTATTTGAGGACTACCTCATAAAAATCCCTGGCTGTTAATACTATCACATTAGCAATACCTCAGTTTTAAAAGGATTAAGTACCACTTTGATTTTGTCAGTGTCAAAAGCATTCAGCCCGTTCCAACAGGAAATTATAGCTATTGGTAAAAATGTGTTCAAACTATGTCTCTTCCATATTGTAAATCAGAATGGGAAATAATAAGGCTTCTTTAAAGATAGTTTAGGTGTAACTCACAAAATTAAACCTAAAGTTACTTAATAGCCTACAAATTCTGCTCCTACAGTGAGAACGTTGTGCTGCCTTCACTTGAGAAAAGTTCCAAAGGTTTCTCATTAGGGCTGCTGACCTTGTGTTTTTGAGATTTACTATATTTTTTTAAAACTTATTTAACATCCTGCTCACTGCCTGCCCACATGGTCACTCCCTCTCATAATCCTTTCTCCCATAGTCCTTCCTTTTCTCCTTTGGGTTGGTGAGGTATGCCTGGATATCCTTCATCTTGCCAGATCAAGACTCTGCTAGGGTAGTTGCATCCTCTCCCACTGAGGCCAGACAAGGCAACCCAGATAGAAGAACATATCTCAAATAAAGCTTTTGGGTTAGTCCCTACTCTAGATGTTCAGAATCCGCCTGAAGACCAAGAGGAGGCCTAGTTCCTTCCTGTGTATGCTCTTTTGTTGGTGATTCAAGTCTCTCATATCCACAAGGGTCCAGATTAGTTGATTCTGTTGGTCTGCCTGTGGAGTTCTTATCACATTCAGGCTGTTATCATTTCTCTTATTTTTCTGTAAGAATCCATAGGCTCCATTCACAGTTTGTCTGTGGGTGACTTAAGTTGCTTGATTCAGCTGCTGGGTGGAGTCTCTCAAAGCACAGTCTTGTTTGACTCCTCTCTATTAGAATAACAGGGCATCAGTAATAGTGTTAGGGAATCATGCTTTTAGGTTATTGTATCTGTTGCACAATAGTGTAAAGTATAAACATGGAATCTCTCATTTTATATAGGTAAATCTCACTGCATGTAAATTTCATTTTATAGCTATTTTCTTTTCAAAGATTCATTGCATGAAGATGCACCCTGTCTTATATAGGATTATATTTACTATTCAATGTTTTATATATGTACTCCTCATTTACTTGTTTACATTTTTACCAGAATTCAAAACATTGTTTCTGTTTACTAGAATTTTATTAAGTGTTTCTGGAACAGCATCTATGAACTAACCTGGGAAAGATTTCCACTGCAAAAGTCCTTTTGGAAAAACATCCCAATAGCTCAGAAATGGAAGATTCGAGAGAATGAAAGTTAAAAGTAAGAAAGCCAACAAAGAATTAATGTGTTGCTTCCAACTGTTAAAAAAAATGGTACTTGGTGTAATTAGCAGCTTAGAACATGGTTTCCAAATTCTGAAAAATACAAATAAAGGTGAAATATCTATCCACATGTTTTCTCTTGCCTAACATATTTGTCTCATTAGATTTTTCTTAGCCTTGAGCTTTAAGAGAAGTCAACACTATATCAATACCATATGGTCAACAATGAATTCATTCATATAAATAACATTATACAAACTGTGAAGATTATATTTTGGAATATATATTCATGCTGACATATAATAATAATGAATTAAAAAGCCATGGATTTGAAAGAGAGCAAAATATTGTAGGAAGAGGTGGGAAGACAGAAAAGGAAAAACTGAGTATAGCACACACACACACACACACATACACACACATATACATACATATGTACATATGCAACATACATATGCATGTAACAGCAATTAGTGAGAAAAGATATGATTTTTTAAGAGTCCTATGAGGGGTTTAGAAGAAGGAAGTCAACAGAGTAATGATGTAATTATAATCTCAAAAATAAACATTTTAAAACCTGACATTCTAGTATTTGAAAGATAATTATTATATTTGCATCTTCAACAATCAAATGTACTTAGGAGTATTTGTTCTTGGTGATATGCACTAATTTCCTAACCAAATACTGATGGTTTTATTTTAATAAAAATCTTATTATACCTTTTTAAAAATATGTATCATAATGAGGCTGTATTTTATTAAATGAATGTGTTTATAACCTGATGAAATGAAATGATATATGTTCAGGTAAAAATAAAAATAAATTATCAGAATAAACTCTTGTAACATGGACTAATTAAAGGCATGCAACAGTATTAAGTAACTGATAGTAGATGAATAGTTATGAAAACACATTGTAGTTTCTATCTATACCAGAATTTGTTGCTGTTGCTTTTGGGATTGGTTTATTTGGTTTATCTTGTATTTCCGTATATTCATTAATAATTGATATTTAAACATAAAGTTTCTCTGTTAACAAGACTTTCCCAAACATATTATGTAGCTTATGCCTGCCTCATGAAATTAGAGAAAGTCTTCTGGTCATAGTTTACAGGAGTACTAGATTATAGGCATAAATAATGGCATTCTGTTCTATTTCTTTGTTTTAGTTTTCTAATAAATATGTACCCATTAAATCAAAATAGAATTTTCTGTAACTGTGAAATGATACACTTTGATCTTAACATTCTCAATTATTCATATACTTAGAATTTTAATTGATAAATAAATTTAAAGAACTATACACTAATGTCATACTTTGCATAAGGTGACAGAAAGTTGACCATTCTATGAAATAAAGAAAACTTATTATTTCTAGTAAGAATTCTCTAAGCCGAACTAGAGAATTCACTAACAATATTAAATATGACTTTTTTGAGGTTTTGGTGGTGATTGGTATATATGTGATAAGTATTTATGGAGAACTACGTGTGTATGTGTGCTGTATATGCATGCATGTGTGAATGTGTATGTGTACCCATGTGAAGTCAGAGGAAGACATTTAGGAGCTCACTCGTTTATGCTTTCCCATAGAGATGAGTCAGGGTGTCTCAGTGAACCTGAATCTAAGCTGCCAAGCCAATGAGCTTCCAGGATCTTTTCTGTCTGAACACTAATGCTGATCACAAATTTCTTTCTTTCTTTTTTTTAAACAATTTTTTGTTAGATATTTTCTTCATTTACATTTCAAATTCTATTCCAAAAGTCTCCTATACCCTCCCACCTGCCCTGCTCCCCAACCCATGCACTCCCACTTCCTGGACCTGGCATTCCCCTGTACTGGAGCATATAATCTTCACAAAACCAAGGGCCCCTCCTCCAAATGACAGCCGACTAGGCCATCTTCTGCTACATATAGAGCTAGATACACGAGCTCTGGGGGTACTGGTTAGTTCATATTGTTGTTCTTCCTATAGGGTTGCAAACCCCTTTAGCTCCTTGGGTACTTTCTCTAGCTCCTCCATTGAGGGCCCTGTGTTCCATCCAATAGATGACTGTGAGTATCCACTTCTGTATTTGCCAAGCACTGGGATAGTCTCACAAGAGACAGTTATATCAGGGTCCTGTCAGCAAAATCTTGCTGGCATATGCAATAGTGTCTGGGTTTGGTGGCTGTTTATGGGATGGATCCCTGGGTGTGGCAGTCTCTGGATGGTCCTTCCGTCTCAGCTCCAAACTTTGGCTCTGTAACTCTTTCCATGGGCAATACCCATATTTCTTGAGGTTGCCAGAAATTTGAACTCAAGTCTTCATGTTTAGATAGCAATATAGCAATCTATTTCCCATTTCCGTTATCTTAGTCAAAGATTTATATCTGTGGGAACTATATATCTTTATATAGTAGGTGCAGTATGGCTTATATTTCTTTGTTTGTTTGTTTGTTTTTTGTTTTGTTTTGTTTTGTTTTGTTTTGTTTTGTTTTCTGAGACAGGGTTTCTCTGTGTAGCTCTGGTTGTCCTGGAACTCACTCTGTAGACCAGGTTGGCCTCGAACTCAGAAATCCGCCTGCCTCTGCCTCCCAAGTGCTAGGATTAAAGGCATGTGCCACCATGCCGAGGTATTGCAGAGTTTCTGATGCCCCAATTTTTGTTCAATTATCAAGTTTACGTGTCAGAAGAATGCAATGACCAGGAAAACAGATCTCTCAGTGTCAAACTTCATTTTACAAGCAGAAGCCAGATTCTTTTCTTCCTATAGCTAAAATGGCATATGTCAAATGTGTTACTTGAGGATAAACATACATGAAATCCACAGTTAATTTCCTCCTTTCTTCTTTACTATTTAAGTAAAAATTAATTTCTGTGAAATTATATAATGTTTGATAAAGGAAAATGTTATTCGTGCATGCTATAATAATTTACATACATTCTATACTAATTTAATCATATATGTGAAAGAGCACAGAGTATATTGTAGCCATAATTAAAGACAGTATCTATGTAAAAAGAAGTTTCTTTAAATATAATATTCTTATTTGTCTATAAGGTATTAAGTTACATTATAACATTTCAAACAGAATTTTTAATTACTACCATCCACTTCTCTCACATCCTTCCTACACCTTCATGTCTGAACCCTTCAGCAACTAGCAGGTTTGAAGTCTAAAAGTGTTTCTGATAAATTTATGATAAATGTTAATACAAAGATCATGATTTTTTTCTTATTTTCCTTCAGTACACTTTGTTAGTATAGACAGATGAAGAAAATTACTTTAGTCAACCATTTGATATCTGAATAATTCTTATATTTTTTAAAATATAAGCTAATTATCTTGAGATTGATTTTCTAATAGCCAATGTTTACAATGTCGTACATTTATTAAATATTGTTTTTATTTAGTATATATTTTTAAATTACTACAATGAAGTTTTAAAACTGATTTCAGATTTGATACACAGCTTTAAACACACGTGATTCTGTCAATAATTGTGAAAGATCTCATACTGTTTTTTTCCATGTCTTTTTCACAACTAACACTGTTGAGAATAGCTGGTGCTGGAAGACTGGGTGCATTACATGATTTCAGAATTTCTTGCCTTTTCTCTTTGTCTCAACCTATGATTATGTGCAGATTTCATTGTTGATGCAAGTGAGAGGTCTTATGAAAATGTTGTAACTGACATGCACTTTGCCACACTGGAGGTTCTTGTCTTCGGTTTCTGCTTGACCTGATTGTGAGGTCATGTCTTAGCTGCCCTTTTCTTCTTCATTGCAGAAAACATGAAGGGTTTCTGAGTCAAGCAATCACTACTGTCAGTGAAAGCAGTTTTACAGCTGTTGTCTCTTGTAATTCTGACATTTTATTCCTAGTTTGACCTGGAATTATTCTTATAGATCGTTTTTTCTCTTTAGATGGCCCAAAATCCAAGGTAATTCTTGTTTATGAAATCTTTGCTTCTGTATCAATATATATGTACCCTTTTGTGGTTCAAAGATCAATGATCTACACATGACCTAACATTTCTATCTACAGAATAAATAGAAATGCTAAAAATGGCTTGCATGTATTTTGCTGTTTTTCCCAAATAATGGTTACTTATCATCTCTGGTTTTCCATACTATCTTTTCATTTTTTTCCAACAACATTAACAATGTTCAATTAACTTAGCAACCTGGGAAATTCAACAGCTTAACTCTTTCAATATTGAAAGTCATGTAGGGCCTACTTGGATCAGCTTAGAATTAGTCAAATTGATAAAATTTAGTTTTTACCTTCTAATTATTTTCTATTTTAATTTTTATGAAGAAATATATTAAATCTTTAAGTTATAAAATCAATTATTAGGTTTTATTTTATGAACTCCTTAGTATTTGCATGTTACAATAAAGAAGTTTTGAAGTTTTTTTCTCTCATATTATTTCTGCTGATAATTTTTTGTGGGTTATCTTGTCAACTTGATTACATTTAAAGTCTTGTTGTGAGACCAATCCCTATATATGTACATAAGTCATTTTATAGACTACGTAAGTAGAACTCTGAATATTTACCCTATTAGAGCATATAGAGAAAAGCAGACAAGCAATAGCATTCATTGTTCTTTGCTCCTTCTTGACTTTGGTTCAGATGTGAATGTCACACTTACATTCCTGCAACTATGACTCTTTAATTTACCAACTTTCCTTAACTTTAAGTCAAAATATTCTTATTTATTCCCTTATTATATTTTTCAGCATTTAGTCATGGCAATGGCACAGTTAATTAATACAGTTTTATAGCACTGATTGGAACTGCAAGAACACAATTAACATAAGTGAGATGAGTTTGCATGTTGTCTCTTTCTTGGTTCGAGTGATTTATTTCATTGTCAGTGATTAGAGTGTGTCAATATATTTCTCATCTATTACAGAGTCTTTTTCCTATGTTGTTGTTAATCTATTAAAGGTCTTTTCTTAATCAATCAGGAAGATCACGTATTATGTAGTATGTGTGTGTGTGAGTGTGTGTACTTGTGTGTGTGTGTGTGTGTGTGTCTGTGTGTAAGTGCCAAAGACTGGGATTTCATTCTGTCATATTTTCACACTTACATATAGCTGTATGCTTTCTTGTAGTCTGGTGACTTCTAACAGCAGAATACCAAGGTAATATTTTAAATAATGACTAGATTTTGCTTTAAAAATAAGAAGTAGATTTCATTATCATTGAAGAAGACAAGCAAGTATCCAAAGAAGCAATGTAACCAACACATGCATCCAGACATGACCTATAGTAACCACATTGATGAGCAGTATGGCAAGGTAATTGTTTCGGTACAGTGGTATCATGCATCACTTAGCAGTAAACAATGGTTCTCTAATGGGACTTTGGACATATTCAACAGAAGAGATACTAGAAAACTAGCTAAGTACTCAGTGCTAATAAAGTTATGCTTATTAGATAATCATCAACCACTAATTTTCTATATCCTCATAATCCTTCATAGCAATGTATAAACATTTATCATTTTACCCACAGTTAAGTATAGTATACACCCTCATGAAGGAAACTTTTTTTTTGGCAACAGACAGACTCCATACAGAAAAATAGAACTAGTCAATGTGCATAGATGTGAACCTCAAGTCTCAATGAATATATTTACAAAGCACCCCAATACCCAAGATTTAGGTAACATTTCAGAAGGGAAGTTTGCTGTGCAATTTTGTCTCCTTGCCATACCCATTAAGTATCACTAACATGGTTGCCCAAACATGAACGTCAAGGATACCAACAAAAATGCCAAATTGCACAGGAAAAAGCAACATTGTGAGCATTCAACAGGTTATATTTGAGAATATATGTGCATATACAAATATGCATGCATTAACAATTGAAAAAAAGAGGACAAGAATCTGAAGGACAGCAAGGAGGAGTATAGGAGAGATTGCTGGGAGTACATAGAAAAGAAAAATATGGTAGCTAAAACGCCATCTGAAAAATTAACAAAAAATACTTTCATCTTATTTTCCAATCTTATTGTACTACTGAATAATCACCAATCATGTGCAATATGTGTGCTGAAAATGAGACAGGATCATTGTCTTCCTTTTCTGGGAGACATGGTGTGTAATTGATGTTATATTGGGAGGCAATATTGGCAGCCTGAAATTTCTGCTGATGAGATATGTGAAAATTTCCCCTACATACCAAGGCATTGCCAAATCACAGAGACTATGGACTGGCAGAGAGCATGTGCAGCATAAAGGTCTTTGACATCACTTCTTCTAGTGTGCAATCAAATGCCTTGACACTGTGATATAAAATGCTTTGCAGTATGTACATTGCTAAAGGAAAACTTGAGGTATTCTGGGCTCTGTGGAATTTAATTGTCTAATTTCTTCTGCTTGTATATTTGAGGAGAAGTAAAAAAAGGTACGATATTAAAGTGTTTGCTAGCTTGCATCATCATCCCTTCAAGTCTCCACACCCCAGCATTTGGCAAGCAAGTAAAAGACCTATATGACATGATCTTCAAATGTCTGAAAAGAGAAACTGAAGAAGACATTTGAAGATGGAAATGTTTCTCATGCTCATGGAAAGGTATGATTAACGTACTGAAATAATAGCCATCTTACTAAAAGCAATCTATTGATTTAACACAATTCCCATCAAAATTCCAACATAACTTCATGTTTCTAAACATCATATAGTATCTGAGTTTTATAGGTTGATGGTTTTCAAATGTATACCTACAGTGTGGAAAACTGCTTAGAATGCAATACTAATTAACTTTTTTGATACCTCAACATTTATGTATGTATCTACTAATAATTCAAAAAATATCAAGAAAAACATATTTGAGTTTATATAATAATCTTTATTTTGTGTATGTTCCAATTATGGCAACTCTAGTCATCTAAGTATGCCGACTATCATCTATCAAGTTGTATTTTCTCTAAATACCTTATAAAAATCCCTTTCCCAAATTTTGAGCTCAGTCATCAATATTCCAAGGCTTTACAATCACTTCCAACTTTATTTCTTTCCTGAATCATTGTAGTACCTGGTGAATGACTTCACAGTTTCCATTTTTTCCCTTGTGTACTTTTTATTTAAATCAAATAATCAAGGAAAAGTTTTGCAATATAAATCTACTTTTGTTGTTACAAACTAGCTAAAGACTACTAATTTTACTTACAGGAAGCCTTATATTATTTGTAATTACAAATATTATGTACATTACTGGGAACCTTCAGATTTTCTCTAGATGTTATGTCACCACATCTTCTCAATTTCCTTTCTCAAATGTATTATTTGAAAATATATATGTGAGCACATCATACCTTAATCATACATACTTCACTCTCTCCCACAAATTTTTTTATGTCCCGTTTTCACTAACAGGCTTATGTAATTTTTCCAAATATATCAATTCCATCCAAATTGAATGTATTATACTAAACTTTGCCTGGGCATATTTTTTCAAATATTTCCATAAAATTTCTTCCCTTTATCAAAGAATCAGTTCATAGTGACTCAGGAAATAATGACATTCTTTTTCCAGCTTTCTTATGCCTTCTACTAGTTTTAGGTCATTCTAAACTCTATAACGAGTACTAACTGCATACATTTGTTTATGTGCTGTCTATCATTTTGTAAAACCATAAGTTCTTTGATGGCAAAATACTTTTGGGGGGTTCATTATTTCTGTCATCTCCATGCTTTGATCTGTACTGGATATGTTTATCTAAAAGTTAAATTGATAGACATACGTTTGACATTTTAACGTCACTTGAATATTTCCTCATGGACAAATATTTATAACAGAGCTCCCTCTGCAGTCCAGCCAGCTCTCCAACTCAAAGATCTGCTAGTCTCTGCCTCTTGAGTGCTCTGAGTAGGCCTGTCCTACTACTGCCCAGCAAGAATAACTTAAGTTGAGTCTAGGGTTAGACTCCTCTAGTAGAGAAATGTATTATCTCTACCTATCTAAATGTATTAGTGACTAATAACACCATCATATACGAGTAAATATTTGGAAAAAATTAAGACTTAGTATAATATTTCAACAAATCAAATCACTTATTAGATAATATAATGAAGTTAATTTTTTTTTGTTTTCTTGTGATTCTTTCTATGATTATTAGTAATTGAATGAGAATTTAATGAAATGAAAGTATATGCTTATCTTACTGTTTTTTTAAAAGACTTAATATTATGAGCATTTTGATTACTATAAAACACATTAATCTAATTGATAGTTATGTTCCAAAAGGAAGGAGGCATTGATAGGCTTGTTTCTTATCAGCAGGTAGCTCAGAGAGTTATCAGTGTCTACAGACAGTCCCTAGATGCCAATACTGTGAACATGTTCTTTGAAACAAATTAAAGAGATATTTTGTAGTGCTTTGCATCCACCCATTTAGCATAAAACATAAAGATATTTATAGGTCAAATAAAATCTCTAATTAAACACACTGGCTAAATACATAGATCTGGATTCCAGATTTAAAAGCCATATAATGCTTTAGACACAAAGAATACAGAATTAGAGGTAACTTAAAATGTACAAGGCATAGACACCACTCTGGGCTGCTGCTGTACCTGAAGGTAACTTCAAATGTACCATGAGTGCATGTGTCAAAGAATTGTGTCATAAATCCAAAAACTCATCCAGAAATTGTTTTTAACTAGTTAATGTTGGAAAATTTGCAACACAGACAACATTCATCATTGATATTTCCACATAAGGATTGTGTCCCAAAATTGAGAATCTTGAATACTGGTTATGAAATAGAAAATATGTCTAGATTACATGGTGCTCTTAAAGCCAGCAGTAACTAACTTCTTTGGCAATTCCCTATTTTTTGCTAAAGTATTAGCAAGGAGTTTAGTCCAGGTCTGTTAAAGATTTATGATTATCTAAGATAAAGGATATTGATTACTCAGGACTAATTTTGTATTTTTTCAACCATAGTTGAGTCTGTACTAGGACTGCTATGTCAAAGCTTTGATTCTTGGATATATGAAGACTATTTTTTTCTCTACACTCCAATAAGTGAATGAATGGATGATTAAACTTTGCGTTGTGTAATACCCTTTCTTTCTTTCTCTAACCCCGGTTTCACCATGGAACACCAGGAAATAATCAAGGAATATTTTCATAGCTAACTAATGTAATCTAGCAAGGTAGAAATATTTAAAAGATAGAAGGAGGAGAGAGGGAAATTTTGTCTGGATATTTTCTAGAATGACAGGGAATAAATATAAATGAAAACATTGATGCTTATACTTAGAAGAGTTATTGAGGATTTGATCTCCAGATGACTTTCTTTCTTTCTGTTATAATATCAAGAGAAAGTTTGAAATAGCAAGACATTCACATAAAAATTCAGAAATATTTTTGAAAGGTTATAAAATTTATTAATAGAAATACTTATAAATTTAATTATAAATGTGTTCATGCATATTTACACTATGAAAATTAGCTTTTTGCCCAGTTTATAGTTATCACACCCTTTCTGGACATCTTTAACTGTATCTGTAACGTATTACTTCAAAAATAGACATACAAAACAGCATATAAACACTTTTTTTTCTCTCAAGGCCCTGGTATTTGTCACAGTAACCATCCTATCCCTTTCCTAGTAAAATTCCTCACCCTGATTCCTATCCATACTTTGTCTTTTTATTTTCTAACTGGTTCTGCAAGCAGCTTGTCTTTGGTAATTATTCTCAATGCCATCAATGATAACAGAAGCTAATCTTAGTGCTTGTTTTCACATTCAAATGATTTCTTTGAACTTTAACTTTAGAACCCCATACCTCTTGTTCCTCCAATTTTGCCTATCTTTACCAACGTTATTTTAGACAAAAACATAATTATTTTCCCTTGTCATGTAACCAGTTTCCTCTTAGTACTTCTTTTCTCTCTATTCTTGTGATAGCAGCCAGAAAAATATATTAAACAAATTAAACCCTTTCTCAGTTGGTAATATTTCCACAGTTTTACAAAAGTAAAATGTAAAACCATGAAAATAGTCTCAATTTCATATCACATCCTTTACTACCTTTATGATCTACTTTGTATTACATTCTGACCTCTATTTACAGAAAATGTTTTATTTTCATTGTCCTACATTTGTTTCTGCAAGCATTTAGATGAGTTCTACCCACGATCTCTTATGTTAAAATAACCTATTCCTCAGAGAAAAAGTAGATATAATGGAGTTTCTCCATTTACTTTCCATTAGACAGACATGATACCATAGATAAATAAAAGTTACACTGGTAAAGACAGAGTAATAAAAAGTAAACAAATTCATGGCTGTACAAATATTGTAGCTATCCAGAGTATTCCAAAACATTATACCCATATTAACTCTGTTTTCTATAGAAATTTAAGACAATAATAACAGCTATAAGGGCTAAAAACATCACTGAGATGCTTTCATCAGAATCTCTGACCCAATGCCAGCATTACCATATAATAAAAGAACTTTCACCTTCATTTACCATTCACCACATTTCACCTTCTTTGATGGAACACAAGTAGGATTTCATGGTAGGATTTCTAAACCTACAAAAATCTATACCACCTTATATAATTAAAGATTTTTGCAAGGCTGTATGGAAACATTCATATAGTTCTTCTACTTTTGTCCTGTATATCTGTTGTAAAATGTTCGATATTTATTTATAATGCCATCTGTCCTATTGCATAACTGTTTTTAAGAGAATAGTTAAAATGGGTTGAGTTTCACTGGAGAACAGGAAAAAAACAAGAAGTAAAGAAAATAAAATTGCAGTAATACCTTTTTTAAATCATAATTCTAAAATCATCCTCTCATAGTTTTTTATTAGAAAATTGTTTTTAATATTAATTTTGTATTGAGAATCTGTATTTAGCCTTCTTCCTTTTTGTTTCCACTATCATCTTCATGTTATATCCTATACTAGTATTCTTATATTTTTTTGTTGTGAGCCTAGCTTTTAACGCCTGAGCCATCTCTCCAGCCTCTATACTAGTATTCTTGTTCAGTGTTCTTTTTTATATTTCTATTCCCCTAAATTCATATTCCAACTGAGTCCTCTACATTTAGCTATTCTGAGCAGAATAACCTACTCAGAAGGGATTGGAACTTCTGACTTGACAGATGTGATGGATGTTATTAAAGCCTTGTGCTTCAGCGAACTGTCTGTCTCTTCCATCTATTCCCTTATATATGAAAGGATTCATATACTTGGATTTTGCACTCCATTTTTATGAAAGAGGACAACAACAACAAGATGACTGTCAGTACCTCATCTGCTAGTGTCTTGATCTTGAACCCCAGAAGTATGATAAAATTCTGCTCATCATAAACACTTCATGTAAGATACTTTATTCTCCTGCAAACGATGAGTTGAGATACCCATTTATTTCAACTATTGGGCCTGAAGGCCTTCTGCTGTGCCAGCAATAATTCCAAATTTTAACTGCTCTATTTTATCTTTTATGTTGTTTTCAAGTAGCCTTTGTAAAGGAGGGCTATCTCACTGGCACCTAATAAATGTTTACTAACCTCCCAGGGTATGCCAATCTTATCCCATCAGCACCATTTATTGTACTCTTAGGTCAGGCTTTCTCACTGTTGCCATTTCCTGATATTCCCTGAGATTCCTCAACTAAGAAAATAGCTTTCTAGATACAATATATCTGCTACATATCTCTGTCAAATAGACAAATCAATATTTTCCTTAGTGGAGGTCACTATAAGGAACTAAAATCTGAAGATGTTAACAAAGCAAAAAGCAAGAATCTTTATGACCTACAGAAAAAGTAAATCAGAATACCTTGACCAGAGAAGCAAATAGAAATAAATTATTAAGACACATGGCATGTAGTAATCAGGTTTATATGTCATGACATTAATTGAGTCTATTCTATCAAAATTATTTGACAAAGAAACTTTATAATAGCATAAATTTGTGGACCAATGGTATCACAGTAGTTCAGTTAGAATGTCAGATCTGCTGCTACTAACATAATTCTAACATCAGATATTTGAGTATTTTCCCCATGTCAATAATCAATGATCCAATTGTCTAAATATAGACCAGTTCCAGGTCAATTTAAATCAAACTCTTAACTACCCAGGGTTAACTTTATTCTCCAGTGTCAAGAGTTTAGACACTAGAAAAAAATCTATCTTCAAATTTTCATCTTAAGAGCAGGATAAAATAGGTATATATATTGCATTGTCTTCTTTGCAATATAGAGGTCCTGAACAACAACTCTGCCTCAGATTTTGTAATTTGTTAGAATGGCTTCTAGGAGTAAAAATACAATTATCTTCCTTCTGATTCTTTTTTTTTAATTAGATATTTTCTTTATTTAATTTCAAATATCATCTGCATTACTGGTTTTCCCTCCAAAACACCCTGTTTCCTCCCCACTCAGCCTGCTCACCAACCCACCCTCTCCAACTTCCTGGCCATGGCATTTACCTGCATTGGGGCATGGAACCTTCACAGGACCAAGGGCCTCTCCTCCTACTGATGAACAACAAGGCCATCCTCTGCTGCATATGTGGCTGGAGCCATGGGTCCTTCTATGTGCACTCTTTGGTTGGTGGTTTAGTCCCTGAGAGCTCTGGGGTACTGGTTGGTTCATATTGTTGTTCCTCCTATGGGGATGTAAACACTTTCAGCTCCTTGGGGCCTCTCCCTAGTTTCTCCATTGAGGAGCCTATGCTTAGTCCAATTGTTGGCTGAGAGCTACACTTCTGTATTTGTCAAGCACTAATAGAGCCCCTCATGAGACAGCTATATCAGGCTCCTGTCAGCAAGCAGTTGATGGCATGACAATAGTGTCTGGGTTTGGTAACTGTATATGGAATGGATCCCCAAGTGGGGCAGTCTTGCCACCATTAGTTTGAAGGAAGGTATTGCCCTAATCAATTACATTTTATTTCTCTGTCTCTGTTTTGCCTTTTACACTATTTTTTCTCCTAAATCATGTTCTGTTTATCTTGGATTGCAAAGTCTAACAAAAATACAAGTTTATGATAGCAAGCTAAAAATCATCTACAAGCAACTGCAAGTCTTGCAGGGGTAATGACCTTATAATGTGATCATCCAGAATGGAAGCCATTATCTCATGACAGGAACCAAGGCTGCACTTCAGAGCAGAAACTATCGTCTCAAAGAAAACAGATGGAGCCCCACAAATGATGGCAATCATAACAACTCAAGAACTTCTTCTCACAACTAGAACTAAGACGATAAGCAGTCAGTCCCACTGGTCTTGCTAACATCTGTCAGTGATCCATGCCACAGCCAATCTCTTTGTTTCCCTTTCCTATAAACATCTCAAAGTTCCTATCATTCCCTGGAAAATTAACTTCTATGAGCACTGAATTTTTGTTTTGTTTTGTTTTGTTTTGTTTTGTTTTGTTTTGTTTTGTTTTGTTTTGAGACAGAGTTTCTCTATATAGCTCTGGCTATCTTTGAAATAACTCTGTAGACCAGGCCAGCCTCAAACTCAGAGGTGCCTGCCTCTGCCGCTCAAATGCTGGAATTAAAGTCATGCACCAACACTACCCTGCCGAATTTTTTATTTACATTTTCCAACATAGCCACATCGACGGCGTTTCTTTTTACAGCCCTTACCCTTTACTCATTTCTCTGCACATTTACACAGGGGATTGAATCTTGTCAGATGGGATTCACAGAGCTTGGATTGTGCCATAAAATTCTGTTAACATTTTTATTACCAAAGGCACTGATGAATAGCCAGTTGAAGAAGTACATTGAACTCCAGAAGCAACCAGAATACTGTAGCTCCTGTCTTTATGGAATAAAGACATCTTACCCTCTTAACATGAATGCAATTATCAATCAATTATGAGGAGTAGATCATGCACAATAACAATTTAAGAATAGTTGCCGGGCGTGGTGGCGCATGCCTTTAATCCCAGCACTTGGGAGGCAGAGGCAGGTGAATTTCTGAGTTCGAGGCCAGCCTGGTCTACAGAGTGAGTTCCAGGACAGCCAGAGCTACACAGAGAAACCCTGTCTCAAAAAAACAAAACAAACAAAAAAAAGAATAGTTATAAATATTCAATAAACAGACAAGATTGATTACATTATTATCTATTAGTGATTGACTTTAGTCTCCAGAAACTTTCTTCTCTTCAAAGGCTGGAGTAGGTCTGGTAAGTATTTGGTACCCAGGCACCTAGTAGTGTGTAACTGCAAACTTATCCATCCCTGCCCAACTTCCCAAAATAATGACGGCAATACTTATTATTTAATGAATAAATGCCTAGGCCACAAGCTTTGGCTCATTTTCTGACTAGATCATAACTTAAACTTTTTATGTTATTCTATGAGGGCCATATTGCTGCTTACCTCTTCTCATTTTCATGTGTCTTTTTCCTCAGACTATGGGGTAAATCTATTCCCATGCCTACCTCTATTCCAGAGTTATTTTTTTCCTTCACAAAACGCTCACCTCCTATTTCCTGCCTCATCGAATAAACTATTAGCTTTTTATTGACAAGTGATGCTTTCATATAGTACACAATAGATTCTAATATCCCCATTTTAGTCCAATAAAAGGCTATTTGTTTTATAATAATAAACCTAAAAATAATAATTATGAAAATCATCAGTTAAGATTGCATTCATAATATTCAGTCCAAATACACCTAGCAACATTGGAAAGAATACTCCACTATCTATCCTATCTTGGTGCATTCAGAGTTCTGTACCTAAACCGCTTTCTATCATAACATGCATTATAAATCTAAATACATTCTTTTAGACTTTGAAACATATTCCTAAATCCTAAACAGTGTAAGTTTAATTGTGATACTATAACTATCTCGTTGTTGTTCCCATCAGGAATAGAAAAAAATACTACCTGAATATGCAGGAAAATAAGAGCAAGCAGGTTCTAAACTATAGAAAATACAGAGAAAGCGGGATTCCTGGACAGTCAACCAAATTTGTTAGAGTCATTGGAGCATTATCTTCAGCCTTCTAGGCCTGATTATCTATCTGACAGACTTTTCTTTTAAGCAAGAATTGTGAAGGACTACTTGTTCTGTCTCGGCAAAGCTCAATAATAGATTTTTCTGCATCTTGTTTGTCTAGATTAGACAGTATTCTGTCTGTAGTTGAGACAAGGTTAGGTCTTTGGCTGGTGGCAGCTTTCCCACATTTGAAGCAAACTCCATAAGAAGGTTCTTGAATGACCATGATCTTCGACTTACTATGGGAGAAGTAAAAATGTCTCATGTCAAGAAAAAAAAAAAAACCTTATGTTAATAAAAACATCTTTAAATGTCATATTCTGTAGATCTCTATGGTTTTTGAAGACCATCTATTTATTTATAGTACACCCATGCTTGTATCCAGCTATTCACTATCTGTTCAACTTTGAAAACATCTACAAGAAAGTAAATAAAGCTTATTTCTATAATTAACTAAACTGGTGCCTAACAAGACTATAAGTTTGATTGAGTGGTTACTAAATTACATACTTATCCTAATCAATTTTCAAAGGAACTTTCATGTAATAGAACTTCACATCACATTTTTAATGAATTCAACAGGTAAAACACCTCAAATAAGAGTTAAAATAAGAGTAAAGATATTTGGCTTGTTGCTGTTATTTCCTTTAAAAGCAGATTCGGTTATCTATCCTTTTATCCTATCATTCTTATAACTCCTTTTTTTTCTTTTCTTCTCCTCCCTCTTCCCCTAAAATTATATGGAAGAGAAAGAAGGATAAAGGAAAGAAATAGAAAGAGAGAAAGAAATCAATGAATCTAGCCTCTTTTAGTTTATTTCCTCCCAGACAATTGAAAACTTAAAACCAACCCATGTAAAACAACAAACATCCATTATTTACTGAATGACCAAAAACAGTCAACTCATTTTGGGGGGAAAGGGTGTCATTTTCATAGATTTTCTGCTTGCTGTTTGGAAGCAATAGTCTTTTGGACCCTAAGAAAACTGGGATATTGGCCAAGTTCTTGGACAGTTGGCTGTATCATTTCTTATCTTGTGGATTGGAAAAGTGGAGGGCTTAACTGAAGTCCTGGCTTAAACAGATGGTAAAGCTGGACCATCTGAGTTACCCACACTGAAACTGTGTAGGATTAAGATCTTTGAGGGAACAGTATTTGATGGAGTCTATGAGGTAGGATTAACTGGGTCATTTGTCATGTTTTCTTGGATCTCTGGTCCTTTTACTCTGAAAACATATAAACTTCCAAAGGTAATTTGCTGCATTACCACATGTATAAAAATCTGTGGTGTGCATAACACAGCTAAAGAAATTTCTTTGTTCTATATTTGAGCAGGATAAAGGGATTTATTAATATATAAATCAGGTTGGGCTGATTAACCAAACAGTAATATAAATTTCCACCCATGCCATATGAATGAAAGGCATATAATAGTAAATCCTGAGGTTTTCATAGTCAAAAAGATATATTAGCTACACAGACACGTTTTCATGTCTCAGCCAGTCTCAGAGATGTTGCTATGTAGAGGAATTACCATTCATGTTACCTATTTTGTTGTTGTTCTTTGTTCCTTTTCATTTCTGTAGTCAAGATGTTCAGGAGATTATCCCTAATCTAATCTTTATTAATTTTAGTGGAATTCATAGATTTTCTACTCCCAATGAAACAAAGAGAAAAATCTGTACCCTAGTGCAACTTATTTCCTTCTTTCAATTCAGACGTTATCACATATACATGCTTAGCTATTTCAGAAGTCACTTCTAAAATACAATATGGATGTATCTGGAGGATATCATCCTTAGTGAAGTAACCCAATCACAAAAGAAGTCATTAGATGTGCACTCACTGATAAGTGGATATTAGCCCAAAAACATAGAACACCCAAGATACAATTTGTATAACACAAGAAAATCAAGAAGAGGGAAGACCAATAGGTGGATACTTCATTCCTCCTTAGAATAGGGAACAGAATACCCATGAAAAGAGTTACAGAAACAAAGTTTGGAGCTAAGATAAAAGGATGGACTATCCAGAGACTACCCCACCCAGGAATCCATCCCATAATCAACCACCAAACCCAGACACTATTGCATATGCCAGAAAGATTTTGCTGAAGGGAACCTCGTATGAGGCTATGCCAGTGCCTGGAAAATACAGAAGTGGATGCTCACAGTCATCTATAAGATGGAACACAGGGCCCCCAATGGAGAAGCTAGAGAAAGTACCCAAGGAGCTGAAAGGGCCTGCAACCCTATAGGTGGAACAACAATATGAACTAAGCAGTACCCCCAGAGCTCGTATCTCTAGCTACATATGTAGCAGAAGATGGCCTAGTCAGCCATCACTGGGAAGAGAAGCCCCTTGGTATTGCAAACTTTATATACCTCAGTACAGAGCAATGCTAGGGCCAAGAAGTGGGAGTGGGTAGGGATAGGGGAGCAGGGCAGGGGGAGGGTATAGGAAACTTTCGGGATAGCATTTGAAATGTATATAAAGAAAATATCTTATAAAAATATAAATAAAATATTAAAGTCAATGAAACATTATTCAATTTATATTTGGGAGATCCCATATCTCTTTTCTATGAACATTTCCTTTAATGTGTACTTAGATCAGTTTTACAATTTTTTAATCTGTAAGATTGTAATATCAGTAACATGTTTTATGCCATAATGTCTAAAACATTGTTCTATTCTAGTGGATACATATATCAAAGCATCATCAAATTTATTCTGTAAAAGCAACTCCACGATAGCCATCATCTCTATTAAATGTGCAATCTCAAAATCATTCTTTCAGATTTTAAGGCAGAAGCCCTTGGAAATCTGAACATGCATCAAATAGATGGTTTATTAAAATGTGTTCAAATTTTAAATTTTAAAGCTGTATAAAATTAAATGTATACATGCATTATATTGCTCTAAGGTGGCTTACTTAAATAGAATCTATATTTTAACTCAGTATAATGTATATCTGTGGATTGCCATTCTATTTACTCAAGCCTTTGTGGATTTTTCACATCGGAAACTCCTACTTTTTTGCTGGTATTCTAAGTTTCAGATTGGTTTCTTCTGAAGATTCTTTATTCTGATTTAAAGATTCTTCTAACCTCTTTTCTATTGCTTCAATTTTAGTATTTGATTTCTCAGTCTTCTCTTTCTTTTAATCTGTTTTATTTTGATATATCTTCAAGAAGAAGTAACAAATTGCCCCATTACTGAAATATAATTATTTTTATGTTAACAGTCAATCCAAATTACATGGTGTCCAGCTGAGTTCAGTCATTGTATTCTCCATTATTTTAACATAGAAAATATTTTTCTTTTTAACTATCTCCTTCCTTCAGAGACTTTATTATTTTCAAATTATTTATTTTTTCTGATTGTTTATACCCACTTTCTTTTCTTTCTTTAGTACCTAAGCACATTTTAAAGCATATTGCTAGTTCAGAAATTTTAAATCAGCCTAGGTCTGACTTCTGTTGCCAGCAGTCTTTTTCGCCCACATTCGATTAAGCCTTAAAGAGAAAAACCTCCTACCATAACTAACTGGACAAAATATGCCAAGTTGAACTTGCCTTTTAAGCAAAATATTGGATACTCTTCTCATCCCAATCACTAGGAAATTTTCAAATACTGTAGAAGTACTTATGCCTGGAACCAAGGACAAATACCACATCAAATTCTCTCCCCTAAAAATAAAAAGAATTTTAAGAAATCTGTGCCTAGAATTGAGGACAAAGTCTGAACACATTATGTTTTATTCTATCATAGAATATGTGAATTTTATGTTTAAAGTTAGAGCACTCACTAATAGATTCTTTAATAAGGAAGCACACTAATAAATTAACAATAAAATCCCATCACTATTTCCAAGAATATAGACATTTATAGAATAATTACAAAAATATTTTTCAACTATAATAGATTTAAAGTCCCAAAGTAATAACGATGATAGATATTTCACTAAATGATTAAATTTCTATTGTGTAAAATCATTTTTAAAAAGTCAATGAACTACTGAATTAAAAATATATCAAATAATTTTAAATATTTGTATCATTTAATGCTGAGATTAAATATTTAATATAGGTATTGCCACAGTTATTTCACATAGAAAATAATGAAATTTATAAAGTATAAATAATTTTCTCTGGAAATGGTTCTACTGAAAAAGTAAAAATAGATTCAAGACTAGAATCAGTATTCATACTTTTAAAATGTAGATGAGAGATATTTGTAATAGTTTGAATAATAATGGCCCCTAGTGGCACATATATTTGAGTTTATAGCCCTCAAGAGTGATCCTAGATAATGAACTAACTTTTTGAAATTCTAAGGAAACCCCAACTAAATGATTCCTTTTATAAGAGTTGTTGTAGGCATAATGTCTCTTAAGCAGTATATAAGATTCTTGAATGAGTGAGAGTACTCCATTTACTGATCACTAGATTCAGTTCACATTATATATGAAGAGGATAGTTTTTCATTCGCATTTCAAAGATGAGTCAATACACAGCTTTCAACTGCTCTAAAACAATCTACACACATGCCACACATATTATAGCACATACTTAAATTATATAATTATAGATCATAAATCCCAATGCCTTTTTTTCTCCTTTCACAGAAAATAGATTCTATTTTCACATTATAAATCTTGATTATAATTTCCCTTTCCTCCACTCTTCCCAGTTTTTTCCTGTATCTCTTATCTGGATCTACTCCTTTTCTGTCTGTCCTCAGAAGCCTATAGACAACTAAGGGATAATGATCAAATATAATAATTAAAAAAAAAACAAAAATTATTACATCAGAGTAGGAAATGACAAACAGAAGGGAAAAAATGTAATAAAGATGGCTCAAGAATAAAAAACCCACTCATCATACTATCAAGAATCCCATAAAATCTTTAGTCTGAAAGCCATATGCTGAGACCTGGAGCAGACAAGTGCAGGCACTGTGAGGCAGGTCCATGCAGCCTCAGGCTCTGTTTTCTTTGGTGTGCTCCATCCCTTTTGACTCATGTAACCTTACCTTGATGGAGTTGTCTGGGCTTTGAAGGGAGGAATTGGATTGAGATATCCCATGTAAGGCTGAGTGTTCCAAGGATTCTCATTCTTATGCCTAATGTCTAGCTATGGATCTCTGTATTTGTTCCATGCGGGGAAGAAGCTTCTCTGATGATGACCCAATAAGTCACTGATCTATGATTATAGAAGAATGACACTGGGAGTCTTTTTATCACTATATTGTTCATTTATTTGTTTGTCTGTTTTTAGACTTTTAGTATTTGGTTTTACTATGGATTTGGTTTCTCTTTCTTAACGAGTTCTATCCGTGTCTCTAACCTCTTACTCTATGACTAACCTCTGCTGTCCTAAGGATTGTACCTTGGTTAGCATTGACTGAACAGCTAATATTCAAATATAAATAAAGTCATACCATATTAATCTTTCTTTGTTGATGGTATCTCACTCTGGGTGATTTTTTTTTCTCATTCTACTCATTGACTTGCAGATTTCCTGATGTTACATATTTTGCTAATAACTGAGTAATATTTCATGTGCACATGTACACATTTTTCTTTATCAATTCCTTTGTTGAGAGTTGTCTAGATTTTTTTCCCAGTTTCTGGCTAATTCTGAGTAGAACAAGAATAAATATTGTTGAACACTTTTTCTTGTGGTAGGATGAGGCATAATTTAAGTATATTCCGGGAATGGTATATAAATCCTGAGGTAGATTGATTCCCATCATCCTAAGTATTCACCACACTAATTTCCATAGTAGCTGCTGAAGTTTCATTTCCATGAGCAGTGTATGTGTGTTCAGAAAACCAGCAAGCCAGCACAAACTTTCATTTGTGTTATTGATGTTAGTCATTCTGGTTAGTATAACTTGAAATAACTTGAAATCAAAATACTTTTGATTTTCACTTATCTGATAGCTAAGGAAATCATACATTTCTTTCAGTGTATCTCATTTATTGTAGTCTCTTTCTTTCTTTCTTTCTTTCTTTCTTTCTTTCTTTCTTTCTTTCTTTCTCCTTTTTGAGAATTCTGTTCAGAACTTGATGCCACTTTTAATTAAGTTATTTGCTGCTTGATGTCTAGATTTATGAGTTTTTAAAATATATTTTGAATATTAGACATCAATTTGGCTTGTAGTTGGTACTTTGTTCAAACGATGGTGCCCTTTGACATGTAGATGTTCTGTTTATCAGTTATTGATTTTAAGTGCTAATGGTGCTCTGATCAGAATGTCTTTTCCCATGTCAAAGAGTTCAGGGTTATTTCCCACTCACCATTCTATCAGGTTCACTGTTTCTGATTTTATATTGATATCTTTGATTCATTTATATTTGTATTTTCTGAAGGACAATATGTACGGATCTATTCCTTTATACCTTTATGATAATAATCTAAACTCTGAAAATTCAAGCAACCCCAAATTATATCTTTTCTTTTTAGGCATTTTCGTGGTTATGGTATTTTTCTTTTCATAGCAATAGAACAGTGACTAAGACACAAAATAATACTATAAACTACATGCATAATAGCTCACCAACATAATTGCCCAAATGTAAACTGAACAAGGAAAATACTAATGAAAATGCAAATTTTTACAAAGAAAAATCCATTATGAGGCTTTAGCCCAATTCAAAGATCTATAGGGAACTGAAGAAAGCTGGAATATGGAAAGGTCACATTCTCTAGAGAAAAGCACAACAGATGGTCATCTACTATTGAATTGCCAGCCCTCAAAATAAACATGCAGGTAGCATTATACAGACTAAAGGGAATAAATATATTTAGGAATATATATGTACATGCATATGTAATAACAATTAGTGAAAAAGCCTAAATTTGAAGGAAATTGGAAAAACGTATATGGGAGAGCTTTAAGGAAGGACATAAAGGAATAAATGTTCTGATTAAATCATTTCAAAATTGAGTTTTGTTAATAACTCAGAAATTAACAAAAAAAAGAATTTAACTTGGGAAAATATAAAAAAAATTTAACAGGCTGAGAGTTGACATATATGATATATATATATATATATATATATATATATATATATATATATATATATACATATCCAAGTTGAACTTGTCTTTTAAGCAAAATATTGGACAATATGTATATATTGTTAACCAGAATGAATGGAGAAGAATGATTTCAAGATGTCTTCCAGGCTAGAGAGAGCTGCTTAGTGGTGTCTAAGCAAATAAATATTTTGATATTTATTGAAATGTATTAACTATAATAGCATAGTTTCATGTGAATTTTATTACTTCACAAAAGCATAGCAGTAAGGAGTGAAGAAAAAAAAAGTCACTGATACATAGCATAAAATTTTTAGTTTTTAGTTGACTTAGAGCTACAAAACCTCTCTACCCACTTCACTAAGTTCCCTCTAGAAGGCCACTGCCACACCATCCCCATGCTTCAAAACTTCCATGGCCTTTTGTGGTGCATATCAGACAAACCCATGCTTTGCCTCTGTACCTTTCTCTCTAGAACCCAGTCAAATCACTGTGTGAAGGAAAACACCACATAAACTTAGTTCAGAAACAATATGAATTCAATCACTGGGTGCAGCAACTAGAATCTAATGTTGTAAGCCATAGTAAATCTAAGTCCTCCAGTGGCAAATCCTGGCTGATCCACAACAGAAACTGGGAGACTTTAGCAACTACATCTTGTTGTCTCCTATCACCGTCCAAAAAACTATTCACTCTCTCCTGCTTCCTCTCTCCCTCTGTCCAACCTAGAAGTCCCACCTACTCACCCAGTGATTTGTCCCTTTATTCATTCAGGGGAAGGTTCATAAGAAGTCACCTTAGTGAGTGACTCATTCTGTCTTCCAGACAACCCCTCCTGGGAAAGCAGAATTAACATCAAAATACACGCAGAACCAGTGCCATCTACAACACTTCCCCCTTTCTGTTCTAATAAAGAACAAAACTTTTCTCTCAAATATAAATTGAGTACAACTATTACCATTTTGTAATTTATAAAGTACAGGATACATCTAACACCCATTCCATCATTTTTGTCAATAAAATAGAACAATGTCATCTATCCTAACTTACAAGACTTATACTTCTACACCTGACATGTCCTGGCTGTTGATTGTATACCATCTGAAAACCATCCTCTCAAATCTGTTCTCTCAATGTAAATAGCCATTTTAATTTTCCTTCAACAAAGACTACCTTCTGTAGCTAGGCAGGAAACCCAATGTGGTCATAGGGACACCAAATTATCTTCAGAACTTTTAACCCAAAATTTATCCTATCTACAAAATGCAGGGATGGGTGATAAATCAGAGATTGATGGTATGTATAACTATATGGCCCAACTTGAGACTTAGCCCATGGGCAAGCACCAATCCTTGCCATTATTAATGATAATCTGTTATATTTACACACAGGAGTATAGCATGGCTGTCCTCTGAGAATCTCCACCAAGCACCTGACTCAGACTGATGCAGATACCCGCAGTCAAATAGTGGGTGGAGTTTGGGGACTTTTATGGAAGTCTAACAGAGAGGATTATGGACTGGAGAGGATAGAACCTTCACAGGGAGATCAACATAGTGGACTAACCTGGGCCCTTGGGTTCTCAGAGACTGACCAACAACCAGAGAACATACTCTGCCTGGACCTAGTACTTCCTGCTCATATGTAGTAAATGTAGAGCAAGATTTTCATGTGATTAACAAACAATTGGAGGGGGAGGCAAATCCAAAAGCTGCTGCCTATACACAGGATATGTTATTCTAGCTGGGATGCCTTCTCTGGACTCTGAGGAGGAAGTGCCTAACCTCACAGAGACTAGTTGTGCCGGGAAGAAGGGAATATGGGAATAGAGAAATGGGGGAAAGGATTGTAGGAGAAAGTGACAGGAAGGGGGCAGTGATCAGGATGTAAAGTGAATAAGTAAAAAATGATATAAATAAATAAATAAATAAATAAATAAATAAATAAATAGATAGATAGATAAAAGGGATTCACAAGGCCTACATCTATCTGAGGAGCTCCTGTTGATTGATAAGGAAGCTTTCTCATGGGCTTAGTCCTTAGTAGTTTAACTACAATCCAGCAGATGGATTCACACCCATGTGTAGTTTATGAGCTATAATTTGTACTCTGGGCTTATAGTTCAAAACAAAAATAACAAAAAGGGACATAAAGTTTAAGTTTGAGAGGGGACGGGATATGGGGAGTATCTGGGAGATGTAGAGAAATGCAGAGTGGGGGAAGATATGAACAAAATACATTGTATAGACATATGTAAAATATCAAAAGTAATTTTACATGGAAAATGTGACTAAATTTGCATTTAAAATTTAGAATTAGTCAGAGCTGCATGCAATCTGACTAAAGCAAGGGAAGCAACAAGAAGGAGTAAGCAAGGAGTAAACTGGGGTTCAGGCCTTATACTTACTGTGAGGACAGTTATGCCAAAGCTGTTTATTTTCTCCCAGTTACCACCACCCCTAAACTGCTTAAACACTGTATGCACTATTTATGGGTGTCAATGGGTTTTTTTTGTTATTTTGGTAAATGACATGTTAATTATTGTTTCCTTTCTTATGTCCCTATCTCTAACCATCCTTCAAAGTGTCGCTAGCCTAGGCTAGCCCAACCATGACTCTGTACTTCTAATCTGCCTGTCTCCATCTCTACTATACTGAGATTAAAAGAAGGTGCCACCACACTGTGCTCATGGTGCTAGGCCTCATGAATTCTAATATTTTACTCATTGAGCTATATGAATTCCAGTAATTTTTTAAATTTTGTATTTATTTTTCTGACAAGTTTTCACTATGCAGTCCATGATGACTTTGAACTTTGAGTGAGCCTCTTGCCCCAAATTCAGGCCTGAGTGTCTCATTTATAGGGATCCAACACCAGGCTCAGCTTGACTTCCTTTTTTAGGGTTGTTTACTGCTTGTTTGTTGTATATATTAGAAATATTATTCCCTGTTTTATTCTATTTATTTATTTTTGTTTTGTCTAAAATGGCACAACTAATAGGAAAAACTAAGAAAAAGGAAAGAAAAACACCAAAATCTTAGAAGGTGGGCTGAAGAAATGACTGAGCCATTAAAATCACTTGCTCCTATTCCAGTGGATCTTAGCTCACTTCCCAGCACTCAAGTTATTTCATGAAATTTTGCAGGCAAATGGATGGATCTAGAAAATATCAAACTGAGTGAAATAACTCAGTCACAATAGGCCACACATGGTATGTACTCACAGGTAAGTGGATAGTAGGCAAAGAGTGTGGAATATAGAAGATACAACTCAAGGACCACATGAAGCTCAAGAAGGAAGGCCACAGAGTTGATGCTTCTGTCCTACTTAGAAGGGGGAACAAAATAATCAAGGGAAGTATAGAGTGAGGGGGACTTGGAAGGCAGAGAAGAGGGGGAGGGGAAAATATGGGAAGAATCAGATATGGGAGGAGGTGGAGGAGATGTAAAGAGGGTCAAGAAATTGAACAGAGGTGTGTAATAATGGGGTATGGGGAACTTGGGGTAGCAAGCAGAAATTCCCAGATAACAGGAAAGCAAGAGACTCCCAGGACGCCACAGGGATGACATTAGCTGAAATATACCACAAAGGGGAGGGAAAACCAGTGGAGACCATATCTAGTGGTTAGGCATGGCCCTCTGGTTGAGGGATGGGACCACTCACTGATCACCAAAAATTTAACCCAGAACTGTTCCTGTCTAAAGGAAATACAGGGACAAAGAGTGAAGCAGAGACTGAAGAAAAGACCATCCAGAGACTGTTCACTTGAGGATCCATCCCACATGCAGACACCAAACCTAGATAATATTGCTTATGCCAGGAAGAGTTTGTGACAGGAGCCTGGTACAGCTGTCTCTGAAAGACTCAGCGAGATACTGACCAATACGGATGTGGATGCCTGCAGCCAACCATTGGACTCAGCACTGGGACTCCAATGGAAGAGTTAGGGGAAGGACTGAAGGAGCTGAAGGGACCTCATCAGGCCTCAAAGGGAGCAGAGACCTTTAGTCTGCCCTTAGTCAAGTGAAGGCTTGATGCCCCAGTGTAGAGGAAAGCTAGGGTGGTGAAGCTGGAGTAGGGAGGTGGGTTGGGGAGCAACCTCGTAGAGGCAGGGTAAAGGAGAATGGGGTAGGAGGTTTGCAGAGGGCAAACCAGGAAAGAGGATAACATTTGAAATGTAAATAAATAAAATAGCCAAGAAAAAGAAAGAAAATTAAACATTTTTTAAACGAAAACAAAAAGGATGACAAGTTTTGAGAAATTCTCAAGTAAAGAATAAACATTGGATTTCATATTCTGCCAAAGATGAAACGGAGCAAATAAAACCCTGAGCCTTTAATATAGAGTAACAGAGTTGTACCTAAGGTATGTTTGTGCATCAAAAATAGAACTGCTCTCAGATGAATCAAAACTGAGGTCTGAGTTTTCTGTTTATTTGATTTGGAAGAAGAGGATTGTTTTTAAAATATACATTCCTATCATTTTTGAAGTACAACAATTTGTCTATTACTTGTTACTTCAACACTTAAACTGTACATTACAATAATATATATATTTGAAAATCTGAATTAGTCTTTCTTATCAGATGATTAAATATATCATAATTAAAACAAAGATAATGTAGAACATTTTAAAAATATATCACAAGGTGTCTAAGAACATACTTCTAAGACAAGGATTTTAAAACAAATGATCTTAATATAAGCGAGATTTTGGTATGTTTTTGTGAAACAAATTGCAAAAAACAATGTTCCTTACAGATTTAAATACTTGTTCAAAAGCCAAAAAAAAGAGATACTTCTGTAAACAATACAAAAATTGAATATTATTTATACATTATAACCAAAGTTAAACATATTTGCTATCCTGCTTATTTGGAGAGAAAATATCACCAATCATTCCATAGAAATAACTAAATTCATAATTATTTCTCACTATGAGAAAACTGTTCCTAGTCTTTGCAAAATAGTTCACTGAAGCTATGAAATTACAGTGTTACGTTCAGAATTTTACAGAGCATTAGTTATTAGGAACATACTGACATAAATTTAACTCTAGAAATTCTCCAGAGCAGATGTACATGACTGATTTGTAATTGGGTAGAAAATCTTTCTATAGATCAAATTTGCAACAACAAAGTTTATGTTTATTTCTCAAGTTTTTAATGAGCATATAGAACAATGGATTTTATTATGACATTTTCACACATGCATACCATAGTCTTTCCTCATGCTTACATCAATTTAGCCTTTTTGTTTCATCTTTTTTTCTCCACTCCTATTCTCCCCTATGTAATCTGTCTTATAGCTTTATATCATATAGTACTTTGATATACAAAAGAAAATCTAATATTTATCCTAAACTGAATTAATTTGGTTAGCATGAAAATGTTCATGTCAAATGAGATGATGTTGTGGTTCTTTACAGCAGAATTAAACTCCATTGTGTATATATGGCACATTTTATTTATCTCTGGTCTGCTGATAGATGACTAGGCTGATTGAACATTTTAGTATTTATTAATGATGCAATAGATTCATATATGCTTTGCTGATTCAGATTCTTTTGTGTATATACCTGGGAATGATACAACCAGGTCACATGTTTGTTTAGTTTTAATCTTTTAGGCTATTCATGCTGATTTTCATAGGTTTTACATTAAATTCGACCATGTAATTTTTATCAGCAGACAAAAAGATGTAGCACGTGGCTGAGAGAAGTTAGAAAAGAATGGATTTAAGACACTGTATCCTCAGGGCTGTGTCAAAGATTATGAAGACTATATTGATGTTTGAGACATGTGTCAGTTAGTTTGGGGCATAACCAATTGATTCTATTATCTCAGGCAAAGGATATAAATGTGACACAGAAGAACTGTTTGTCTAAGTTTACCCTAAGAGTAGAAAATGGGAAAGAAACTGGTATCTCAGTATTTCTCTCAAGAATATGAGAAAAATACTCTGCCACAGTCCATGCCATCTAAAGTTTTCACTAGTTTCTCATTATCTCCTCACATTGAGCACCACGATGTCACTTAATACATGGGTTATTTTGGGAAGCATTCAAGATATTAAAGAAAACACTTTCCCTGCATCAAAAATAACTCACATTTATCTTACAGCACAAAGTGCATTTAATCCATGCTTGAGATTTCTAAAATCTTAACAATTCTAGCATTATTCAAAATTCTAGATCTAAAGTCTCTAAAACTCCAGCATATGCATGTGCAATCCTCTCTAAATGTAGAAAAAGAAAATCTTATGTTTCTATGACCTAGTACATTAAAAGCATTAAACTTACATTACTCCTTCAAAATGGTGTGATGTAAATGTAGAAACAGTCCCAAAGGCAACAGAAACTAAGCTGGGAAAGAAGTAAATTCTCTGTGTCTGAAAACTAGGACAGTGAATAGCAGAAGTCAAATACTATGTGCTGTGGTCTTGTCAAATAATGAAGTTTTCTCAGTTTTTTTTACAACCAATATATTTTTTTTATTACGTATTTTCTTCAATTACATTTCCAATGCTATCCCAAAAGCCCCCCCCCCCACTCCCCTACCTACCCATTCCCATTTTTTGGCCCTGGCATTCCCCTGTACTGGGGCATATAACGTTTGCCTGACCAATGGGCCTCTCTTTCCAGTGATGGCCGACTAGGTCATCTTTTGATACATATGCAGCTAGAGTCAAGAGCTCCGGGGTACTGGTTAGTTCATAATGTTGTTCCTCCGATAGGGTTGCAGATCTCTTTAGCTCCTTGGATACTTTCTCTAGCTCCTCCATTGGGGGCCCTGTGATCCATCCAATAGCTGACTGTGAGCATCCACTTCTGTGTTTGCTAGGCCCCGGCCTAGTCTCACAAGGGACAGCTATATCACCGTCCTTGCAACAAAGGCTTGCTAGTGTATGCAATGGTGTCATCGCTTGGAGGCTTATTATGGGATGGATCCCTGGATATGGCAGTCTCTAGATGGACCGTCCTTTTGTCTCAGCTCCAAACTTTGTCTCTGTAACTCCTTCCATGGGTGATTGTTTCCAATTCTAAGAATGAGCAAAGTGTCCACACTTTGGTCTTCGTTCTTCTTCAGTTTCATATGTTTTACATATTGTACCTTATATCTCGCTATACTAAGTTTCTGGGTTAATATCCACTTATCAGTGAGTACATTTCATTTGAGTTCTTTTGTGATTGGGTTACCTCACTCAGGATGATGCCCTCCAGGTCCAACCATTTGCCTAGGAATTTCGTGAATTCATTCTTTTTAATAGCTGAGTAGTACTCCATTGTGTAACTGTACCACATTTTTTGTATCCATTCCTCTGTTGAGGGACATCTGGGTTCTTTCCAGCTTCGGGCTATTATAAATAAAGCTGCTATGAACATAGTGGAGCATGTGTCCTTCTTATTGGTTGGGACATCTTCTGGATATATGCCCAGGAGAGGTATTACAGGATCCTCCGGTAGTACTATGTCCAATTTTCTGAGGAACCGCCAGACTGATTTCCAGAGTGGTTGTACAAGCTTGCAATCCCACCAACAATGGAGGAGTGTTCCTCTTTCTGCACATCCTCGCCAGCATCTGCTGTCACCTGAATTTTTGATCTTAGCCATTTTGACTGGAGTGAGATGGAATCTCAGGGTTGTTTTGATTTGCATTTCCCTGATGATTAAGGATGTTGAACATTTTTTCAGGTGTTTCTCAGCCTTTCAGTATTCCTCGGGTGAGAATTCTTTGTTCAGCTCTGAGCCACATCTTTTAAGGGGGCTATTTGATATTCTGGAGTCCACCCTCTTGAGTTCTTTATATATATTGAATATTAGTCCCCTATCTGATTTAAGATAGGTAAAGATCCTTTCCCAATCTGTTGGTGGTCTTTTTGTCTTATTGATGGTGTCTTTTGCCTTGCAGAAGCTTTGCAGTTTCATGAGGTCCCATTTGTCAATCCTCGATCTTAAAGCACAAGCCATTGCTGTTCTATTCAGGAATTTTTTCCCTGTGCCCATATCTTCAAGACTTTTCCCCACTTTCTTCTCTATAAGTTTCAGTGTCTCTGGTTTTATGTGGAGTTCCTTGATCCACTTAGATTTGACCTTAGTACAAGGAGAGAGGAATGGGTCAATTCGCATTCTTCTACATGATAACAACCAGTTGTGCCAGCACCATTTGTTGAAAATACTGTCTTTTTTTCCACTGGATGGTTTTAGCTCCCTTGTCAAAGATCAAGTGACCATAGGTGTGTGGGTTCATTTCTGGGTCTTCAATTCTATTTCATTGGTCTACTTGTCTGTCACTATACCAGTACCATGCAGTTTTTATCACAATTGCTCTGTAGTAAAGCTTTAGGTCAGGCATGGTGATTCCACCAGAGGTACTTTTATCCTTGAGAAGAGCTTTTGCTATCCTAGGTTTTTTGTTATTCCAGATGAATTTGCAGATTGCTCTTTCTAATTCGTTGAAGAATTGAGTTGGAATTTTGATGGGGATTTCATTGAATCTGTAGATTGCTTTTGGCAAGATAGCCATTTTTACAATGTTGATCCTGCCAATCCATGAGCATGGGAGATCTTTCCATCTTCTGAGATCTTCTTTAATTTCTTTCTTCAGGGACTTGAAGTTTTTATCGTACAGATCTTTCACTTTCTTAGAGTCACGCCAAGATATTTTATATTATTTGTGACTATTGAGAAGGGTGTTGTTTCCCTAATTTCTTTCTCAGCCTGTTTATTCTTTGTGTAGAGAAAGGCCATTGACTTGTTTGAGTTAATTTTATATCCAGCTACTTCATTGAAACTGTTTATCAGGTTTAGGAGTTCTCTGGTGGAATTGTTAGGGTCACTTATATATACTATCATATCATCTGCAAAAAGTGATATTTTGACTTCCTCTTTTCCAATTTGTATCCCCTTGACCTCCTTTTGTTGTCTAATTGCTCTAGCTAAATTTCAAGTACAATGTTGAAGAGGTAGGGAGAAAGTGGGCAGTCTAGTCTAGTCCCTGATTTTAGTTGGATTGCTTCCAACTTCTCACCATTTACTTTGATGTTGGCTACTGGTTTGCTGTAGATTGCTTTTATCATGTTTAGGTATGGGTCTTGGATTCCTGATCTTTCCAAGACTTTTATCATGAAGGGGTGTTGGATCTTGTTGAATGCTTTTCCGCATCTAACGAGATGATCATGTGGTTTTTGACTTTGAGTTTGTTTATATAATGGATTACATTGATGGATTTTCATATATTAAACCATCCCTGCATCCCTGGAATAAAACCTACTTGGTCAGGATGGATGATTGCTTTAATATGTTCTTGGATTCTACAACCAATATTTTTATTATCACTACAGAGTCACACTAGACATTTCAATTAAACTATTTAAACCGTTTTCAAGCCTTCTCATTCAACAATTTCCACATTCTTTCCACATTTCAATTTCAAAAGCTTCTGAAATACTGAGTAAATTATTCATAACAAGGATATGTTTTCTGCATCCTTATTTGTTTTGGTAGGGTTGATGATATAACAGAGACATGTAAATAAAAGAGAATAGAGGTATATTTTCTCTCTGGTTTTCTTGTCATTTTGTTCACACTGTTACTTTTGATCCATAGTGAGACATGAGCTATTTTCTGGAGAAAATGATGATTCATAGAAGCCAGGGGAGCAGAGTGAGAAAGAGGAATACATAAAATTTATTTTCTCTTTTAGAGAGTCAGTGACCATATTTATGTCCTCTAAGTTCTATGTGTTCAAGGTTCTGACAGCTTCTGTGACACAAGAAGATTGACCAAAAGACTTCAACACAAAAGGATTTCTGATATAGTCAAGATCCAAACCACAATCAGGCAATTGCCAGTGAATAACTTGAATAAATAACCAGACCTGTTTTTCATAATGTGTTTTAAAGAAGCTTAGATACTGATGACATGTCCCTAAACCAGTTTTCCCTTTAAAATTGGGAAGAGCTGAAGTTTAAAGGAACTACATTTTGCAAATGTTAAAAAAAAAAAAGAGTTAATGAGATCCAGAGTTAATGAGACCCAGGTGTGGTGGCACATACCTTTAATCCCAGCACTCTGGAGGCAGAGGCAGGTGAATTTCTGAGTTCTGGTCTACAAAGTCAGTTCCAGGACAGCCAGGGCTATACAGAGAAACCCTGTCTCAAAAATCAAAAAACAAACAAACAAACAAAAATAGGAGTTAATGAAGAAATAAGAAAAGACTATAAATAAAACGCCAAGTAGTAATGATAAATGGCATGTCTCATTAGAATCTCCATTATAAAATAGCCACCATAGAACCAAAAGAAATATCTGCACCATAGAGAAACTGAATATCTAGAATACAATTTGTGAGAGTTTCTTTGAATATGTAGTCAGCAAGCCAGTAATATATATTTTCTCTGTCAAACATGGGTCTTGCTTACTAGAATATCTTTCTTGAATGCATTCTTATAATTACTATCTTCAGAGAGTATTTACAGGTTAATGTTAGTCATAAAGCAATTTAACATAATTGTGTATGAATTACCCCTCTCATAAACTAAACTTGGCACATATCCAAATCAATGCACTTATTCCTTGTTTCTAAGTATAGACTGTTGACCTCAACTTTTAGTCTGGTTGAGGCTAACATTTTTCTAGTTTCCAATATTTCACAAGAAAGTTTCTAACTAAATCTTTATTACCCCATAAACAACTTAAGCCAGTCTAATAGAACCCTCGATAAACTACAAATTTCAGAGAGGAATAAAATGAACTTTTAAAGAAAAAGTTTTAGGTTTAATATAATGAAAAGAATATTAAAATATTTAATTGTTTAAAAAAAGCACAAGATGTTCACTCTTAATCTTGAAGTCATTAACGTCAGTGAATGTGTAACTTGTGCAACTTACTGGTTCATCAAAATCACGTTCATGTGCCCCAATAGCAGACATCCAGTTGAATAACCTTGGGTGGGAATACATGTTATTATTAGCATATCTCTCAGTCCTTTCATACTCATACACATACGCAACTCTGTGGAAGGTTCCGACTTTATTTGAGATGAGGAGTTGATTAATGGCAATGTTACTAGTCACTTTGCTTAACTTCATCATTGAGGATAAGAGGTTTGTATGAGGTTAGTATAAAGTGATTAATAATTGAGTATATGTTTGCCTAGACTAGGATTTTAATCTGTAGAATTAATTCTTTTATTTTCCATTTCACTCAATGGAAAAACTTGTCCAACCATTTGCTGCAACTAACATTGATTGATCTAATTTCTTCCCTTGGGGGGGGGGGGGACCCAAAAACCAAAACCAAAACCAAAACAACAACAACAACAACAACAACCAAAACTTTGTCTACTTGAATAACCTGGATGTTTAATGACAGTGCTTGTATCTTTTCTACATAATTCTTTCTATGTAAAAAGATATGAAGATTTTCTCGACAAAATAAATCAGTTTTCTTTTGGGTAAGCAAATTATAATAAAAGAGGGTTTTTTTTGTATCAATATGTATTGTCTGACTAGCAAAGAGGAAAAAAAATTCAGTGGAACAATGTAGCTACCTACTCTAATGAATGCATTTGGAAGAAACCTTGCCAAAAAGAAAGTTAAATAAACCAAAGAGTGTGATAGTCTTCAACAGATGGGGTATCTTAAATTCCAAAAGGAAGAAGGAAAGGATTGAAAAAAATTAAGGTTACACATATCTAAAAAGGTTTTAAGATGTAACTGCGTGGTTGTAGCATATTCTTCTAAATCATGCCAGTACTTTAAATATATTTCTTCTTCTTTTTTTAATAAAAGCCTAAACAAGTAAAGGAAATGTGTTAAAATTGTTTTATGTGATCATTCAAATTCATATATAAGGGTAAGGATAAGTGATTAGATTATGTAAATAAGAATAAATCATTAAGCCACACTCTGAAAACCAGAAAAAGGAAGATTTAGGATAAAATTCCATTAAACCATGTAAAAATCCTTATAATCAGATTAATTATACAATAAACCCAGGAATCCCTGAGCAATGGGATCCTAACGAACAAGAGGTGATTTATAAATATACAATCTGCACAATTCAGAAAATGGAATATTAAACATTTTGAATAGTGCTCTCATTAGGCACCTAAACATGTATATAATTAAACTGAATATAAATACAGCCTTATTACTGTTTTGACTATCAAGATTTATTTTTAATTTTGGTTATTTTACTTATATTTCAAATGTTTTCCCCTTTCTCAGTCTCCCCTCTGCAAATACTCTTTCCCATCTTTACTATCTCTGTTTCTATGAGGATGCTCCCCCACTCACCCACTCACTCCCATCTCACCAAACTATTATTCCCCTACAGTGGGGCATCTGGCTTTCACAGTACAAAGATACTCCCCTCCCATTGATATAAGATAAGGCCATCCTTTGGTAGATATGCAGCTGGACTCATGGATCCCTTCATGTATATTGTTTAGTTGCTGGTTTAGTCCTTGGAAGCTCTGGAGGATCTGGGTGGTTGATATTGTTGTCCTTTCTATGGGATTGCAAACCCCTTCAGCTCCTCAGTCCTTCTCCTAACTCCTCCATCTGGGTCTGCATGCTCAGTCCAATGGTTGGCTGTGAGTATCTGCATCCGTATTGGACAGGCTCTGACCGAACCTCTCAGGAGGTAGCTATAACAGGCTCCTGTCAGCAAGCACTTCTTAGCATCCGCAATAATTTCTGGGTTTGGGGACTGCAGATGGGATGGATCTCCAGGTGGGACAGTCTCTGGAAGGCCTTTGTATCAGTCTCTGATCCACAATTTGTCTCTGTATTTCCTTTAGACAGGAGCCACTCTGGGTTCAGATTTTGGAGATGGGTGGGTGGTACCATCCCTCAACTGGGTGCCATGCCTAATCTCTGATTATGGTCTATAACAAGTTCTCTTTCCTCATTGTTGGGTATTTCAGCTACTGCCGTCTCTGCTGGGTCCTGGAAGCCTCTTGCCTTCCTGTCATCTGGGACTTTCTAATGGCTACAGACCGGTCCCCAGCCCCCATTATTATATATGACCTTCTGTACATCTTCCCTGTCTGCTCCCATACCTGATCCTGTTCTCTTTTTCCCCCTCCCTCTTCTCTTTCTCCAAAGTCCCTCATACTCTCTACCCCCTGTGAGTATTTTGCTCCCCTTTCTAAATATGATTGGAACATCCATACTTTAGTCTTCCTTCATCTTAGACTCCATATGGTCTGTGAGTTGTATGGTGGGTATTTCAAGTTTTCTTCCCTAATATCCACTTATCAGTACATACGTACCATGTGTTTTCTTTTGTGACTGTGTAACCTCACTCAGCATATTTTCTAGTTCTACCCATTTACCTAAGAATTTCATGAAGTGATTGTTTTTAGTAACCGAGTAGACACCATTGTGTAAATGTACCACATTTTCAAATGCATTTGTCTGTTGAGGGAAACCTGGGTTGTATATAGCTTCTATCTATTATAAATAAGGCTGCTATGAATGTAGTAGAACATGTGTCCTTGTTATATGTTGGGGAATCTTTAGGATATAAGCCCAGGAGTATTACTACAGGTCTTCAGGTAGTACTTTGTCTGATTTTCTGAGGAACTGCCAGATTGGTTTGCAGTGGTTGTACCAGCTTGCAATTCCACCAGCAATGGAGGAGTGTTCCTCTTTCTCCACATTCTCACCAGTATCTGCTGTCAACTGAGTTTTTGATCTTAGCCATTCTGATTGGTGTGAGACGGAATCTCAGGGTTATTTTGATTTTTATTTCCCTGATGACTAAGGATACTAAACACTTCTTTAGGTGCTTATTGGCCACTCAAGGTTCTTCAGTTAAAAATCCTTTGTTTAGTTCTGTACCCCATTACTTAATAGGGTTATTTGGTTCTCTGGAGTCTAACTTTTCATATTCTTTGTATATATTGGATATTCTCCCTCTATTGGGTGTAGGATTTTTAAAGATTCTCTCCCAATCTGTTCATTGCTGTTTTGTCCTATTGACTGTGTTCTTTGCCTTATGGGAGCTTTTCAATTTAGTGATGTCTCATTTAGTCAATTGTGGATCTTAGAGCATTGGTTTCTTTTTCAGGAAAATCTCCCCTGGGCCCATGTAATCAAGGCTTTTACCCATTTTTTCTTCTATTAGATTCAGTGTATCTGGCTTTATATAGAGGTCCTTGATACATTTGGACTTGAGCTTCGTACAAGGAAATTAAGAATGGATCAATTTGCAATCTTCTGCATGCTGACTGCCTGTTGAACCAGCACCATTTGTTGAAAATGTTTTTTTTTTTTTTTTTTTACCCTGAATGGTTTTATCTTCTTTATCAAAGATCAAGTGACCACAGGTGTGTGGGTTCATTTTAGTGTCTTCAATTCTATTCCATTGTATTCCATTCTATTCTACCTGCCTGTCTCTGTACCAAACCATTTCTTTTTTTTTTTAATTTTTTTATTAGGTATTTTCCTCATTTACATTTCCAATGCTATCCCTAAAGTCCCCCATACCATCCCACTCACTCCCTTACCCACCCACTCCCACATTTTGGCCTTGGCGTTCCCCTGTACTGGGGCATATAAAATTTGCAAGTCCAATGGGCCTCTCTTTCCAGTGATGGCCAACTAGGCCATTTTTGATACATATGCAGCTAAAGTCAAGAGCTCCGGGGTACTGGTTAGTTCATAATGTTGTTCTACCTATAGGGTTGCAGATCTCTTTAGCTCCTTGGGTACTTTCTCTATCTCCTCCATTGGGGGCCCTGTGATCCATCCAATAGCTGACTGTGAGCATCCACTTATGTGCCAAAACCATTTCTTAAATCACTATTACTCTGTAGTACAACTTAGGGTCAGGGATGGTGATTCCCCTAGAATTTTTTTATTGTTGAGAATATTTTTTGCTATTCCAGGTTTTTGTTTTTACAAATGAATTTAAGAATTGCTCTAACTGTATGATGAATTGACTTTAAATTTTGATGGGTATTGCTTTGAATCTGTAAATTGCTTTCAGCAATATGGCCATTTTTACTATTTTTTTCCCACCAATCCATGAGCATGGGAGACCTTTTGATCTTCTGAGGTCTTCTGTTACTTCTTTCCTCAGGGACTTGATGTTCTTATCATACTTCTTTCATATGTTTGGTTAAAGTCACAACAAGATATTTTATAGTATTTGTGACTATTGTGAAGACTGTCATTTCCCCATTTTCTTCTCATCCTATTTATTCTTTGAATGAAGTAAGGCTACTCATTTGTTTGAATTAATTTTGTACATAGCCACTTTGCTGAAGTTGTTTATGAGCTGTAAGGTGTTCTCTTGTGATATTTTTGGTGTCACTTATGTATACTATCATAACTTCTGCAAATAGTGATATTTGACTTCTTCCTTTCCTATTTGTATCCCATTGACTCCCTTTGGTTGCCATATTACTCTACCTAGAAATTTGAGTACTATATTGAATAGATAGGGAGAGAGTGGGCAGCCTTGTCTAGTCCCTGATTGTATTGCTTAAAGTTTCTCTCCATTTAGTTTAATGTTGGTTACTGGTTTGCAGTACTTTACTTTTAGTATGTTTAGGTATGTGCCTTAAAATTTTTATCTTTCCAAGACTTTTAACTTGAAGGGGGTGTGGATTTTTGTCTAATGCTTTTTCATCATCTAGTGAGATGATCATGTGGTTTTTCTCCTTTGAGTTTGTTTATAAAGTGGGTTACATTGATGGATTTTCATATATTGAACCATCCCTTCATCCCTAAGATGAAACCTCCTTGTTCATAATGAATGCTCATTTTGATGTGTTTTTTGATTAGGTTTGTGAGAATTTTATCATTGATGTTCATAAGGGAAATTGCTCTGAAGTTCTCTTTCTTTGTTGGGTCTTTGCATGGTTTAAGTGTCAGTTAACTGTGACTTCAAGAACAAATTAGGTAGTGTTCCTTCTATTTCTATTTTGTGGAGTAGTTTGAAGAGTATGGGTATTGTCTTCTTTGAAGTTTTCATAAAATTCTGCACTAAAACTATGTGTTCCTGGGCTTTTGAGGGGGGGGGGAATTTTAATGACTGCTTCTATTTCTTTAGGTGTTATGGGACTGTTAAGATGTTTTTTCTGATTTAGCTTTGATACCTGATTTCTATCTAGAAAATTACCCATTTCTTCAGAATTTTCCAGCTTTTTGAGTATAGGCTTTTATAGTAGTATCTGAAGTCTTTTCTTTTTTTCTTTTCTTTTCTTTTCTTTTTTTTTTTTTAATTTCCTTGGTTTCTGTTGTTATTTCTCCCATTTCACTTCTGAAATTGTTAATTAATATACTGCCCCTGTGACCTCTGGTTAGTATGGCTAAAGGTTTATCTACCTTGTAGTTTTTCTCAAAGAACCAGCTCTTGGTTTTGTTGATTCTTTGTATAGTTTTCTGCAGTCTCCTTGACAGCAGATCCAGGCAAGAGTAGAGAGATCATGGTTCCACTGGGATCTCTCCAGGGCTGAATGACATGGTTGTTGTTCTGCCCAAAAGAAACACACTAAGTGGTGAGTCTGATTGAAGCAGAATTCAACTTATGGCATTAGTCTCTTGATTGTATAACTTCCAAATATGGGGAGGGAGACATTTGGTGAGATAAGATGATGTAGGAGGCGAAGAAGGGTGAAAGAGGGTATGGAGTGACTGACAGGGCCAATCTTAAAGCACTGCATCAGCAACGGCAGGGCAGAGGCAGAACCAAACAGGTCTTGTTGACTCACCCCAATATGGAAGTGACTAAGGCAGGTCTCAAAACTCGAGCCAGGATTAAACTCTCCTACAAGGCTGTAGAAACTCTAGCCAGGTTCAGGTTTGTCCTCAAGGCCGAAATCAGGGACAAAATGGTGGCCAACAGTTTTTTTTTTGTTTGTTTGTTTTTTTTTTTTGTGTGTGTTTTTTTTGTTGTTGTTGTTGTTGTTTCTATTTGGTTGACTGTAGCCCTGAGTTCAATTATTTCCTTCTCCTTTTGGGTGTACTTGCTTCTGTTGTTCTATAGGTTTCATATGTGCTGCTGAGATGCTAGTATAGCAACTCCCTAGTTTCTTTATGGGGGCATTCAGAGATTATGAGTTATCTTCTTAGCACTGCTTTCATTGTGTCTCATGTGTTTAGGCATGCTGTGACTTCATTTTCAATAAATTCTAAAAGTACTTTCATTTATTTCTTTATTTGTTCCCTGACCATGTTATTATTGAGTACAGAGTTGTTCAGGTACAATGTGTATGTAGGTTTTCTGTTATTTTTGATGTTTTAGAAGACCAGCTTTAGTCCGTGGTGACTTGATAGGATGGATGGGACTATTTCAATCATCTTGTATCTGTTGAAGCTTGTTTTGAGACCAATTTTATGGTCAATATTATAGAAGGTAGCATGATGTGCTAAGAAGAAGTTTTGTTCTTTTGTTTTAGTATGAAATGTTCTATAGATATCTGTTAAATATATAGATTTGGTTCATAATTTCTGTTTCCATAGTCTTTCCAGTTGTAAGTGTAGTATGTTGAAGTCTCCCAATATTAATGTTTGAGGTTCAATGTGTTTTGAGCTTCAGTAAAGTTTCTTTTCCAAATGTGGATGCCCTTGGATTTGGGTCATAGATGTTCAGAACTGAAAGTTCATATTTGTAGATTTTCTTTTGATGAGTATCAAGTATCCTTCCTCATGTTTTTGATAAGTTTGTTTAAAAGTAGATTTTATTTCATATTAGAATAGCTACTCCAGCTTGTTTCTCAAGACTGTTTGCTTGAAAAATTGTTTTCCAACCTTTTATTCTGAAGTAGTTCCTTTCTTTGTCACTGAAGTTTGTTTCCTGTATGCAATAAAATGCTTTGTCATGTTTATGTATCCAGTGTGTTAGTCTATGTTTTTGTTGGGGAATTAAATCCTTTGATGTTGAGATATTAAAGACAAGTGATTGTTATTTCCTGATATTTTTGTTGCTAGAGGTGGAATTCTGTTTGTGAGGCTATCTTCTTTTGTGTTTGTTGAAAGAAGATTAATTTTTTACTTTTTGAGGGATGTAGTTTCTCTCCCAGTGTTGGAGTTTTCCCTCTCTTATTCTTTGTAGGACTGAACTTATGGAATGATTTTGTTTCATTTTTTTCTGTCATGTAATAATTTGATTTCTCCATCTATGGTAACTGAGAGTTTTTTTGGGTATAGTAACCTGGGCTGGCATTTGTTTTCTTTGGGTCTTCTTGCGCAGGATTTTCTTGCTTTTAGAGTCTCTGTTTTGAAGTCTGGCTTAGTTCTGATAGATCTGCCTTTATGTGTTACTTGACCCTTTTTCCCCATACGGCTTTTAATATTCTCTCTCTCTCTCTCTCTCTCTCTCTCTCTCTCTCTCTCTTTTGCTCTCTCTCTCTCTCTCTCTCTCTCTCTCTCTCTCTCTCTCTCTCTCTCTCGTGCATGCTGGTGTTTTGATTATTATGTGACAGGAGGAATTTCTTTTCTAGTTTAATCTATCTGCAGGTTTCTTGTGTGTTTATGGGCATCTCTTTCTTTAGGTTAGGGGAGTTATCATCTATTTTGTTGAAGATGTTTACTGGCCCTTGGTTGGTAATCTTTACTCTCTTCTATTCCCAATATTCTTAGGTTTGGACCTTTCATTGTGTCCTGGATTTCATGGATGATTTGGGATAGAAAATTTTGTTTTTATGTTTCCTTTGACTGTAGTGACAAAATTTTCTATGGTATCTTCCTACACCTGACATTCTCTCTTCTATCTCTTGTATTTTCTTGGTGATACTTGCAACTGTGACTCCTGATCTCTTTCCTAGGTTTTCCATCTTCTGGATTGTCTCTTTTTGTAATTTTTTTTATTGTTTTTATTTTTATTTTTAGATCCTGGATGGTTATGTTTAATTTCTTCACCTTTTTGGTTGTGTTTTCTTGTGTTAAGGAAGTTCAGTGTTTCCCCTTTAAGGGCTTCTACTTGTTTACTTATGTTCTCCTGTATTTCTTTAAGGGAGTTTTTGTTTTGTTTTGTTCTGCTTTGTTTTGTTTATATCCTATATCATCATTATGAGATGTGACTTTAAAGAAGAAACTTGTTTTTCAGGTGTGTTGAGTTATCCAGGGCTTGCTGAGGTGGGAGAAATTGGTTCTGATGATGCCAAATAGCTTTGCTTTATGTTTCTTATGGTCTTGGCCTTCCTCTCCCCATCTGGTTATCTCTTGTATTAACTGGTTCTATTGTCTCTGATTTACAGTGTTCCTCCTGTGAGCCTGTGAGCCTGTGATCCTGTGATCCTGTGATCCTGTGAGCCTGTGAGCCTGTGAGCCTGTGAGCCTGTGAACCTGTGAGCCTGTGAGCCTGTGAGCCTATGATCTTAGGTGTGTCAGCACTCTTTGGATACCGGCTCTCTGTGGTTGGGATTGGGTTACAGAGAGCTGTGGCACTGGGTCAGCTCCAGGGCACACATAGAAACTGGAAGGAATATATCCCAGTCTGTTCTGTCGTTCCTGGGTCTTGTAGATTTCTGGCGAGTTCCACTCACACCCAGTATTGGAGCAGTAGTGGTGGTCTTCCCTGTGATCTCAGCCCTATCGACTCTCCTGCAAGACCAGCTCTCTCAGGGAAAGATTGGAATATGTAGAATTATGGAACAGGTCCAGCTCTTGGGCACAGATGGAAACCAGAATCATTCTCTTCATCAAGATATATTGTTATTATTCCTCTTTCAAACTATTTTATACAGTTACAACTATTTTCACTACTCTTCTGAAATTATTCTCATATTATTTAAAAATTAGTAGGTTAATGGAAGTTGCCTTTTCAATTTTAATGAAAGAGTTTTGTCTTTTGTCATTATTGATCAATATTGTTCTTGAAAATTTTACAGTTAGATTCAAGACCTTTTCAAGATTCTACTTTTCATCCCCTTCTGCATTAAAAATATTATTATTCAGTTCAAAGGTATTTCAGAGCATTGCTTTTCATTCTACTTTATAACTTCATAGGTTTTAATTTTGTTGTTTTCTATATGAAACAAATTTATTCTATAATCCATTTGTAAAAAATAAAAATAAATCCATACTAAACAGAGTTTAGTATAAGTCCCTATTTCTGGATATTCAGTAATCTTTTAATGGCTTATCTTCAATTCTCCCTCATAATTTGTAGTTACTTGCCAGAATAGAATTATAACTAAAGACATCAAGAATTCCCAGTGACCTAGGTTTCATCTAATAATATTCTTAGGTCTTCATAAAGATAATACCTAAAGGGCTATATAATATACAGTATAGCTTAGAACAGGAATAAAATAAACACAAGCAACCACATTAATAGTACATTCTAAGTTGTAGAGATACTGTGGAATATATTCTCACAGCAGCCTATTTTCCTACCTATTACTCAATGGTGCCTCATGTTTACTCTATGTTTTTGTTGGCTAGTAATTTAAAACAAACTTCATAATTTGTTGAGGAATCTTAAAGTAAAATTAACATTTGGAAAATTACCAAAAAGTATATTTGCTCAAAATATTACAGTTATCATTTTCTAAAATGTGTTCCCCTTATGACTCTGAATTTTTTAATACTTACTGCATCTTTATTGCTCTACTTTGAGAATATGTTTGATTTTATCTTTCTACAACTTTCATTTAGTGAAGGAAAATTTTATTACATTGAAGACTTTGGTTTATTTAGGTCAGAATGTTGTTAATAAATGTTTGAGACATGACAGTTGTCTCTGTGTTGTAAAAGAAATAGCTCTCAATAAACTTTATTTTTCTTTTTTTTCTTTTTAATTAGACTTTCTTATTTACATTTCAAATGTTATCCTCTTTCCTAGTTTCCCTGCCAAAAATTGCCTATCCTCTCCCCACTCCCCCTGCTCCCCAACACACCCACTCTCATTTCTGGTCCTGGCATTCCCCTGTACTGGGACATAGAACCTTCACAGGACCAAGGTCCTCTCCTCTCATTGATGACTGACCAGGCCATCTCTGCTACAGATATAGCTAGATCCACAAGTTCCACCATGTATGTGTTTTTGATTGCTGGTATAGTTTCAAGGAGCTCTGAGGGTATTTGTTAGTTCATATTGATGTTCCTCTTATGGGGCTTCAGTCCCATTCAGCTCCCTGGGTATTTCTCTAGCTCCTTCATTGGGGACCTTGGGCTCTATCCAAAGGATGACTGTGAGCATCCACTTCTGTGTTTGCCAGGCACTGGCAGAGCCTCACAGGAGACAGCTATATCAGGCTCTTGTCAGCAGGCTCTTGTTGGCATCTGTCTAGTGTCTGGGTTTGGTGGTTGTTTATGGGGTGAATCCCTAAGTGGGGCTGTCTCTGGATGGTCATTCCTTCAAGCTCTGCTCCAAACTTTATCTCTGTAACTCCCTCTGCAGGTATTTTGTTTCCCATTCTAAGAAGGAATGAAGTATCCACACTTTGTTCTTCGTTCTTCTTGAGTTTCATGTGTTTTGTAAGATGTTTCTTGGGTACTCTAAATTTCTGGGCTAATATCCCCTTATCAGTGAGTGCATATCATGTGTGTTCTTTTGTGATTGGGTTACCTCACTCAGGATGCTATCCTCCAGATACATCCATTTGCCTAAGAATTTGATAAATTCATTGTTTTTACTATCTGCGTAGTAAACCATTGTATAAATGTACCACATTTTCTGTATCCATTCTTCTGTAGAGGGACATCTGGGTCCTTTCCACCTTCTGGCTATTATAAATAAGGCTACTATGAACATAGTGGAGCATGTGTCTTTATTACAACTTGGAACATCTTCTGGGTATATGCCCAGGAGAGGTATTGCTGGATCTTCTTGTAGTACTATGTCAAATTTTCTGAGGAACTGCCAAACTGATTTCCAGAGTGTTTGAACCAGCTTGCAATCCCACCAGCACTGAAGGAATGTTCCTCTTTCTCCAAATTCCCCAGCATCTGCTGTCACCTGAAATTTTGAGCGTAGCCATTCTGATTGGTGTGAGGTAGAATCTCAGGGTTGTTTTGATTTGCATTTCCCTTATTATTAAGGATGTTGAACATTTTTTAGGTGCTTCTCAGCAATTTGGTATTCCTCAGTTCAGAGTGCTCTGTTTAACTCTGTACCACATATTTTAATGGTGTTAATTTTCTGGTGTCCAGCTTCTTGAGTTCTTTGTATATATTGGATATTAGTCCCCTATCAGATTTAGGATTGGTAAAGATACTTTCCCAATCTGTTGGTGGTCTTTTGGTCTTATTGACAGTGTCTTTTGCCTTACAGAAGCTTTGCAACTTTATGAGGTCCCATTTGTCTATTCTTGATCTTACAGCAGAAGCCATTGTTGTGCTGTTCAGGAATTTCTCCCCTTTACCCATATCTTTGAGGCTTTCCATATTTCTCCTCTATATTTTCAGTGTTTTTGGTTTTATGTGGAGTTCCTTGATTCACTTAGATTTGAGCTTTGTACAAGGAGATAAGAATGGATCAATTTGCATTCTTCTACAGCATAACCACTAGTTGAGCCAGCACCATTTGTTGAAATTACTTTTTTTCAACTGGATGGTTTTAGTTCCTTTGTCAAAGATCAAGTGACAGTAGGTACATGGGTTAATTTCTGGGTCTTCAAGTCTATTCCATTGATCTATCTGTCTGTCACTGTGCCAGTACCATGCAGTTTTTATTACAGTTGCTCTGTAGTACAGTTTGAGGTCAGGAAACATGGTTCCACCAGAGGTTTTTTTATTGTTGAGAATAGTTTTTGCTATCCTAGTTTTTTTTTTTTTATTCCAGATGAATTTGCAAATTGCCCTTTCTAACTCTGTGAAGACTTGAGTTGGAACTTCGACAGAGATTGCATTGAACCTGTAGATTGTTTTTGAAAAGATAGCCATTTTTTATTATATTAATTCTGCCAATCAATGAGCATGGGAGATCTTTCCATCTTCTGAGATCTTCTTTGATTTCTTTCTTCAGAGAATTGAAGTTCTTATCATACAGATCTTTTACTTCCTTAGTTAGAGTCCCACCAAGGTATTATATATTATTTTTGGATATTGTGAGGGGTGCTGTTTCCCTAATTTCTTTCTCAGCCTCTTTATCCTTTGTGTAGAGAAAGGCCACTGATTTGTTTGAGTTAATGTTATATCCAGCTACTGTACTGAAACTATTTATCAGGCTTAGGAGTTCTCTGGTGGAATTTTTGGGGTCACTTATGTATACTATCATATCATCTGCAAAGAGTGATATTTTGACTTCTTCCTTTCCAATTTGTATCCATTTGATCTCCTTTTGTTGTCAAATTGCTCCGGCTAGGACTTCAAGTACTATATTGAATAGGTAGAGAGACAGTGGGCAGCCTTGTCTAGTCCCTGATTTTAATGGGATTGCTTCAAGTTTTTCTCCCTTTAGTTTGATGTTGGCTACTGGTTTGCCGTATATTGCTTTTATTATGTTTAGGTATGGGACTTGAATTCTTGATCTTTCCAAGACTTTTATCATGAATGGATGTTGGATTTTGTCAAATGCTTTCTCAGCATCTAAGTAGATGATCATGTGTTTTTCATTTTTGAGTTTATTTATATAATGGATTATGTTGAAAGATTTCCATATATTAAACCATCCCTGCATTGCTGGGATGAAGCCTCGTTGATCATGATGGATGATCACTTTGATGTGTTCTTGGATTCTGCTTGAGAGAATTTTATTGAGTATTTTTGCACTGATAGTCATAAGGGAAATTGGTCTGAAGTTCTCTATCTTTGTTGGGTCTTTCTGTAGATTAGGTATCAGAGTCAGTGTGCCTTCATCGAATGAATTGGGTAGAGTACCTTCTTTTTTTATTTTTTTTAGAATAGTTTAAGGAGAATCGGAATCAGGTGTTCTTTGAAGGTCTGATAGAACTCTGCAAAAAACCCATCTGGTCCTGGGCTTTTTTTTTTAAGGGGAAATGGGACTGTTTAGATTGTTAATCTGATCCTGATTTCACTTTGGTACCTGGTATCTATCTAGGACGTTGTTCATTTCATCCAGGTTTTCCTGTTTTCAGTATAGCCTATTGCGGTAGGATCTGATGATGTTTTGGACTTCCTAAGGTTCTATTGTTATTACTCCTTTTTCCTTTCTGATTTTGCTAATTAGGATACTGTCCCTGTGCCCTCCAGTTAATCTGGATAAGGGTTTATCTATCTTGTAGATTTTCTTAAAGAACCAGCTCCTGGTTTGGTTGATTCTTTGTATAGTTCTTTTTGTTTCCACTTGGTTGATTTCAGTCCTAAGTTTGAATATTTCCTGCCCTCTACTCCTCTTGGGTACATTTGCTTCCTTTTGTTTTAGAGTTTTTAGGTGTGTTGTCAAGCTGCTAGTGTATGCTCTCTTTCTAGTATCTTTTTGGTGACACTCAGAGCTATGAATTTTCCTTTTAGGAATGCTTTCATTAGGTCCCATAAGTTTGAGTATGTTGTGGCTTCATTTTCATTAAACTCTAAAAAGTCTTTCATCTCTTTATTTCTTTCTTGACCAAGTTATCATTGAGTAGAGTGTTGTTCAGCTTCCATGTGAATGTTGGCTTTCTATTATTGATATTGTTATTGAAAAATCAGCCTTAGTCCGTAGTGATCAGATAGGATGCATGGGATAATTCCTATATTTTTGTATCTGTCGAGGTCTGTTTTGTGACTGATTATATGGTCAGTTTTGGAGAAGGTACAATGAGGTGCTGAGAGAAGGTATATCCTTTTGTTTTAAGATAAAATGCTTTGTAGACATCTTTTAAACCCATTTGTTTCATAACTTCTGTTATTTTCAGTGTGTCTCTGTTTAGTTTCTGTTTTCAAGATTTGTCCATTGATGAGAGTGGGGTATGGAAGTCTCCCACTATTATTTTGTGAGGTGCAATGTGTGGTTTGAGCTTTACTAGAGTTTCCTCAATGAGTGTGGATGCTGTTGCCTTTGGAACATACATATTCAGAATTGAGAGTTCATCTTGGAAGATTTTACCTTTGATGTGTATGAAGTGCCCCTCCTTATCTTTTTGATAACTTTGGGTTGAAAGGCCATTTTATTCGATATTAGAATGGCTACTCCAGTCTGTTTCTTCAGACCATTTGCTTGGAAAATTGTTTTCCAGCCTTTTACTCTGAGGTAGTATCTGTCTTTTTCCCTGAGATGTATTTTCTGTATGCAGCAAAATGTTTATGTAGCCAGTCTGTTAGTCTATGTCTTTTTTATTGGGGAACTGAGTACATTGATATTAAGAGATATTAAGGAAAAGTAATTGTTGTTTCCTGATATTTTTGTTGTTAGAGTTGGGATTCTGTTCTTGCAGCTATCTTCTTTTAGGTTTGTTGAAGGACATAATATTCCTCCTTGTGTTGGAATTTTCCCTTTACATGCTTTGAAAGGTTGGATTTGTGGGAAGATATTATGTGAATTTGGTTTTGTCATGGAATATTTTGGTTTCTCCATCTATGGTAATTGAGAGTTTAGCTGGGTAGAGTAACCTGGGCTGACATTTGTGTTCTCTTAGTGTTTGTATAACATCTGTCCAGGATCTTCTGGCTTTCATAGTCTCTGGTAAGAAGTCTGGTAAAATTCTAATGGGTCTGCCTTTATATGTTACTTGACATTTTTCTCTTACTGCTTTTAATATTCTATCTTTATTTAGTGCATTTGTTGTTCTGATTATTATTTGTTGGGAGGAATTTCTTTTCTGGTCCAGTCTATATTGAGTTCTGTAGGCTTCTTGTATATTCATGGGCATCTCTTTCTTTAGGTTGGGGAAGTTTTCTTCTATAATTTTGTTGAAGATATTTACTGGTCCTTTAAGTTGAAAAATCTTTGTTCTCATCTATACCTATTATCCGTAGGTTTGGTCTTCTCATTGTGTCCTGGATTTCCTGGATGTTTTGAGTTAGGATCTTTTTGGATTCTGCATTTTATTTGATTGGTGTGCCCATGTTTTCTAGGAATCCTCTGAACCTGAGATTCACTCTTCTGTCTCTTGTATTCTGTTGCTGATGCTCACATCTATGGTTCCTGACTTCTTTCCTAGGGTTTCTATCTCCAGAGCTGTCTCCCTTTGGGTTTTCTTTATTGTTTCTACTTTCATTTTTAGATCTTGGATGGTTTTGTTCAATTCCATCATCTGTTTGGTTGTGTTTTCCTGTAATTCTTTAAGGGATTTTTGTGTTTCCTCTTTAAGGTCTTCTATCTGTTTAACAGTGTTTTCCTGTAATTCTTTGAGGGATTTTTATACTTCCTCTTTAAGGGCTTCTACCCATTTAGCAGTTTTCTCCTGTATTTCTTTAAGTGAGTCATTAATGTCATTCTTAAAGTCCTGTACAAGCATCATGATATATAATTTTAAATATGAATCTTGCTTTTCACGTGTTCTGGGGTATACAGGACTTGCTGTGGTGGGAGTACTGGGTTCTGATGATGCTGAACGGTCTTCGTTTCTTTTAGTAAAATTCTTATGTTTGCCTTTTGCCATCTTGTAATCTATGGTGTTAGATTTCTCACTGGCTCTGGCTGGAGCTTATTCTTCCTGTGATTCTGTTAGCCTCTGTCAACAGTCCTGGGAGTCCAACTCTCTCCTGAGTCCCAGTGCTCTGAGCTCTCTCAGCAGGCAAGCTCTACTCTTGCAGGGAAGGTCCGCAGAGGTCTGAATCTCAAATATACCTCTTGGCTGAAGATGAAGGCCCAAATATACCCTTTCCAAGAAGCTCTCTTGTTTCTGTGGTCCATGTGCTCTCCTGAGCGGACTGGTCTCTGAGACACCTGTTATACAAGATGGCACTCTCACCTGAGTCCTGGGATCAGAGCCCTCTCTGGAGGCTGACTATGCTCAGTGATCCTAAGATCCTGGGTGTGCTAGGGTGCCTTGCTGCATAGAGAGTCCTCTGGGGACCTTGGCAACATCCGCTGAGTTTTCACCCAAGGTGGAGAGGGGTCGGAGCTGACCGGAACCACCTTCTGCTTTTGAAGAGCAATGATTCAAACTTACTTCACATCTGGGTCTTTCTACTGGGCTATTAAGGGCATGAACAATGTTTTATTTAACTCATGAATCCCCAATGGTTATTACAAATGCTGCCAGAAAAAAAAATTCTTTTCATGTTGAAAGAATGAGTTTAACAATACTTTGTTCTGTGTGGCTTAGTGAGATCTATAATCAAAATAATACATGCATATTAGCTGCAGAGTAAATGAAGATTAAAGACTGTGAGGACTATTACTAGAGGAAGGAGTGAATGATGGTAATATCTAAGAGTGTTTGCTTAGATGGGCAGATGCTCACTACTATCCCTCATATGCCAATCTCACTGTTTGTACTTGAGAACATATTTTCCTTGACTTTATTATAGAAGTATCACACATTACAGCTGGTAAGAATTAAAAATATCTAAGATACCCAAGATATAAGATACAATTTGCTAAACACATGAAACTCAAGAAGAATGAAGACTGAGGTGTGGACACTATGCCCCTCCTTAGAATTGGGAACAAAACACCCATGGAAGGAATTACAAAGACAAAGTTTGGAGCTGAGACGAAAAGATGGACCATCTAGAGACGGCCATATCCAGGGATCCACCCCATAATCAGCTTCCAAACGCTGACACCATTGCATACACTAGCAAGATTTTATTGAAAGGTCCCAGATGTAGCTGTCTATTGTGAGACTATGCCGGGGTCTAGCAAACACAGAAGTGGATGCTCACAGTCAGCTATTGGATGGATCACAGGGCTCCCAATGGAGGAGCTAGAGAAAGTACCCAAGGAGCTAAAGGGATCTGCAACCCTATAGGTGGAACAACATTATGAACTAACCAGTACCCCTGAGCTCTTGACTCTAGCTGCATATGTATCAAAAGATGGCCTAGTCGGCCATCACTGGAAAGAGAGGCCCATTGGACACGCAAACTGTATATGCCCCAGTACAGGGGAATGCCAGGGCCAAAAAAATGGGAATGGGTGGGTAGAGAAGTAGGGGGGGAAGGGTATGGGGAACTTTTGAGATAGCATTGGAAATGTAATTGAGGAAAATATGTAATAAAAAATATTTTAAAAAAGGAAAAAAAAAGAATTAAAAATATCAAGAAAGTATATATTCTCCTGTTTTTCAACTGGATCAGAAAATGTAAATATAATTCAATATACAAAAGTTATTAAGCAAGAACACATTATTATCTGAAAAAACTTGGGAAAGGGAAACTCTAAGGTATAAGTTGAAGGGCAGCCAAAGTAAGTAGAATCCAGGACTTGTTGAAAGCAGTGGAGGTAGTTAATATGAGTTTGTAGAAATCATCATGTAAGAATGGAAGCATTCACTTGTAAGTATATGCCCTGAGGTTCATAAAAATATGTCAACAACAGTGAAGAGATATGAGAGATATGTGGTTATAAATGGAGGCCATCATGGTTTGATTTTCATATAAGATAGAGCCTGGGGCTCTCATTTTTGTCTGCACTTAGTAGGTGGGTGTGATATATGAAGAAGTGGGATTGAAAAGATGGAAAGATCACAAGGTGAAAGCCAAAGTTATTAGGAGTAAAATTATCCCAGTTACCTTTTATCTAACAGTGACTATACATCACCAGACTTCCTGAAAAGGGTAGATACTATCTCACAAATTATCTTAAATGTAGGCCAAATATCTTTACTATCTATCTCAGCTGAGGCAGGTTCATGCATGTGTCAGTCAATAAAGCTGAAGGAGTTGGGAAAACAGAATATAATATGGGACACAAAGCAGATGCCAGGCCAAGGATGTTCATCTGTATCTTTCTAAGAAGCTATGATTTACAAATTTCACTTATAAATGGGCTTACTTAGGATAGAAAGTAGTAATATACAACAATGTGGCTCATTTTGAAGAATTACCATGCTTTTCACATAATTTTAGGCAACAGATATGGTAAAAATCTCAAAATCTGGTCCATATATATCCTAAAGGGAACAAATAGAATGATAACCAAGACCTGCTAATGTAGAAAACAGTTTACCATGATATTACCTAATCATTTTTCTGCCACTGTATGAAAAAAAAAAAACTAGGAAACATTTATACGATATTGACATGAATAGTGAATACATTTATCTTTGAGACAGGCCCATTCTCTTGCTCTGTTGGTAAATTGTTTTTCTATAGAAACTCTACTGAAATACTCAAACTCTCTACTTGAAACAGTCATTTTGACAGCCATCAAGTTCCTCAGGATCAAGTAGACCAAGACTGGGCTTCTAAACCTTTGTATATAATCAAATTCCTTTACAAAAAGATAATAATAATAATCTCACAGCGCACCTCTGGTTTTCCTCTTCTATTTTTGACAGTCTTATCTTATTCCGTTTATAGAGTTGAAACAATTTAATCTCTTTTCCAATGTACTATAAATTTATAAAAATACCAGGAAAAGAAATTGTTCTTTCACATACTAATATTATGTATATACTCATAAAAATCGTGTCAAAATATCTTACAGAAAGAACAAATCATTTAAATTAAATAAGCAGAATATGGGTGTCTATGTCATTTGTGGATATTTAACCTTTTACTACTCCCTTACACTAAATGAGTAGACCATAATACCAGAGGGAATGTGTTGCAAATTCATTAGATTATATAAAAATAGAATATAGCTTATAAATACAACTTTCATTAGTGAGTACAAATGAACCAAGATATAACTTTTTGAGGGTAAAACCTGATCTTCCAACAAAAGGGGGCGGGGGTTATACAGATCTCTAGAGCAGGAGGATCCTATCTTGCTATTCCTGTCAAGATTCTGGCAAAGGCACAAATGGAAAGATAAATTTAGTTTGCCATTTCTTTTCCAAGTTCTACATTTAGAATTTGCTTAATTCAGATGTAATGTAGTTTCCATCCCATAAACACCTTGCTGCTTATATTCTCTTATCTGAAAGATTAAGGGCTTATTTTCTTATTTCGTGAAATAAAAATGCAAAACATAAAGAAAATCAAAAGAAGACTTTATTAAAATGAATAGCTGACCAATCAGAACGTAAAGTCAATTTTTCAAACAAATTCATACTTTCTAGTACCAGATTTCATGAATCTCTTCATTATCTAAACAGAATGCTATATATAATGTTTTCTTTCATTTCATGCCTTTATAATCTAGATGATCAAATATATAGTCTTGAAAACCAGGAAAAAATATAAAAGAAGATACTTCACTAATACACCTTGCATGAAAAGTTACAGCATAAATGCATACATTTTCAATTTTGTACAACAAATTACCATGAATGTATTACTTTCCATAAAATCCAGTTACAATATTAGTTTATTTATTGTTAATCAGTTAAATATGGTATAAGTAAAAAATGTCTCTTATGGTGGGCATCAAGGTGTCAACCATATTTATCCTTCTCAACTGGAGCCTTGTGTAATATACTAAAAGCACTGGGTTTGGAATTCATCTTCTCTCATTTTCTGCATGTATTTCTTCTTACATTACCATGCCAATTTTAGCAGATGATGTCTCTTAAGTAATTTGAATGCCACTTAAAATTTTGAGATGGTTGAGTGGCCCCATCCCTCAACACTGGGTCATATTTATCTACCTGAGGTGGTCCCTACAGGTTATATCTCTGCTTTTTTTTTGTATTTCAGCTAAAGTCATCATCACTGGGTCCTGAGAACCTCTTGCTTCCCTGATACCTGAGACTTTATAGTGGCTACCAGAAATTCCCATTCCCCTGCTGCTATATATTTTTCTTTCATTTCCTGGCCTTCTCTATGTTTAAATTGTAGAAATGAACAGATGTTATTTACTATTAAGAACATTCAGCCCTGTTCATTGTCACCCTATTTAAAATATCTAATAAATGGGAAAAACCCTAAGTGTTATTCAATAGATGATTAGATAATGAAAATTTGGTATGAAAATGTTTTTTCAACTGTAAAGAAAAAAAATGAAATCATTGGGTTATGAAACAGAAAATATTATACCTAGGGTAATATTCTACTCTCAGAAAAACAAATACTTATTCATGGATATAAGCTCTGAATATCTATATCTATATTTATCTCTATCTATCTATCTATCTATCTATCTATCTATCTATCTACCTACCTACCTACCTATCTATCCATATATACTGGGTAAAGATAAAAAAACTAGGGAAATAAACTGAAAATACCAAAATTAATAAGATTTTACTAAGACAAATGTTGGAGAAAATTAGTTATTTTAATTGCACAAGAGAGAACAATCTGAATTAATCACATGTCTACTTAAGACCACAGATAATGAAGTAAAAAGAAACAGGAGAGTAGAACTTAAAGAGACATGAATGAAGTGGAAAAGCAAAAAAGGATGATTACTTATAAACTGATAAAGGTAACTTTTTTGGCAAGCTAAAAACTGGGAGGAGAAGAGAAGAAAGGCGAACAGAAATAGAGAAATAGAATAGGAACTTGGATGAGAGGGAGCTAGATGAAGGGAGGAGGGTAAATGGAGTTTGAAACTGATTATATGCATGTGCATATAAATTAGTCTAAGAATATACTCTTTGCTAAAAATAAACTTTAAGAGGGCTATTGGTACATATCCAAGTTAGTTGTATTAGTAAGTAGTAGTCAAAGTTCAATGAATTATCCAATTCAGATGAGAAAAGAAATCTGGTATGTATTTATCACCATAATTGTGTTATTCATTGAATTTTATTAGAATAAGTAGCATATAAATACCATCCTTGTTGACCAGGGTGGTGAGAGACTTCCAAGACTCATAGGGAGGGACCTTTGAGAGGGAAGTTATAGAGCCTACCTCCAGCAGGAAGTGAGGTAAATCAAGCGAGGGACAGGGTTGACATCCCACAGTCATAAGTGTTTCTGTCTAAAAGAATTACAGGGATGGAAATGGAGAGGACCCTGAGCAAAAGAAGGTCCAGCAACAGGCACAAAGTGGGATCCAGCTCAATGGGAGAGCCTAAGGCCAAACACTATTAATGAGACTATGGAACACTCACAAAGAGAGAGCTATCATGACAGTCCTCCAAAAGACCCAACAGGCAGCTGAATCAGATGCAGTTATTTGCACCCAACCAATGGACAGAAGCAACTAACCTCTGTTGCTGAATTAGGGAAAGCTGAAAGAAGCTGAGGAGAAGGGTGAATCTGTAGGAGGACCATCAGTCTTAATTAATCTGGATCCCTGATATCTTTCAAACACTGGACCACCAAATAAGCAGCATATACCAGTATCAACTGGTATATGAGGCCCACAACATACATACAGTAGAGGACTTCCAGGTCTGTGTTCATTCAAAGATGATGCACCTAACTCTCAAGAATCTGGAGAACCCTAGGGAGTTTAGAGGTCAAGTGGGGTAGAGGGTGGGGCATTCATGTGGAGATTGGGTGAGGTAGAGAGGAGGTGTGAAATGTAGAGCAGTTGGAGGGTTAATGGGAAGGGGCACCGAATGGAATATAGAGTATAAAAATGAATTACAAATAAAATTGAATTTTAAAAATCACATCCTTGTTAAATTCCATGTAATCTGTGAGTTGCATCATGAGTATTCTGTACTGTTTGGCTAACTGATATCGCTTTATCAATGAGTCCATAACATGTACGTTTCTTTGGGCCTGGGATACCTCACTCAGGATGATATATATATATATACCTTCTTTTTTTTCTTTTTTATTGAATATTTTCTTTATTTACATTTCAAATGTATTCCCCTTTCCTGCTTTGCCTCCAAGAAGGAAACACACTATCACATCTTCCCTCCACCTGCTTCTATGAGGGTGTTCCTCCAGCCACCCACCCACTCCAACTTCCCCTCCCTGGATTACCTACACTGGGCATCTATCGAGTCATCATAATTCCAAGTACCTCTCCTCCCACTGATGCAATACAAGACTGTCCTCTGATGCATATGCACCTGGAGCCATGTGTACTCCTTTGTTGAATGTTTAATCCCTGAGAACTCTGGTAGGGGGGAGGTCTTCTTGGTTGATATTGCTGTTCTTCTTATAGGGTTGCAAAGCCCTTCAACTCCTTCAGTTCTTTCCTTAACTCCTTTCTTGGGGACCCTGTGATCAGTCCAATGGTTACCTGCAAGCATCCACTGTTGGGGACGGCCAGCTACTCATATGTCCAGGTTCAATCCTGGAAGGCATCTTGGAATCTGGAAGAGAGGGAAACTAGTTGACTAGAGAAAGATGGAACCAAGACAGGGTTCTGATCAAGGTTCAAATTTTTAATGGTGGACATGCTTTATAAAAGTGTGGGGGGGGGGAGTCCATTACCACCAATTCATCCTTGGAGCCTGGAACCAGCTGCAGGTGATGAAGTGCAGAATAGGGTGTAGTTTCCAGAATAGCTCCAGGGCCTCTCAGCAGGTAGCAGTATCTTGAAGAGGAACAGAGGCAGTGGCAGAACAATAGAATGATCTAGGAAGAAAGGCTCAGTGGCAGTGAGGTCCAGTTCTGGTTTAGCCTACTTCAGGTTTATGGGAGGCTACAATCCACCTCTGTAATTGTGAGGCTCTGGCATGGCCTCTCAAGAGACAGTTATATCAGGCTTCTTTGTTCTTGTTATCCACAATAGTGTCTGGGTTTGGTAACTGTATATGGGATATAACCCGAGGAGGGACAGTCTCTTGGTCCTGTCCTTCATTCTCTGTTCTACACTTTATCTCCGTATTTGCTCCTATGATTATTTTGTTCTCCATTTAAGAAGGACTGAAGCACCCACAGTTTGGTCTTCCTTCTTCCTGAGCTTCATTTTGTCTGTGAATTTTATCTTGGTTATTTGGGGCTTTTGGGGTAATATCCAGTTATCATTGAGTGCATACCATGTGTGTTCTTTTTCAATTGGGTAACCACACACAGCATGATATTTTCTAGTTCTATCCATTTGCCTAAGAATTTCATGAATGCATCATTTTTAATAGTTGAGTATACTCCATTGTGTAAATGTACCACAGTTCCTGCATCCCTTCCTCTATTGAGGTTCATCTGGGCTCTTTCCAGCTTCTGGCAACTATAAATAAGGCTACTATGAAGAGAGTGGAGAATATGTCCTTATTACATGTTGGAGAATCATCTGTATATATGCCCAGAAGTGATATAGCTGTGTCCTCAGGTAGTATTATGTCCAGTTTTCTGACAAACTGCCAAAATGATTTCCAGAGCAGTTGTATCAACTTGCAATCCCACTGGCAATGGACGAGTATTCCCCTTTCTCCACATCCTTGCCAGCATCTGCATTTTATCCATTCTGACAGTTGTGAGGTGGAACCTTAGGGTTGGTTTGATTTGCATTTCCCTGATAACCAAGGATTCTGAATATTTCCTTAGGTATTTCTTGGCCATTAAATATTCCTCAGTTGAAAATTCTTGCTTAGCTCTGTACCCCATTTTTAAAAATGTTATTTGATTCTCCGGAGTCTAACTTCTTGAGTTCTTTGTATATATTGGATATTAACCCTCTATCATATGTAGGAATGGTAAAGATCTTTTCCAAATCTTATGGTTGCCTTTTTGACCTATTGACAATGTTCTCTGCCTTATAGAAGCTTTGCCATTTTATGAAGACCTATTTGTGGATTCTTTTTATTTTTCTTCCACTTTTTATTATTTTTAATTGGGTATTTATTTCATTTACATTTCCAATGCTATCCCAAAAGTCCCCCACATGCTCCCCCATCCATTCCCCTATCTACCTACTCCCACTTCTTGGCCCTGGCATTCCCCTGTACTGAGGCATATAAAGTTTGCACGACCAATGGGCCTCTCTTTCCACTGATGGCCAACTAGACCATCTTCTGATTCATATGCAGCTAGAGACACGAGCTCTGGGGGGGGGAGGGCTATTGGTTAGTTCATATTGTTGTTCCACCTGTAGGATTGCAGATCCCTTCAGCTCCTTGGGTACTTTCTCTAGCTCCTCCATTGGGGGCCCTGTGATCCATCCAATAGCTGAACATGAGCATCCACTTGTGTGTTTGCCAGGCCCCAGCATAGTCTCACAAGAGACAGCCATATCTGGGTCCTTTCTGCAAAATCTTGCTAGTGTATGCAATGGTGTCAGCGTTTGGAAGCTGATTATGGGATGGATCCCCGGATATGGCAGTCTCTAGATGGTCCATCCTTTCATCTCAGCTCTAAACTTTGTCTCTGTAACTCCTTCCATGGGTGTTTTGTTCCCAATTCTAAGAAGGGGCAAAGTGTCCATACTTTGGTCTTCATTCTTCTTGAGTTTCATGAGTTTGGCAAATTGTATCTTATATCTTGGGTATTCTAAATTTCTGGGCTAATTTCCACTTATCAATGAGCACATATTGTGCGAGTTATTTTGTGATTGGGTTACCTCACTCAGGATGATGCACAACTGGTGGTTATCATGTAGAAGAATGTGAATTGATCCAGTCCTATCTCTTTGCACTAAGGTTAAATCTAAGTGGATTAAGGAACTCCACATAAAACCAGAGACACTGAAACCTATAGAGGAGAAAGTAGGGAAAACCCTTGAAGATATGGGTACAGGGGAAAAATTCCTGAATAGAACAACAATGGCTTGTGCTGTAAGATCGAGAATTGACAAATGGGACCTCATAAAATTGCAAAGCTTCTGCAAGGCAAAAGACACCGGCAATAACATAAAAAGGCCACCAACAGATTGGGAAAGGATCTTTACCTATCCTTTGTCAAATATCAAGTGACCACAGGTGTGTGGGTTCATTTCTAAGTCTTCAATTCTATTCCATTGATCTTCCTGCCTGTTTCTGTACCAATACTATGCAGATTTTGTCAATATTTCTCTGTAATACAGGTTGACGTCAGGGATGGTGGTTCTTCCAGAAGTTCTTTTATGTTGAGAATAATTTTTGCTATTCTTTTTGTTGTTCTGGTTGTTACTAATGAATTTGCAAATTTCTCTTTCTAACTCTATGAAGAACTGTTTTAGAATTTTGGTGGGCATTGCATTGAATCTATAGATTGCTTTCAGCAAGATGGCCATTTTTACTATATTAAACATTTCAATCCATGAGCATGGGAGAGCTTTCCATCTTCTTAGATCTTCTTTGAATTCTTGCTTCAGAGACTTGAAGTTCTTGTCATACAAATCCTTCACATTATCTGTAACTATTGTGAAGGATGTTGTTTCCCTGATTATTATTATTATTATTTATTAGATATTTTCTTTATTTGCATTTCAAATGTTATCCCCTTTCCCATTATCCCCTCCAAAAATCCCCTATACCCTCCTTCCTCTCCCTTCTCCCCAAACCCTCCCATTCCCATTCCTGGTCATGGTATTCCCCTATACCAGGGAATAGAACCTTCAAAGGACCTAGGGTCTCACCTCCCATTAATGGCCAACTAGGCCATCCTCTGCTACATATACAGATAGAGCCACAAGTTCCACCATGTGTTTTATTTGATTGGTGGTTTAGTCCCAAGGAGCTCTGGGGGTACTGGATAGTTCATATTGATGTTCCACCCATGGGGCTTCAAACCCCTTAACTCCTTGGGTACTTCCTCTATCTCCTTCATTGTGGACCTTGTACTCCATCCAATGAATGATTGTGAGCATACTCTTCTATATTTGCCAGGTACTGGCAGAGTTAGTCCCTCCGAAGACAGCTATATCATGTTTCTGTCAGCAAGCTCTTGTTGGCATCTGCCATAGTATCTGGGTTTGGTGGTTATTTATGGGATGGATCCCCAAATGGGGCAGATTCTGGATGGTCTTACCTTCAGTGTCTGCCCCGAACATTGTCTCTGTAACTCCTTCCATGGATATTTTGTCCCCCCTTCTAAGAAGGATTCAGAGCTTCTGGGCTAATATCCACTTATCAGTGAGTGCATATCATGTGTGTTCTTTTGTGATTGGGTTACGTCACTTAGAATGATATCCTCCAGATCCACCCATTTATCTAAGAATTTCATAAATTCATTGTTTTTAATAGCTGAGTAGTACTCTATTGTGTAAATTTACCACATTGTCTGTATCCATTCCTCTGTTGAAGGACATCTGAGTTCTTTCTAGTTTCTGGCTATTGTAAAGAAGACTGCTATGAACATAGTAGAGCATGTGTCCAATTACATGTTGGAGCATCTTCTGGATATATGCTCAGGAACTGTATTGCTGGATCTTCATGTAGTACTATGTCCAATTTCCTGAGGAACCACCCAACTGTTTTGCAGAGTGGTTGTATCAGCTTGCAGTCCCACCAGGAATGGAGGAATGTTCCTCTTTCTCCACATCCTCCTCAACATCTACTGTCACCTGAGTTTTTTATCTTAGCCATTCTGACTGGTGTGAGGTGAAATCTCGTGGTTGTTTTGATTTGCATTTCCCCAATGATTAAGGATATTTAGCATTTTTGAGGTGGTTATCAGCCATTTGGAATTCCTCAGTTGAAGATTCTTTGTTTAGATCTGTTCCCCAATTCTTAATAGGGTTATTTGGTTTTCGGCAGTCCAACTTCTTTAGTTCTTTTTAAAAAAATATTTTATTAGGTATTTTCCTCATTTACATTTCCAATGCTATCCCTAAAGTCCCTCATACCCTCCCCTCCCCACTTCCCTAACTACCCACTCCCACCTTTTGGCCCTGGCGTTCCCCTGTACTGGGGCATATAAAGTTTGCAAGTCCAATGGGCCTTTCTTTCCAGTGATGGCCAACTAGGCCATCTTTTGATACATATGCAGCTAGAGTCAAGAGCTCCTGGGTACTGGTTAGTTCATAATGTTGTTCCATCTATAGGGTTGCAGATCCCTTTAGCTCCTTGGGTACTTTCTCTACTTCCTCCATTGGGCGCCCTATGATCCATCCAATAGCTGACTGTGAGCATCCATTTCTGTGTTTGCTAGGCCCCAGCATAATCTCACAAGAGACAGCTATATCTGGGTCCTTTCATCAAAATCTTGTTAGTGTATGCAATGGTGTCAGCATTTGGAAGCTGATTATGGGATGGATCCCTGGATATGGCAGTCTCTAGATGGTCCATCCTTTCGTCTCAGCTCCAAACTTTGTCTCTGTAACTCCTTCCATGGGTCTTTAGTTTTTTATATATATTGGATATTAGCCCCTATGGGATTTAGGATTGGTGAAGATCTTTTCACAAGCTATTGATTGCCTTTTTGTCATATTGACAATGTCCTTAGCCTTACAGAAACTTTGCAATTTTATGAGGTCTCATTTGTTGATTCTTGATCTTACAGCACAAGCCATTGCTGTTCTGTTCAGGAATCTTTCCCTGAGCCCATATCTTCCAGGCTCTTACCCACTTTCTCCACTACAAATATCAGTGTCTCTGGTTTCATGTGGATTTACTTGATCCACTTAGACTTGAGCTTTGTAAAAGAAGATAAGAATGGATCAATTCACATTCTTCTACATTCTAACCATCAGTTGAGCCACCACCATTTGTCGAAGATGCTGTCTTCTTTCCACTGGATGGTTTTTGCTCCTTGTCAAAGATCAAGTGACCATAGGTGTGTTAGTTCATTTCTGGGTCTTCAATTCTATTCCATTGATCTACCTCTCTGACATTGTACCAGTACTATGCAGGGTTTTTTTTCTTCACAATTGCTCTCTAGTACAGCTTGATATAGGGGAGGTGATTCCACCAGAGAGAGGTTCTTTCATTGTTGAGAATCCTTTTTCTATCCTAGTTTGTTGTTGTTGTTGTTTTGTTTTGTTTTGTTTTTGTTTTTGTTTTTTGTAATTTCAGATGAATTTTCAAGTTGCCCATTCTAACTCTGTGAAGAATTGAGTTGGAATTTTGATGGGCATTGCATTGAATCTGTAGATTGCTTTCAGCAAGAAGGCCATTTTTACTATATCAATCCTGCCAATCCATAGGCATGGGAAATCTTTCCATCTTCTGAGATCTTCTTCAATCTATTTCTTCAGACTTGAAGTTCTTATACAGATCTTACACTTCCTTAGTTAGAATCACTCCAAGGCATTTCATATTACTTGTGACTATTATGAAGGTTGTGGTTTCCCTGATTTATTAGTCAGCCTGGTTTTCTTTTGTGTAGACAAAGGCAACTGATTTGTTTGTGTAAATTTTATATCCAGCTACTTGACTGAAGTTGTTTATCAGGTTTAGGAGTTCTCTGGCAGAATTTTTGAGGTCACATATATACTATCATATCATCTGTAAATAGTGATATTTTGTCTTCTTCCTTTCCAATTTATATTCATTTGATCTCCTTTTGTTGTCTAATTTCTCTGGCTAGGATTTCAAGTGCTATATTAAATATGTAGGGAGAGAGTGGGCAACCTTGTCGAGTCCCTGAGTTTAGTGGGATTGCTTCAAGTTTCTCTCCATTTAGTTTGACGTTGCTCAATATTGCTTTTATTATGTTTAGGTATGAAGCTTGAATTCCTGATCTTTCCAAGGCTTTTATCATAAAAGTGTGTTGCACTTTGTCAAATGTTTTCTCAGCATCTAAAGAGATGATCCTGTGATTTCTGTCTTTGAATTTGTTTATATAGTGGATGACTTGGATAGATTTCCATATATTGAATCATTCTTGCATCCTTGGGATGAAGCCTCCTTGATCCTTATTGATGCTCATTTTGATGTGTTCTTGTATTCAGGTTGTGAGAATTTTATTGAGTATTTTTGCATCAATATTCAAAAGGGAACTTGTTCTGAACTTCTCTTTCTTTGTTGGGTCTTTGGGTGGTTAGGTATCAGAGTAATTATGGCAACATAGAAAGACTTGAGTAGAGAGCCATCTGTTTCTATATTGTGGAATATTTTGATGAGTATTGGAATTAGGTCTTCTTTGAAGGTCTGGTAGAAGTCTGCATTAAACCTATCTGGTCCTGCGCATTTTTTGTTTGGGAGACTATTAATGACTATTTCTATTTCTTTAAGGGATATGGGACTGTTTTGATTATTAATCTGATCCTGATTTAACTTTGGTACCTGGCATCTGTCTAGAAAATTGTCCATTTCATCCTGATTATCCAGCTTTAATGAATATAGGTTTTTATAGTAGGATCTGATGATTTTTTCTGGTTTCCTCAAATTCAGTTGTTATATCTCCCTTTTCATTTCTGATTCTGTTAATTAGAATACTGTTCCTGTGCCCTCTAGTTAGTCTCGTTAAGGGTTTATCTATCTTGTTGATTTTCTCAAAGAACAGCTCCTGGTTTGGTTGATGCTTTGTATAATTCATTTTGTTTACACTTGGTTGATTTCAGCAATGAGTTTGATTATTTCCTGCTGTCTACTCCTCTTTAGTGAATTTGATTCCTTTGGTTCTAGAGCTTTTGCGTGTGCTGTCAAGATGCTAGTGTATGCTCGCTCCAGTATCTTTTTGGAGACACTCAGAACTATGAGTTTTTGGTTTTGGACTGCTTTCATTTTGTCCCATAAATTTGGATATATTGTGGCTTCATTTTCATTAAACTTTAAAAAGTCTAATTTCTTTATTACTTCCTTGATCAAGTTATCATTGAGTGGAGTATTGTTTAGCTTCCATGTTTATGTAGGCTGTCTATTATTTATGTTGTTATTGAAGATCAGCCTTAGTCCATGGTGATCTGATACGGTACATGGAATTATTTCAATATGTTTGTATCTGTTGAGTCCTGTTTGGTGATCGAATATATGGTCACTTTTATAAAAGGTGCCATGAGGTGCTGAGAAGAAGTTATATCCTTTTGTTTTAGCATAAATTGTTTTATAGATATTGGTGGAATCCATTTGTTTCATAACTTCTGTTAGTTTCCTGTGTCTCTGATTTCTGTTTCCAGGATCTGTCTATTGATGACAGCTGGGTGTTGAAGTCTCCCATTATTATTGTGTGAGGTGTAATGTGTGCTTTGAGTTTTAGCAAAGTTTTTTTAACGAATGTTGATGCTCTTGCGTTTGGAGCATAGATATTCAAAATTGAGAGTTCATCTTGGTAAATCTTACCTTTGATGAGTAAGAAGTGTTCCTCCTTATCTGTTTTTCAGAGCTTTAGGTTGAAAGTTGATTTTATTTGATATAAGAATGGCTACTCCCTCTTGTTTCTTAGGACCCTTTGGTTGGAAAAATGTTTTCTAGCCTTTTACTCTAAGGTAGTGTTTGGTTTTTTTCACTGAGGTAGGTTTCCCGTATTCAGCAAAGTGTTGGGTCCTGTTTATATAACCAGTCTGTTAGTCCATGTCTTTTTATTGGGGAATTGAGTCCATTGATATTAAGAAAAATTCCTCATTGCTTCTTATTATTTTTGTTGTTAGAATTAGAATTCTGTTCATGTGGCTATCTTATTTTAGTTTGTTGAAAGATTACTTTCTTGCTTTTTCTCAAGCTTAGTTTCCCTCTTTGTGCTGGAATTTTCCCTTTATTGACCCTTGAAGGGCTGGATTTGTGGAAAGATGTGTAAATTTGGTTTTGTTATGGAATACCTTGGTTTGTCTATCTATGTTTTTTGTTGGGGTTAGTAGCCTGGGCTGTCATTTGTGTTCTCTTAGGGTCTGTATGACATCTGCCAAGGATCTTCTGGCTTTCATAGTCTCTGGGGAGAAGTCATGTGTAATTCTGATGGTCTGCCTTTACATGTTCCTTTATACGTTCCAATTTAGTTGAGTATAAGCTTTTGTAGCAGGATCTGATAATTTTTGGATTTCCATGATTTCATTGTTGTGTCTTTATTTTTATTTCTGATTTTATTAATTTGGAAACTGTCTCTGTGCCCTCTGATTAATCTGGCTAAGGGATTATCTATTTTGTTGATTTTTCTCAAAGAACAACCTCCTGGTTCTGTTGATTTTTGTGTAGTTCTTTTTGCTTCTATTTGGTTGATTTCAGCCCTGATTTTGATTATTTCCTGCCATTTACTACTCAGGTATATATGCTTCTTTTTGTTTTAGAGCTTTCAGGTGTGCTGTCAACCTGCTAATGTAAGCTCTCTCTCCAGTTTCATTTTGCGGGTACTTAGAGCTATGAATTTTCCTTTTACCACTGCTTTTAATTTGTCCCATATGTTTTGGTATGATGTGTCTTCATTTTTATTAAATTCTAAAAAGTCTTTAATTTCTTTTTTTCTTATTCTTCCTTGACAAAATTGTCATTGCGTAGAGCATTGCTCATCTTCCATGTGGATATGTGCTTCATGTTGTTTTTGTTGGAATTTAAGACCAGCCTTAGTCTGTGGTGATCTGAGAGGGTGCTTTGGATGATTTATATTTTCTTGTACCTGTTGATGCCTGTTTTGTCACCAGCTATGTGGTCAGCTTTGGAGAAGGTACCATGAGGTGCTGAGTAGAAGCTATATTCTTATGTTTTATGATTAAATGTTCTGTAAATATCTTTTAGAACCATTTGGGTCATAATTTCGGTTAGTTTCATGGTGTCTCTGTTCAGTTTCTGTTTCCATGATATGTCCATTGCTGAGAGTGGGGTGTTGAAGTCTCCCACTAATATTGTGTGGGGTGCAATGTGTTCTTTGAGCTTTAGTAAAGTTTCTTTTATGAATGTGATTACACTTGCATTTGGATCATAGAAGTTCAGAATTGAGAGTGCATCTTGATAGATTTTTTTCTTTGACTGGTTTAAAGTGTCCTTCCTTATCCTTTTTGATAACTTTTGGCTGAAATTCTATTTTATTCAATATTAGAATGGCTACTCTACCTTGTTTCTTGGGACCATTGGCTTGAGAATTTGTTTTCCAACATTTTCACTGTGGTAGTGTCTGTCTTTGTGATTGAGATGTGTTTCTTTTAGGGAGTAAAATCGTGGACCCTGTTTACATATCCAGTCTGTCAGTCTATGTGTTTTTATTGGGGGACTGTGCCCGTTGATGTTAAGAGATATTAAAGAAAAGTGATTGTTATATCCTGTTATTTTGTTGTTGGAGGTGGAATTATGTTTGTGTTGCTATCTTCTTTTAGGTTTGTTGAAAGATTACTTTCTTCCTTTTTCTATGGTGTAGTTTCCCTCCATATGTTGGAGTTTTCCATCTATTATGCTTTTTATGGCTGGATTTGTGGAAATATATTGTGTAAATTTTGTTTTGTCATTGAATATCTTTTTTTCTCTGTCTATGGTAATTGAGAGTTTTGTTGGGTATAGTAGTCTGGGCTGGCATTTATGTCTCTTAGGGTCTGTAGGAGATCTGCCCAGGATCTTCTAGCTTTCATAGTCTGGTGTAATTCTGGTAGGTCTGCCTTTCTATGTCACTTGATTTTTTTTCTCTTACTGCTTTTAATATTCTTTCTTTGTTTAATAAATTTAGTGTTTTGATTATTATGTGTCAGGAGGAATTTCTTTTCTGGTCCAGAGTATTTGGAGTTCTGTAGGTGTCTTCTGTGTTCATTGGCATCTTTTTCTTTAGGTTAGGGAAATTTTCTTTTACAATTTTTTTTGGAAGATATTTAATGACCCTTTCAGTTGGAAATCTTTGCTCTCTTCTATACCTATTATCCTTATGTTTGGTCTTCTCATTGTGTCCTGGATATTTTGGGGGTGGGGAGGGGTGGGTTAGGAACTTTTTGCATTTTGAATTTTGTTTGACTGTTGTGTCAATGTTTTCTATGGTATCTTCTGCCCCTGAGATTCTCTCTTCTCTCTTGTATTCTGTTGGTGATTCTTGCATCTATGACTCCTGATCTCTTTCCTAAGTTTCTAACTCTAGCGTCATCTCCCTTTATGATTTCTTTATTATTTCTATTTCCATTTTTAGATCTTGTATGATTTTGTTCATTTTCTTTACCTGTTGGTGCTTTCCTGTAATTCTTTAAGGGATTTTTTGTTTCCTCTTTAAGGCCTTCTACCTGTTTACCTGTGTACTTCTGTGTTTCTTTAGGGGAGTTATTTATGTCCTTCTTGAATCCTCTATTACCATTATGAGAAGTGATTTTAGATCTGAATCTTCCTTTTCAGTTGTGATGGTATATTCAGGACTTGCTATTGTGGGAGATGATGCCAAGTAACATTGGTTCCTGTTTTATGATCTTAAGTTTGCCTCCTGCCTTCGATTACCTCTAGTGCTACCTGCCCTAGCTATATCTGACTGGAGCCTGTCCTTCCTGTAATTCTAGATGTGTCATAACTCTCCAGAGTCCATCTCTCTCTGTGATCCTGTAATTCCAGTATTTTATGATCCTGAAATTCTGGGTGTGTCAGAGTTCCTGGGAGTCAAGCTGTCTCACAGACCCTGAGAACCTGGTGTGACCAAGCTCCTGGGATCCTGGGATCCTGGTTGGGATTATGCATCTGAGATTTGAGACTCCTCTGGGTGCTGTGGGACTGGCTGCAGAGTTTTTGGTCAAGGTAAACCAGTGCAGTTGAGAAGGAACCTGAGTCTCTGGTCAGGCGGTGTTCCTGGGTTCCTAGATCCTGCTGGTCTCAGTTACTCCTGATGGTGTTGGAACAGAGGTGCGCTTACAATCCTGGGTGCCCTAGAGTGCCTGGTAGTGTAGCACCCTTTGGGTACTGTGGGACTGGTTGCAGAGTTTAGGCCTAAGGTAAGGAGGATGACATTTTCTACTTCCATGCATTTGACCGCAAAATTCATTATGTCCTCATTTTTAATAGTATTCTATGTGTAAATGAACCACATTTTCTGTATCCATTCTTCAGTTGAGGAACATCTTAGTTGTTTCTACCTTCTGGTTATAACCAATAAGGCCACTATGAACATAGTACATGTTCTTGTGGTATGGTTGAACATCTTTTGGATATATGTATAAGAGTGGTATAGCTGTGTCTTCACGTGGAACTATTTCTAATTTTTGGAGGAATTGACAGATTGATTGAAGAGTGGTGAACCAGTTTGCAATCCCACTAGCAATGGAGTGTTACCACTTAGAAGGGGAACAACATAATCTTGTGAGCCAAATGGAAGGAGGGACCTGGTGTAGGAGAAGGGAGGGGTGGGGAATATGGGACAGGGTCAGATATAGGGGTGGGGGGAAACACTGCAAAACTTCAAATAGCCAGGAGAATGAGTGGAAATATGCAGCCATGGGATGGGGCTGGGGAATAATAAGAACCTTTAGAAGGTCTCAGGGACCTGGGATATGAGAGGCTACCAGGACTTTAAAAGGATGACCTTATCTGAAATGCCCAACAGCATTTCTGGAACCTGAAGAGAGTACAATAGACAAAAAGTACCCCAAGTGGAGAGATGTGGCCATATACTTACCTACAAAATTTATGGCTAAGAGTTGTTTTTGTCTGAAAGAAATGTAGGGACAAAAATGGGGCAGAGGCTTAAGGAAAGGCCATCCAGTGATTGGCCCAATGTGAAATCCATTCTTCAGGCCCCAACTCAGTTCTTAACTATTCTGCAACTCCCAGTGGTACTGGGATGGATGTTCAAGATTCAGAGAACACAATGGCCTGACCTAATCTTAGGCCCAGTTACTCCCAACCAAATCTGATTCTCTGTCATCTCAGACTACATTTCTGACTCCAGAGTGGTGACTCAGCACTTCCCTACAGCCCAGCACCCACCCAGTGGCTGCTCTGGAAGAAGCAGTCAAACTTCCCACATTCTGTCTCCACAAAGGTGCTGTGCCCAGTGGACCTACACATCCAATGAGCAGGCACCAAACCCTAACACTATTACTGATGCCATGTTGTGCTTGCAAAGTGGAATTTAGCCTGGATGTCCTCTGAGAGGCTCTACCTAAGCCTCTATCCAACTGAGACAGATGCAGATACTTTCAGCTAACCATTAAACTGACTAAGGAGACTCTTATAGAAGAGTTAGGGGAAGGACTGAAGAAGCTGATGAGGATGGCAGTCCCATAGGAAGAACAGTATTAACTAATCCAGACCACACTCAGAGCTTCCAGAGACTAAGCTACCAACCAAAGAGCATATAGAAGCTGGTCTATGGCTCCTGCCACTGATGTAGCAGAGGACTACCTTATTTAGCCTCGGTGAGAGAATATGGACATAATCCTGTAGAGATTTGATGCAGAGGGAAGGTGAATTATGGGGATGATCAGGTGGTCATGGGTGGCTGTGTAGGGATGCACCCACTTAGATGAAAAAGTGAGGGGAGTTAGGATGAAGAACTCTGGAAGATGGGACCTGGACGGGAGGCAACAATTGGAATAAAAATCATTTAATAAATAAAAGTAAATATGTAAAACCATCCTTATGTATATTTTTCTACTTAAAACCCTAAAAATACTATAATGTAGCTTAAAAACATTCTAATAGGTGATTTTACTTTTTTGGACCAAATTTCAAACTGACATGAACTAAATAAAAAAGAACATGGCACCTTCCAGTTGGTGCCAGTGCCAGGCCACCTTGGGCTGGAACTCAGCAGAGAGTCCCACAGTCTCCAGAGGACTCTCCACCCCACAGGTGCCCTAGCACACCCAGGATCATAGGATCACTAGTGAGTGGAACATACCATCTATTTCAACAGAATCAGGGATGCCTGGGGACAGCTGGAGCAGACACAGGAACCCAGCCCAACCAGTGACTCTGGTTCTTTCCATTAAGTGCCAGCATGGGGCCACCTTGGACCAGAACTCAGCTGAGAGTCCGACAGTCCCCAGAGGACTCTCCACACGCCAGGCGCCATAGCATGCCCAGGATCTTAGAATCACTGGTGAGGAAATAGTTGGTCTAAGGAATAATATTATATAATTTAAAAAAGTTAATTCCATAATTTTAAAGTGAAAATATTCTGCATGATAGTTGCAAATAATTTTAAAAAGTTTACAAACACATATACGTGTGTGTGTGTGTGTGTGTGTGTGTGTGTGTGTGTGTGTATTTAACATCTATTTTAATGGTTCCTGTCTTCAATCCCTGTCCTCATATGTCCCTTTTGTGACCAGGTCACTCTGATAATAATAGTTAGTTTTAATTATTAATTTATTTCTTCTGTTTTAAACAATAAAGTGCTAAATGGAAAAGATACTATTGAAATCAGTATCACCTGAAAGAAAACCAGTTACAGCAAGATCTGGGCATTCCTAACCACAGTAGATATCCACTTAATCATTAACAGTCACCCTGTACTGAGGCCAGTTCTAAATATACAGGATATACTGTTGTCTAAATTAATTTAGTATATAAATATAAAAGATGCTTATCTGCTTTTAAAAGTCATATCTAACTAAAAACTGACTATCATAGGAGATAGGAAGAGAAATTATGATCACAGAAACAAGAACAGGAGCGGAAGACAAGCAAACTAGATTTATAAAAATTACAGAGTGAAAGTTCTATGCTGGAAACCAGCTGCTTTAACTTAATAAAATGACCAAGAAGATGAGAGCAAGTTTGTGGAGAAATGTCAAGAGACAGGGAAGGAAAACAGGAGAGAGGAGTGGTACTATTTTATAATATGCATTTATGAAATTCTCAATAATAAAAGAAAAATATTTAAAGGGAATGGCTTGTGACATACAGGAATCATCAGAGTAGAGTTAATGGTTTTTATTTTATTTGAAATGTTTTCAAAAGCATGCTAGTATTCACTGCAATATATAATCTGTTCACATAACTTTGAAATGTTCAATGTGTAAGTGTTTAGGCTAGTAAGTGTTTGACATATGGGAAATCAATTTATTAAAGCACCTTCTGCATATGTGATACTAGATCACAGATATTACTCTGTTTCTTCAAGGATTTACTTGATTTCATGTTTAAAGAAAGTTCATATTAAAATCTAATATGAGTTCTTTTTTTTTTTTTTTTTCCAAGACAGGGTTTCTCTGTATAGCCCTGGCTGTCCTGGAACTCACTTTGTAGACCAGGCTGGCATCAATTCAGAAATCTGCCTGCCTCTGCCTCCCGAGTGCTGGGATTAAAGGTGTGTGCCACCACGCCCGGCTCTAATATGAGTTCTTAAGAGAGTAATTATTTGCTTTCAAATCAGCAGAAGGTGGCACTGGGGCATCTTGGGCCCTAACTCAGTGGCCAGTCTCACTGTCTCCAGAGGACTCACCACCCCACAGGCTCCCTAGCACTCCCAGGAACTTAGGATCACTGGAAGTGGAACACAACATCTGTTCCATCAGAACCAGGGTACCTGGGTCCAGCTGGAGGACAGACACAGGGACCCCGCCTAACCAGTGGCTCAGGTTCATTCCAGTCAGCCCTGGTGTACCTTGGTTTAGAACTCAGCAGACAGACCCACTGTCCCCAGAAGAGGTACCACTTCCAGGCACTCTAACAGGCCCAGCACCTTAGGATGCCAGGACCCCAGGATCCGGGGATCTTAGGATCACAGGAGCTTGGTCACACCAGGATCTCAGGGTCTCAGAGGAAGCTTGACTGCCAAAAACTCTGACAAACCCAGAATCTCAGCTTCTCAGGATCTCAGAATCACAGGACCACAAAGAAAGCTGGACTCTGAGAAATTCTGACTCAACTGGGATTACAGAAAGGACAGGTTCCAAATAGATATATGGAGGGTAGGGAACACTTGAGATAATCAGATGGCGGGAGGCAAGCATGAGAACCGAAGCAACAGAAACCAAGGTTACTTGGCATCATCAGAACCAAACTCTACCACCATAGCAAGTCATCACACTAGAAAAGCAAGATATGGATCTAAAGTCACTTCTCATGATGATGATAGAGGAAGAAAGACAGGAATAACTCCCTTAAAGAAACACAGGAGAACACATCCAAGCAGGTGAAAGAATTGAACAAAACCATCCAGGATCTAAAAATGGAAGTAGAAACAATAAAGAAATCACAAAGGGAGACAACTCTGGAAATAGAAAACCTAGGAAAGAAGTCAGGAGCCATAGATGCAAGCATAACAAACTGAATACAAGAGATAGAAGAGAGAATCTCAGGTGAAGAGGTTCCATAGAAAACATTGACACAATAATCAAAGAAAATGTGAAATGCAAAAAAAAAAAAAAAAAAAAAAAAAAAAGATCCCAACTAAAACATCCAGGAAATCAGGACGCAATGAGAAACACCAAAGCGAAGGATAATAGGTATAGACAAGAAGGAAGATTTCCAACTTAAAGGGCCAGTAAATATCTTCAATAAAATTATAGAAGATAATTTGCCCAACCTAAAGAAATAGATGCCCATAAACTTACAAAAAGCCTACAGAATTCCAAATAGTTTGGACCAGAAAAGAAATTCCTCACATCACATGGTAATCAAAACACAAAATGCACAAAACAAATAAATATTAAAAGGAAAGGGTCCCCAATGAAGTAGCTAGAGAAAGTACCCAAGGAGCTGAAGGGGTTTGCAGTCCCCTAGGAGGAACTACAACATGAATTTACCATAATCCCAGAGCTCCCTGGGACTAAACCACCAATCAAAGGAAACTCACAAAGGGACTCCTGGCTCTAGCTGTGCTGCATATGTAGCAGACAATGGCCTAGTCCATCATCAATGGGAGTAGAGGCTCTTGGTCCTGTGAAGGTTCTATGCCCCAGTATAGGGGAATGCCAGGGCCAGGAAGTGGGGGTGGGTGGGAACAGGGGAAGGAGGGAGAGAATAGGGGATTTTCAGAGGGGAAACTAGCAAAGGGGATAACATTTGAAATGTAAACAAAGAAAATATCTAATTAAAAAAAAAAGAAAAAAGAACATGGCAAATCAAATAACTCATCCTAAAATTAGAAATATACCAAGAATCCAAACAAACAAGATCCCCACATCAAAAGCACTTGGTCAAGGAGATTGTGTAGAGTAGGCAGCTGCATATTTTGAGTTCATACTCAAAATGATAAACTTTATTTTGTTCACTTGAGAGACTGATGAGGGCTAAGAGAAAGAAGTGGACTTTGAGTTTTAAATCTTGTACCCAAAATTGAAGAGCTTAAGGTTTCTTGTCCCTAATCTTCAGCTCTTTAAGATAGTACCATCACAAATATAAAAAAAAAAAAAAACCAATTACCTTTTGTCTTTTTATAATAAACCTTCTACACATCAAAGTAACAAACTACAGTTTTACTTTTTCCCCAACAACAATTAGAGTGAGTGGACTGCTAGTCAGATGTGGGTAGAAAAAGACAGACATATATTTTGCTTCTAAACAAAAACAAGAACAGCAAAAAAAAAACCAAAAAAAAAAAAAAAAACAAAACAAAAAAAAAAACAAAACAAAACAAAAAAAAAACCAACAACAAAAAAGAAAAACAAAACCAGAACCAAATATGGCTTCCACAGATTGCTCTACTTAAATTGCAGTCATCAGAAAGTACAGGAGCACTAGCTCCTGTGCTCTCAAACTTCCTTCATCATGAAGGTAACTTCTCAAGTTAGGCTGCACTAAATCATCACCATCCTTAAGAGTCTGAAGATTCCTCTGATGTGTGCTGTCACTTCATGGCTAGGTCATACACTTGTAGATTCTAAAAGGCATACGTGATAGACAAGGTACTTCCAACCAACCCTTTCACTTCCATCCTTTCCATGTTCCTATGTTCTGGCACGCATTTGAAAGTACTATAGCATTTCTCTGTTCCTTCCTCATTTACTGTAATAAACATTGACTCCAAGACAGAATTCTGTTGTATATGTTTTGTCCTCTGCTTCTTAGAATATCCTGTCACTGAAGAAAGTTGTGATACATAGAATTATTAAGAGACATTATTTTTATAATAAATAAAACACCAACTGACAAAATTGACCTATAATTAAACACACAAAGGAAACAAATGCAACCTCGCTGTGCTAAAAGGAGAACTCTCCCAGATGGTTACATGAAATTTCAGAAAAGTCTGTAGCTCAAAACATTAAAATATATGAGGAAAAATAGTTTTACCTATAGGATATCTCAGAGGATTTCAAATATAGGACAGGAAAAGAACAAAAGATAAGGCAGGCTGTGTGTTGCTAGAGTTCTTTCACAACCATGTGTTAGTTAAGGGAGGCGGATGCTTCAGCACGTCTAGGACTTACAGATGCACTGTGGATTTACTTCATGAAAAGGGGAGGAGTTTTACATTTTTCTGGAATAAATTTAAGTTCATGTTACTTTGATAGAGTGGTAGTTGAACCTGAAATTAGTCTCAAGGAGTTTACTTCATCACATAAGACCTTCAGAATTCAGGCCTTCTCTGATACCCAGTAGAGGAAAAACAAGAGAACTAGGGAAAATTAGAAGGGGTAGTTAATGGCAAGGAAAGACAAACTACCATGGTGAAATGGCCTCATACCCACGACCTGAAAGTATAGAGGATTGGAATAACTTCCCCCATCATCCACAAAACCAACTAACAAATGAGAAAATGTTAACCTGTGTCCTACATTTTAAAGACATGAATTTGGGCAGCAGCCAGTGATCCGGGAGAAAGAACTAAGATAACAAATGGAACAGAGACTATCCTGCATTCAAGGCACAGACATTGTGAGAAAATGCACTGTTTCAAGGTGCCAGTGTTTTAACAACGTGTTACATACACCACAGTTTCTATAACTCTGGTAGCAATCTGTTTAAAAATTATTAGACTTTAATTTGATACATGAGGGCCTAGAAGGGACAATAAAGAATGTTTTATAACACTAAACGAAAGCACTGAGACATACCACAGCCTAAAAATGTAATGAAATATTCTAAAATTAATATAAATAAAAGTTTAAAAATAACACAGGAATGAGATAATTTTCTTTTGTCTAATGCAAGATCTTGTTATACCTTTGCTTGAGCTAACATGCTTACTTCCAAGTTTAAGATAGTGTTTGAACAATAATAATGTGACTTTATAGGTTTAGAAAAAAAGCAGTGAATTTTAATAAAAAAAGGACATGAAGGAAGGAATAAAAGTGAATTGAGAAAACAGTGAATTGAGAAAGTAGAATAGATCAAAATTGCCTTAGGAATCAAATATCTATAAAATCATCTCCTTTAACAATGACTCAAAATTTCAAATGGATAAACTCAGTTCTTTGATTTTGTGCGCATGTTTTTTTTATGATTAAATATCAGACCTATTTGGTTTGGTATGTTTAGGACAGATAAAGCAATTTTATTAGATTTTAGCCAGTACTATATTTGTTTCAATGGATAGCAAGTATCTAATAAAAGAATAGTGACCATTGAATAATAACACTGAATAAGGGTAAGATGACTCAGCGGTAAAGAGCGCTGACTGCTCTTCTAAAGGTACTCAGTTCAATTGCCAGAAACCACATGGTGCCTCACAACCATCTGTAATGGGATCTGATACCCTCTTCTGGTGTGTCTGAAGACAGCTACAGATTACTCATATACATAACATAAATCTTTAAAAAATAACGATGAATTAAAATAGGAAAAATTGTTACATCTATTTTATGCAGATACATTTTTATTCCTACAGAATATTTTTCAGTTTTGTAATTTATTTTATGATAAATCAACATGCAGCATTAAGTATGGATGGATTAGTTTATTTCAGAAATTTAGAAGTCAACTACTCCACATCAAAATGTATATTACATGAGTTGTCTTGCTACCAGGTATATCCATCCCCTAGTTATATGGGCATCTTGCTTTTCTGTATCTTTCTAAACGTTTAATTTATGATTGATTTACATTCCCAATGAACATAAAAACTGTTGTGAGTATTCTTCAAAATTGACTCTCATTGTCATAAGTAATACATATCAAGTAAGTGTGGCTTTTTTATATAAATATCTGGGGCTTTTGAAATGTAGAGTCCCCCTCTGGAGCTTCTTGAGCACAGCACCTAAAGAAGATCCTTCCTTAAATGCCATACAGTTAAATCTTAGACAGGAGTTATACTCTAAGTCCTTAGTGTAAGGAAAAGGGAAAATCTGAAGCACGTTTGTATTAACCGAGAAGTAGTATTTCATATGAAATGATGTTTAAACAACTAAAATTGGAGTTGGATTATTAGGTTTACTCAATATGTTTTTTTAAATTATAAATACTAACTTTGAAACCCTTGTATATCCCCTTTACTTTATTCTGGAATTTTCATAATTTTATTCTTGCAAATGATACTGTTGTAAGTAGATAAAGCTCATCTATATCACACCTTAAATTACAAATGATATAGTAGGTACTAATCACATTTATTCGGAGTGGTGCATTATTAAAGTTTAGAAATGAAAAAAAAAAACAGTAATAAATTTGAAATACCTAGAATTAACAATACAAAGTGCTATGGACTTTCAGCAGAAGGAACAGACATCCATTTATGCAGTTGAGAGACATTATTCACAAAATAAAAACATGAAAAATGAAGAAAATAAGTTGATAGGCTTGAAGTAGCAGAAGACAGTGATAAGGAAAAGCCTGTGGGGTAACATGGGAGGAGCAGACAGTATGGAATAAAATCTTGGATACAAAGTGCTCAGAATAGTAAATGTTAGCTAAAGGAAGACAGCAATGAACAACTACATTTCTGCATGGTTACATTAAATTGGAATTTGTGAAGTGTTCAATATTTAATTCATTCATCATTAAATGTTTTTGGAGAGATGGCAAATAACTGGTGCTTCTTCTATAAGCTCAAAATCAAAGTATCTCTCTGGCCTGTGTTAAATGAATGAATACAACAAGAATTAATCTGGATTATGAGTAATAAAAAGACAGAGTGAGAAACCTGGGGTAGAATAAGGAACAGTGTGGATGGTGTGCCTACACACTGAAGAATTGATAGGGGCTTCAAAAAGGTGTAATTTAAGTCGTGTGAATCCACTGCAGCATAAGGACCCCCTATGAACTACTTTAAGTGCTATGCCTGTTATATCCCAATGATTTTCCACAAATATCCAGTAAGATTCTCTTTCTATTACTATTTTCAAGATAATCTTCCTGTGACATAAAACATTCACAGAGTAAACTCCAAGGAATTTGATATCAAACATGTGAATTCAAACTGAATAAATTCAAGAGACTAGATTCCAAAGAATTGCTTCCAGGGAGTCAAAAGGCCTGAGTATAGTGTCTAGTAGGAAAAGCACACCCACATGTAAATATATGCCCACAGACAAACACACACACACACACACACACACTCATCTATACATTTTCATATAGACATACACATGCATATACAAATTCACAAGCATGATGTAAAATTGGAATGTAGACATATGGGGTATTATAATGTAGTTAATAGTGCTGATTATGTTTTATGACATTTAAAATATCTATTATTGCAAGAAGTGATAGGGAATAAAGAAGATAGGAAGTTGTATTGAGCAGTTTTTATCAAGAATAGTTACTACGTACTCAAAACTCTCGGCATTGAGTATGTATCAAGGAATGCTTTATGAATACTAATCATGGGTAAACTACGAACAAGTGCCTGAACAAAATGGAAGGTTTGGATCATTTGCGCAGACATTCAAATTTTATAAATCATTTTATGATGAAGTAATGACGAAAAGCTTTCTAAAGAGCTAATATAAAATAATACTGAATGTTTTCTTAAGCATCTTTCCCATCTATGATTCATTCCATACAAAATGCATCTAAGGAGATATGTAAGTCAAGTATGTCCTTTTTCATCTAATCCCCTTTGTCAATGATATCACTTTTTTTAGGTATTTATTTCATTTACATTTCCAATGCTATCCCAAAAGTCCCCCACACCCCTCCCCTCCCCCTCCTCCACCCACCCACTCCCACTTCTTGGCCCTGGTGTTCCCCTGTACTGAGGAATATAAAGTTTGCACAACCAATGGGCCTCTCTTTCTAATGATGGCCGACTAGGCTATCTTCTCATACATATGCAGCTAGAGACACGAGCTCTGGAGGTACTGGTTAGTTCATATTGCTGTTCCACCTATACGGTTGCAGATCCCCCCAGCTCCTTGGGTACTTTCTCTAGCTCCTCCATTGGGGGGGGGGTCCTGTGATCCATCCAATAGCTGACTGTGAGCATCCATTCTGTGTTTGCTAGGCCCCGGTATAGCCTTACACGGGACACCTATATCAGTTTCCTTTCAGCAAAATCTTGCTAGTGTATGCAATGGTGTCAGCATTTGGAGGCTGATTATGGGATGGATCCCTGGGTATGGCAGGCTCTAGTTGGTCCATCCTTTTGTCTCAGCTCCAAACTTTGTAACTCCTTCCATGGGTATTTAAAGTTTTTTGAGCCAAGATTTAGTGCAAAATTTTTGTTGTATATTTTATTTTGTTCAACAATTTAGCCTATTTTATAGCGTCATCAATTTAAAACTTGATTCATTGGATAAAAATTTATTTTTCAGTTATCTCAACTTTAAAATCATACATGGGTTTAAAGAAAAAGAAGGGAAAAAGCAAACCCTGACATTCAGAAACTGCCAAGGTGAGATGGTGTTATTCTCTATTAGACATAACTTTCAAAAATCCCAGTGTCTGAAAAGGTTACTCTGAGCTTGTGATATAATGAGATCAAGCACAGCCACTTTTTAACTTTTCTCTAAGCAGAAATGAAAGTGCATTTCCCTGGGTACTTACAAGTTCTGGAGCCAGGACCTTCCAGGGCAGATGGCTGATTGCTGTGTTGCCAATAGTTTCTTGTAATTTCATGGTTAACTGCTACTGAGGTGTTCTATGTGTCTTCACATTGATGTGATGAAGATTCAATCCACTGTTTGACAGGAGATAATGTTCTATTAGTTCCTGAAGACATTTCACAGTACCAACAAATGACCCTGCATGAACAGCACTAAGACATTGGGAATCTAAAAGGAATAAAATTCTTGACCCCTCACCATCTGAAAAGCTCCTCACTAGTGACAGAATGGAAAAAAAAATTATCTCCTGAGACTGCTGATATTCTGACCAGAAAGTGCTGCATTGGTTCTATTTTTGGTAGTTGTAGTTTATTTCAATAAATTTGTATAGTTAATTTTTTATTTTTTAATTTAGGGATCAAACTGTGTAACCTGTGTTGTGTTAGTAGTAGATGTAGTGAGTTAAGTGATATAGATTCATTGATCCACATCATTAACTTGGAATATGTGTCCTTACTAATCTGAGACAGACAAACCACCAATTATACATTCTTTCATCTGTTCACTAAAGATTTAAAGGTTAAGCTAAACAATCGTCACTAGAATTTTAAGGGAAGGAAGCCATCTTAAGACATTTAAGCTTACATACTGATATATCACATTACCATAGCAATTAAATATACTAAAATATTTTAGATTCATATACTGAAATCCCTACTGGAGTTACAAGTTAATGTTTGACCAAATAAGGAAAATCGATGATTTGGGCACTGAAGTTGTATTAAATTTACTAAATTCTTGCAGGTTTTGTAAAGAAGTCTAAAATGAGGGTGGGTTTGTTTGGATCCTAAATTCCTTCTGTGAAAGTTTAAGTGGAATGACTCAATAACTCCTGGGCATTTGTATTTGTAGCCTGTGGTTGCTGGCAGCTATTGGGAGCATTACTGGATAAGATTTTGCTGGAAGATGTACATTACTCAGGGAACGAGTTTGGGCTCAAAAGACTTGGTTATTTTGAGTTAGCTTCACCTACTTCATGTTTGGGGATGAGATGTGAGCTCTCACCTATGTTCCACCTTCATTCCTGCCTGATGTGGACTTGTTCCTGTCTGGGAGGGTGATAGACCATGAATTCCAAATGAAACCCTTCTTCTATAATTTGCTTTAGTTCATGGTGTCTTTTTTTTTTTTTTTTTTTTTTTTTTTTTTTAGCACAGCAATAGAAAAATGACTAGCACACTTCCCAAAGGCGCACCTGCTAAATGCTCCAGGACAGTATGGGTGCTTTTGAGAGATGTGGAATGGTCAGGAAGTAATACCCTGTGGATGGGAGGAGCCCTTGTCGCTATTTTCTGGATAAATCAAAAAGGACCTCTCTCATCTTTTGGCTTCCAAGCTACCAAGAGGTGAAAATTCCTTTAGAGTAAGGCACATGAACTTTGGGATATATTTTGCAGCCCCAAGAAAAAAGTGATCGAGTCAAATGTAAATTCTCGCATAAATTCTAAAAACTATCAAGTAAGCCTCCTGAAATAGCAAGTTAAATTAAATTTTTTCTCCTTATACAGGATTGTTGCAGGAAATATTTCAAAAGAATCTATGCTAATGCCAGCACTGTACCAGCCGGCTGGCCGGCCAGTCACTGGTGGGCAGTGGCCTGCCTGTTCTCATCTCTTGGAGACTCTGACCCAGCGCTCTGAACTCTCTCCACCCAGCTCACTGTTTTTCACAGTGGGTTGTTACCATGACAATCCCATGCTTCAGAACTTTCATGGTCTTTTACGGTGCACTTCTGGCAAATTCATGCCATGCCACCTTACCTTTCTCTCTAGAACCCAGTCGAGCTGCTGCATGAAGGAAAACACCTCATAAATTTAGTTCAGAAATAATGGTAACTCAATCTTTGGGCGTATCAACTAGAATCTTAATCTTGTAAGGTAAGTCATATTAAATCTAAATCGTCGTGGTGAATCCTGGTGGGTTCCCCATCTATACTGGGAGACACTAGCAGCTACATCTTGTCCTCTCGTTCTCTCCTCCAAAAGCTCCTATCTCTCTCCTGCTTACTCTTTCCCCCTAATTAACCTGGAAGTCAGACCTACTCTCCCAGTGATTGGTTACTTTATTCATTCACAAAAAGTCACCTGAGTATGTGAGTACCTCATTCCAGACAACCTCCGGCCTTCACCACCACCACCACACACCCTGGGAAAGCAGAATTAATATCAAAATACAACAGCATTAGGGCCATCCATAACAAGGAATGATCATTTTGTCAGAGAGGATAAATAAAACAGCTTGAGAATTTTCACATTTCCTGAGGAGGGTAAATATACTTCAATTGTTCATTGAGTTAAAGGACTATAGCTCTGATAATGTAAAATTTCTACAATTTATGTGAGTTACAAAGTCAATAATTACACATATAATAACTAACCACTTCTTGTGCTTAGAGTTCTCTGCCCATCATGGTCACCCTTCAGTCTGAAAAAGTCTGTATATTATGATATATTAATATATTTATTATTTGTAAACTTTTCTTGTTAGAGATTTAGTTTGGTTTTAGTTATTGTCTTTTGGTTACTTTTAATGAATGCTGCTTTTATTTGTTAATTACATTTTAATATGCTCCCCATAGAAAAAAATTCTTAGAAAATGAGTTGGTGTACCAAAAGATCCCACCAGCATTTTAAGGCTATTATTCTGAACTGTTAATTTATGCTAGGTTAAATGTATCAATTCAGTAGGTCATGCTCAGTTTATTTTTATATGCAAAGTAACATTAGATATTCTCTTGTACTGTTAATAAGACACATGAATGCATTTTAGGATTTTATTATACAAAATTTTTATTATAAAGATGGATAGTTTCATTTATCAAACATTTAAAGATACATGAAACTCAAGAAGAATGAAGACTGAGGTGTGGACATTATGCCCCTCCTTAGAATTGGGAACAAAACACCCATGGAAGGAGTTACAGAGACAAAGTTTGGAGCTGAGACGAAAGGATGGACCATCTAGAGACTGCCATATCCAGGGATCCAGCCCATAATCAGCTTCCAAACGCTGACACCATTGCATACACTAGCAAGATTTTGCTGAAAGGACCCAGATGTAGCTGTCTCTTGTGAGACTATGCCGGGGCCTAGCAAACACAGAAGTGGATGCTCACAGTCAGCTATTGGATGGATCACAGGGCTCCCAATGGAGGAGCTAGAGAAAGTACCCAAGGAGCTAAAGGGATCTGCAACCCTATAGGTGGAACAACATTATGAACTATCCAGTACCCCTGAGCTCTTGACTCTAGCTGCATATGTATCAAAAGATGGCCTAGTCGGCCATCACTGGAAAGAGAGGCCCATTGGACACGCAAACTGTATATGCCCCAGTACAGGGGAACGCCAGGGCCAAAAAAAAATAGGAATGGGTGGGTAGCGAAGTGGGGGGGAGGGTATGGGGGACTTTTGGGATAGCATTGGAAATGTAATTGAGGAAAATATGTAATAAAAAATATTTTAAAAAAATAAAGATACATTACTATCTCAATAGGTAAAACATCTAATGGGGTACATGACCACATACACTGCTATTTTATCAAACCATTTTCTTGAAATTAATATTTCTCCATTCAATTGAATAGTCTCTACTAACTATTCAGCTATATTATTTTATCCATGAATAATCTACTTCTTATACGTTATAACAAGTATTGTTTAATTTTCATTGAAATTACAGTGAGCCTGATGATGAGTATCTATTGACAAAGTAAATTTATCTCTAAGAAAATGGCTCACAAACTCTAAAGAATATGTACTAGTCTCAGAGGCTGTCTACAATGGTAAAATTAACTGTTAAGTAACTCAACAACTTGCCCTGAAATAGTAATCTATCTGGAAATAAGCCATTTCTACTATAGCTTTCAAATTACGATCACTGAGATTAGTTATTTTTTTCTAATTACATGTGAATACAGGAAAAGCGATCGTTTACTCCTGAGTTATTTGTATATTGAAAAAGTATATGATTAGCAAATATAGATTTCAATCTTTAAGTAGTTATTTCTTCTTTTAAACCTAATATAAAATTAGGTCAGTGCAATTTTTACTGCTTTCTTGATATCTATCCCTAGATTTTAACCTCAGGACCAAAACCAAACTAGAAAAAGAACCATAATAGAAAATAAAGCAAGCAGACTCTGAAATTCCACTTGTCATTCTATTTCATTTCTCATTTATATTTTTCAGGTAATAAATTTTAATTAAATATGATTCTGACATTAATAAAGTCTTCCTATTTCATCTCCAGGTAGCTTAAAACATGTGTAGTATGAAATTGGTGCCTTTTAAATGTACTCATTTCTGCTTATTAGTTTTACTATTAGTCGGGACTCTCAGCTGCCAATCACAGGATTTTTTTTTTTGTATTTTTATTTTTTTCCTATGATTGCCATTACTAGTTTATTATTGTTTTCTTCCTCATCAATACATTTCATTTAACAGGAACCTTTGTTTCACCATTAATATCCTTGCAATACCATTTGCTTATTTCTCACTAAATAATGGAGAATTCTACTGACCATTTGAAATGAGTTTGAACCAGCAGGCCAATTCCTTAAGTCTCAGACTTTGTCTGTTACAGGTTCTATTACCTTCTAGATAATTTATTGGCTAATATTATGGCCTTTTTTTTTCTGCTCAGTAAATTTAAATAATTTATTTGTGTCGCTACATAGGTTTTTTTTGTTTTGTTTTGTGTGTGTAAATATATGTAATTTTCTACACAATGAATGCACACTCTTGTTTTGAGGACTGCAATATATTTCTATGAATAGTATCCCTTTCCCAGTCATTAGCTTAACCTTGCTATTTTAGGTACATTAGTGATCTGTACCACGGCCATATCTATTTGGCCTTTTGCAACAATGAGACAAGAGGCTGGGTCATTGACGTCTTTATGTGAACATTGCATGGCTGGAAAATTTCATCTGTACATACGTTAAATGAAGGTAAAATGAAAACATAGGGCCTGCCTCCATTTTCACTGAGGTTAACCACAAACAAACAAGCAACCAAACAATAAAAAAAGGGAAGAAAAAAAAGTAAAAGAAGTAACAATCATTAAAAGGAATATGAAGGGAAACAAACTGTCTCAATAGAGTTATTCAAAATGGAGTGAACAAGAGAATTACATTTGTTGGTTTTATAACAAAAATACTGTTGGATTTAAAAATGCATCAGAAAATAGACAAAAAGGATAATATATGTAAAGTGGGAAAAATACATTTACCAGGGAGCAAATCACCAGGCTCTAAAGAGCATTCGAAGATTTTCCAAGAAGTACAAGAGTGCACCTGAAGGGCAACAGATGATAATGACCTTGAGCCACAGTAGCAGTGGCTTCTCTAGAATTTTAAGTCGCCCAAGTTTGACAGAAGGGTTATATTGATGTAGCTTAAGACCGTTTTTATTCTGAAAGAGAGGAAAGTATTTTTTTTCAGGAGCAGCAGGAAAGAGGCAGCACCCGTCACTCTCTTTGATTCATCTACACAAGCCCAGGAAGGAGACTGGAGTGAGCAGCACCTGTGTTTCTTACAATGCTGTAAAATATCTCCCTGTTCCATCAACACCATCACCTTCCAGTTTTGACTCTCCATCACATCATGATCTGTCATTATTACTGCCCTCATGATTATCATTATGTATCATTATACACACTATCACCAGCAACACATTATTATGACTTTATTTTTAACCTAAAACTTCAACTATTTTCAAAACTTAAATGTTTATTATTGCTTCAGGAAACAACACTAACACTTTCAGAAACTTCTCCACATATCCAACAGAACTGCTTTGTGATCCCAGTGGGCTGAGTCCTTTAAAGGCGAAACAGATGAACAATGCACATTTGTATGAGGAAAATACTCCTTTCTTAAATTTGTATTTGAATGATGGATGCAACTTTATGCAAAATATATTCAAAGACCATGAAATCTTGATGAACGGCACTGAAGTGAATTGCAATTTAAATACCCTTACCCAAATGGCAAGAACAGTGTGGGAACAGTGTAGATAAAACTGCGTTCTGTGTTTGGGGTTCAGATTTCAACAGCAGCAACAGCAGCAAACTTTTATGGAAACATCAGTTTTCTGAGCAATTTGTGAAATTCAAAAATACTTCAGGTTGTATTCTGATATTTTCTGTTGCTTTAAAGTTTTCCCACTTTTGTTCTGAGTGAAAAACTTTCATTTTAAACAACTTGAAAGTCAGAAGAGGTGTTGAGGGACAAAAGCTATGTCTTCCTGATGTGAGGGACCCAGGCTTTCATCATGTGATTGAGTGCCTATTAAATGCTGCTAACATGTTTGAAGTATGCTTTAGATACACCCTATCTTGATCCATGACAATCAATACTATTTTGGGTAAAAAAAAAAAAAAGTAATTTACTTTCTGATTAAGGTTGATTGTAACTTGGTCAACCTGAGTCTTGCTATACAACTTGAACTTAATATGTCTATAATTAAACTCTGACTTAAAAATGGGTATACACTTTTCTAACATTACTGCAACTAATATGGTTAGCGCCACAAAATAGAAGGCATGCATGGCACCTTTGTAAGTTCAAGGGCCTGTATGAGAACAGGTCATAAGCCATAGGAGAACCTCCTACTATTTACTATTCTGCTAAATAAAGATAATATTGAACAGACGTCTAACTACTAATTGTTTTACCTATAGCTAAGTAAATCTCTCAATACATATCAGAGAAGGTTCTTTCAGCCGTAGACAGTAGTGAAAGAGAAGCCAAAATCTGGTCACATACAGAGAATAAGTGTCAGCACAGTGTTCAGTCTAAATGTGTTATCTACATGGTACTCTCCCACTTAAGGCTCAAGGATTATTGTGGACAAGGAATAGGAACGATTGTAAGAGCCAAAGGCAATAGACAATTCCAATGCCTTTTTAAGACAACAGGATACATATGAACTCACAGTAGTTGTAACAATCTGTATGAGACCTCTGGGTGATGAAGATAATAAAATATTTCCAGTACAAACTGAGAAGGTGGTCAAAAAGTGTCACCACTCGCTGAGGAGATATTGATAATGCATGCTTATGGGGAATTCTTTTTTTTCCTTTTTTAAGGATATGGCCACCCATTTTCCAGTAGGTGGCCCTACATTCATTCACATACGGGCAGCTCTGAGTGGATGCAGTAGGGAAAATAAGACAAAAAGATGTGAAGTTGTGATAGAGTGGTGACGATGGGGTACTTGGAAGAGGAATGAATAGTATACTTGATTTTTTAAAACAATATTAAATTTAAATTTAAAAAGAAGTTATTAAAATATGTAGATAATGACAGAAAATTGGAGCAAACCTTATCTTGATGAACAGATAACTACTGGCATAAAACATAATGAAATTATTCTATGTAAGGATTATATATTTTGAATGCTATGAAAACCAACACAACTACCTGTTAACATGCCAATGCAGATGGAGGCATTCCCATGATATCCTACTTTTAGAATAAGAGAAAAAGACAACTAATGGCTACTTAGATAGGGAAAATTTTTGACTCCCTGATAGGATATCATCTGAAATGGTCAAACATATACACATACAAATAACACTAAATATACTTAGCATGTTATGTGTATAATTTAGTATGTGTGTGTATTAATAACCACAAAAATGTATACATGAAAAGCATACAATTTGCATAAAACTATATAACTCATTAATGAGAAAGTGATATAACATTAAAATGTAGTTTTAAATGATTTGATTGAATTGCATGGTATTATGTATATAAATGGTGGTGATTTTCTACCTTGTAACTTTTCAGTATTTTCTGATATATTATTATTGACATTTTTGATTGAGTTATTTAATAGTAAAATGTTAATATTTGATTAAGGAAGGATTCAGAGAATAAAGTTATATAAATGTACCCAGAATTTTTCTTCTTTAAATTTACTTTTGTTGGAAGAAATAATATCCATTAATAGCTTCCTGTGTGTGGCATCATTGGATTCCCAAGAATGTAAGCACAAGATTCACTCCACGTGGCCATGGCCAGCCTCAACTTTTTACCTTTTCTCTTTCTCAGTTTTCAACAATAAATCTATAGCTGTCTCTTGTGAGACTGTGCTGGGGCCTAGCAAACACAGAAGTGGATGCTCACAGTCAGCTATTGGATGGATCACAGGGCCCCCAATGGAGGAGCTAGAGAAAGTACCCAAGGAGCTAAAGGGATCTGCAAACCTATAGGTGGAACAACATTATGAACTAACCAGTACCCCGGAGCTCTTGACTCTTGCTGCATATGTATCAAAAGATGGCCTAGTCGGCCATCACTGGAAAGAGAGGACCATTGGGCTTGCAAATTTTATATGCCCCAGTACAGGGGAAAGCCAGGGCCAAAAAAATGGGAATAGGTGGGTAGGGAAGTGGGGGGGAGGGTATGGGGGACCTTTGGGAAATGTAAATGAGGAAAATACCTAATAAAAATATAAAAAAGAAACAAAAACAAACAAACAAAATAAAATAAAATAATGTAAGTACAAACTGTTAAGTACATGTTAATTTTGCATGTGATTATGGCATGGTGTACTTAAATGGTTTCTAATGTTTGAGATTTAAAACAGTGAGACTAGTGGACTACAAGATGGATTTATTTGCCATAAAGGATGCATTTTCCTAAATTTAATAGAGTTTATTAAATTGCTTTCCAAATTGATGTAACTTGATTCACTTTTATTTTATTTGACAATTGTTTCTCATATATATACAATACGATGTGTCTAGTTTTTTTAATAATATAACTTTAGATCATGCTTTATATAATTATTTATTTATAAATTAGGTTATTTTAAAGTGCAATAAGCACTGGTAAAGTAACTTTCTAAAATATTTGTTATGACATTTACAGTATTGAAGGTTTACTCACTCGGGCAAACATGACTCACCAAAATTTATATCTCATTTAAAGATTTACATTTCTCTAATTTATAGGTTGGCTTACTAGATTTTTTTGTCTGTTAAAATGCAATTTTTTTTTCATATAAGAATTACTTGACCGTATATTTTTTGCGATTTTCTTGTTGAGTCATATTATTTAAAAGAGTGTGTATATAGTCAGTAGATGAAAGATGTGTAGATATTTAATAATGTTTGTTGATATCCCTTTGGATTTCTCAAACATTAATTGTGTGAATTTTCAAACTTATTTTGATGTAGTCTAATTTATTAGTTATAACAGAATCAGGCTGACTATCCACTCAGCTTCTTTCGCAAATACAGGTAGGGATAATGAAGTTTTGGTAAATTATTTAATGCAGTAGGTTGAGGGCCCCCGTCAAACTTCTCATTTATGATTCTTTAGGTTAGCTTCCTCTTCTGTTGACTGGAACGCAGATCATCCACAGGGTGGTCATGAACATCTGACAAGCAGTAGATCTACAATGTGGAAGTTGCCTTATACTGAAGATCTATATCTGTAAGAAAGACAATTTCTAACTTATTTAAATGAGAAAGGATGATTATGTTTTCATTCTATTGATAGAATTTGTAGCTCTTACAGGTAGTGTTTCCCTACTTACTATATTATCTGTAAATATATACTTTGAACTTATTTTACGAAGTGTATGCATAATTTTATATGAACAGAAATAAAGATTGGTTTATTGTCTTTGTCACACTTATACATACCTCCTCTACAGGTCACACCTGTTTCACTAGATGACATATCTTAATCCTTGTAATACTCTCAAACAAATCTAATTCCTGATGACCAAGCCTTCAATTCCATGAAATATAACCCATTCTCAATCAAACCACCATATTTTTGTGCTTCCTAATAATTTTCTAGTTTCCTGGAAACTCATCTGGAATTAGGTTTATGCCTGGTTGTCAATAAGAAGGCAGTCATTCCATGAGATATTCAATTTCTCTTACTTCATGTATTCAATGGCTTAGTACCATCATAATAATTTCAAATGGCATTGTTGTTTGGATAAATTACAATTATCTTTATATATGTCTTTAAATCTGGCAAGAAATTTGCCTTTTTACAAATGTTTTCCTATAAATGTATTAGTTATGATATTTTTATTAGATATTTTCTTCATATACATTTCAAATGCTCTCCCAAAAGTTCCCTATACCCTCCCTGTGCCCTGCTCCCCCCTACCCACCCACTCCAGCTTCTTGGCCCTGGCATTTCCCTATATGGGGCATATAAAGTTTGCAATACCAAGGAGCCTCTCTTCCCAGTTATTCTTTTATTTTATCTCTGCAAGTAAATTATTTTACATTACCTCTGTAAGGATGTCAGAGTCAAATACTCTAAGGAATTATGAAAATATTTGTATTTACTTAGTAATTTTAAAATTTATTTAACAATTGTAAAAAAATTCAGGGTAAAATTGATATCTTCAAAAGATCTATATTTTCATCTAAAGTGCTGACCTACTGGTATTTTTTTTCAGTAAAATTTCTGAAATATTAGGATAGGTGTAAATGCCCACTCTCTCAGCAGTCAGAATTTGACTGCAAGAGGACCATTACATTAAGACAAGCTTGTACTATGGAGTGAGATCACATCTCAAAACAAATGAGAATAGTCTAAGATTTTGATAAAATTATACTTATCTGTTTGTATTTATGGAGAGGGAGTTGAGATAATCAGATTTTACTAAATAGTGAAATTCAGCTTTTAATTCTAATTTACAGTGCTTCTCCTTCCATTTCTCCAGGAGGGGTTGGACACACTTCTGCAGTTAGAGACATTTTACAATTTTCATTTTTACATATACTAACAGGTAATATTTTGTTTTAAAGAAAGGCTTCAGTTTAAAACATCATGATGTTATACATTAAAAATAGAGTAAGTTTTGTACATTTTTCTAACTTTTACTTGTATCTTCATTTTAATAGTATAGGTTTTATTTTGACTAATTAACAATTCAGTTTTCAAAGTTTTTTCTCTCAGTTCCTTGAAGATATCTCCCTATTTAGTTCTTTCATCAGTTAGTAAAGAATTTTTGTTCTGAAATAATCTATTTCTTATTTAATGTAGTATAGGGTTCATGAACTATCTTAGTAATTTTTTAAATTTTTTTCTTCTTTATTTTTAAACTGGCATTTTTAAATATCACTATCTTATTTTGAGGCATTTGCATGTGTATTAGTATGGCTTCCCTTGTGACACTTGACAAAAAAAAAGATTTAAGGGGAATACTCTGAATTTTACTTAAAAATATGTGTACTTTCTATTTTGTCTCATTACTGAAACATTTTGGTATATGTATAAAAAATTCAAACTTTGATTTCTCTATCCCCAAATATTCATCTTAGAGAAATCATCTTAAACAAACTTGGCATTCTGTTATCTTTGACCTCCATATTTTTGACCATTTGTATCTAGCTATGACTTTGCAAATTAAGTTTGTAATTCATACATATTCAATTATGTACTTCACAAATATCCAATTGTGTACTTTTACATTAAACTATACCTCTTTAGTAATGGATATATGAAAGGCCTTCTGTTACTAAATTTATAATATATACATCATATGGTAAATGTGTAAATCTATCCAATTTGGAGAGGATTCATAAGCAAAATATCTTAGGCAGACTCTTGTATCTTAAAGAGGCATTCACTGAGAATGTGATAATGATTATTATCGTGATGACATGTATGGTGGTAATGATGGCGATAATAGCGATGGTGATCAGAAAATGGTTAATTGAGTGTGTGGTGGTGGTGATGATGATGATGACGACATTATATTAGAATTCTTCTTGGAGCTAGTCCTATATTTGACCGATTTTGACTTTGCAAGAATAATTTTACAGCAGCCTAAAATATTAACATATGCTATCATATATTCTGAGAATAATATACAAAGGCAGAAACATCACAGTAAAATCTATAGCCTTGTATGTTCATTATAGCACACCTAATCTTGTTTCATCCTAATATAGTGTGTTTTCTTCTTCTGAATGACAACATTCTTTAGCAGAGGCTCCTATTTACATACATTTAAGTAATTTCTCTGGAAAGAATGAACAGGAGAAGAAAAAATTGATAAGAGAGATGAACCACTTGCTCTTCTGGATTGCAAAGTTTCTACAAAAACGGAAGATGCCAGTAATGTCTGTTGGTAGTAGAGAAAGTATGGCTTGGGTTATTAAGACAAATGTGAAAATGAGACTAAATTAGAAAATTGGGGAAAATATACAGAATTAATCCTGAAAACCTGAGGCAAGCTGCCCTGGAATAAGCAAAAGCTTGATAGAACATGTAATTTAAACAAGAGTTCTTAGCCAAAAGGCTTAAATGTGATGAATGTTCTTTAAGAAAAGACTGAAGATATGCAACAGAAGTGCCACAAAACTTGGAACTGATACGTGGAAGGGCATGCCAGCTCTCAAAGCCTAGTTGCTGTGTCCCGCAGGTTCCTCATATATAAACACAGTCAATATTCACCAAATCAGTTAATTGCTGTGAAGATTGAATCAATAGTTCAGAACTTTTGCAATAGCTTTTAAATATCCCCATTAAAGTATAAAAGCATTCAAAATATTAATACTAATATTTGTCAATACTAATGCAATACTAATGATGATAATTATAATTATATATATATATATGCATGTATATCCTGTTCAGACTGTATAATATTATTTGATATTACATTTTCTTTTTTTCCACATTTTAAAATATTTATTCTTTACTTTTTCTTTTCCATTTTCTCCTGGCAGACCTTCCCATATGTCTTACTTTAAACTCTTCCAAATCCATGACATCTCATTTTTATTAATCATATTGCAGGCATGAATTTGTATATACATAAATTCCTAAGTATAACTTCCTCTGTCTGCATATTACTTGTATGTATATTTTTGGGGCTGCTCATTTGGTATTGGATAATCAATTGGTATGCTTTTCTCTAAGAAAGAATATATTTCCTGATCTAAATATTCCTGTAGTTCTTTGTGTAGATTTGAGGCATCCTAGGATTTTTCCCCATCCACATCAACATGTCTATTGTTGTCCTTGTTCAGTTCCCATTTAAGCAGCCATGCTGGGAAGACTTTCATAGGCTTAGCTTCTGAAAGTACTCAGATATATTCTTTTGTTTTAAATGACGTTATGCTTAATTTATATATATATATATATATATATATATATATATATATATATATATATATATAAATTATATATATATATATATATATATATATATATGTGTGTGTGTGTGTGTATATATTTACATGTTATGCATATATGTCTATCAATGAATTATAAAAATGAATTTTGTAAACCTTGTCTAATATTCTAGTATTATTTATTTATTTTTATTCTTTAATCATTTTTATAGTCCAGGCTTCATCCCTCTCCTGGTCTACTCCCTGGCTGCTCCCCACCCCGTCCCCTACTTCCTGGGGCCTCAATGGGTTAGGTGCATCTTCTCTCACTGAAGTCAGACCAGGCATTGCTCTGTTGTATATGTGTCAGGGGCCTCATTTCAGCTGTTATATGCTTCCTGGTTAGTGTCTCGGCGTCTGAGAGATCTGGAAGGACCTGGCGAGTTTAGGCTGCTGGTCTTCCCATGGGGCCGCCCTCCTCCTAAGCTTCTTCCAGCTTTCTGCCAGTTAAACCACAAGGGTCCCCAGCTTCAATCCTTTTGGTTGGGTGCTAGAATCTGCATCTGACCCTTTCAGCATCTTGTTTGGTCTCTCAGTGAGCAGCCATGCTAGGTTCCTGTCTGCAAGCACACCACACCATCAGTAACAGTGTCAGGCCCGGTTTCCTCCCCTTGAGCTGGATCCCAATTTGGCCCTGTCACTGGACCTCCTTTCTTTCATGCTCTTCTCCATTTTTGTCCCTGCAGTTCTGCTAGACGGGAACAGTTCTCTTTTTGACTATGGGATGGCAATACCCCTTCCCTCCACTTGATGTTCTGACCCTCCACTAGAGGTGGACTCTACAAGTCCCCTCTCCCACTGTAGAGCACTTTATCGCAGGTCGCTCCCTTTGAGTCCTGAGAGTCTCTCACCTTTCAGGTCTTCAGTACATTTGAGATGGTCCCTCCAGATCCTACCTCCCGAGGTGAACTATTTCCATTCTTTCTTCTGTCCCTCAGGGCTTCAGTCCTGTTCCCCTGCCCCCAATACCTTTAGAGCAAACACCCTAATCTGGCTCTTAAAAGATTTTTTTCTGCAACATTCCCTGAGCTTTAGTTGCAGGAGTGTTTTGAAGATATATCTACTGGGCCTTGTTCCTACAACTCTGTATTTTGATTCATTGTAGGTTTGTGTAGTAGCACTTGCTGCAAATATTTCTAAGTTTGGAATTAACATTAATTTTTATATCATCTTGAACAATTGTCACAATAGACATAGGTAGTGTTTTCTGCCTTAGTTATCATATGGAAGCCTGTGTAAATATCATCTCTTCAATTATGTAAATGTGCCTTACACTTGTTAAAATTTCTTTCTATACATCAAAACTCTAATCAATTAATATAACTTAAATTACTGCATGACAACATATTTATTTGCTTACACAGGGCTCTTTTTAGACAGTACTTAAAATGTTCTTCCTGGAACCACTATTTAAACTGTGGCTTATTCAAAATTTAACTTTAAACACATGTTTAGTCTTTAATGGCTATTTAACTTATTGGTTTAACATCTCTTTTAGTGTGCTAGTAATCTTCAATAAAAGCAGGAGGGCTTTGCTTCTGCAATGAATTCCAATCAACTATGATTGAATGTTATCCAAAGACAGTATTCAGTGCATCAATATGAAAAGCTAAATTCATTAATAACTGACCTATATTTTGATCCTTCTATATGCAAACAGCCTGATGAATCAAGTTTTATTCTGAACATTTGAAAATTCTCATAACCATTAATTAAATTATATTAATATAATATACTATTATATTAATCACTAATATACAAGCATAATATTTAGCAAACTGTCTTTTGCTTTAGCATCAACAACAATCTTAGGAGTAACTACCACTACTTAGGCCCTCAGCAGAATTTCAGTATATCTCTAGTCATTCTGGTAAGTCATAATTTTTTATCGCATTAAATTTTTAACCTCAAACATCTGTTTTTTCTGTTTATTTCAAAAAATTTCCAACTAGCTATAATTATTATCATTCCCGTGTCTTTACCTTTAGAAGCTTAAATGAGAACCTGCATTTTAATATCCTTGTTTAAGACATATTTACCAATATGACATAATGCCAAAATATAAAGACTTCAGCTCTTCCAAGAAGAGATTTTTCTTCATTTCCCAAAGAAATAAGTACCTAAAAAGTAAGTACAAGACAATACTTCCACCCACAGCACTATTTTTACTCTTTTCCTTCAAGGTTAACATGACTTTACTAAATTTCCAATTGAAATCAGAGTGAATCTTTTGTAATCTTTCTCATTCAACTATTATAAAGTTTTTAAAAATGTTAAATATACCCTCAAATGGCAGTACAATCTTTTTTTTAATTATAATAGAAAGGTGTGTGGAGAATTAGTGTGAAATTAAACTATTTCATACTAGCAATTGATGATGGCAGAAATGAGATGATCTATAGAAAAAGGACTATTGTGCTAAAGACAGCATGGACTAAAGCTCACCAAAAGAAAAAAGTTGAATACAAAAATATAAGACGGCAGCAGATATATTTGTGAGAAGGAGAAAGAGAGTGGATATGTAGTTCATTAAGAGCAGTTTGTTGGTAAATTGGCTGGAGACTTTCTTTGGGGTTTTCTTTTCTAATACATAGATTATGAGTCCTAGAAACCATCATTTAAAAAAAACTCATGAGAATAATTAAATATTAACTAATATTACAGTGGCTTTATGCATTTTTCTTGCAAAGTCACAACCAAATGGCTTATGAGTTATTACTTTACTGGGGTGTACAATCTAAGAGCATGACAATGCTGATCAAGGCAATGAAACAGTAATAGTAGAAAAGATGATTCCCAGAGATGTCCCCCAGAGCAAGTGTGATGCAGTCTTCAATCTCATGGGTATACCTACTAATAAGCTAATACAATTCCCTGGGTGTGAGGGTCAAAAAAGAAAGGACAGGGGTATTATTAGCCTTAAAGTCTCAGTTTCTTATCATGTGTTTGTATTTACAAGAAGTCTTTGAGATATAGTCTGTAACTTTTAGGAGTTACTATAGTGGGGAGAGGGAAGAAACTGCCCTAGATGTGACTGGTGGTGTTTTATGAAAAGAAAAAAAAATATGCTTCAAAGTGCTTAATGAAGAGTTGCCTCCTGGAAAAACAGCTAGAATATAATATAAGCCAGTTAATTAGGATGCACATTTGAAACACATTCCAATGAAAAATATAAAATGTCTTCCACTTATCATAAAATTCACTTTAATGAGGGCATTTCACATCACTCTAAGGTATTGTGAATGTGTTATGGATAAAGATGAAAAAAGAATTAAATACATACAAAATCATTAAAATGTAGAAGGGCAAGGAATGGAACACCTAATACTAAACAAGCAGCTTAAATAAAGAATCCAGACAAGTAGAGAAGGGTGATTTAATTTTGTATGTGGGAAAAAATGTCATGGGTTGAAGCAGAAAAAAATAGATGTTTTGGCCTGATACATGAAATGAGATATGCTTTGAAATTCTTGTCCACATTAAAGTTAAAAAAACAAACAAACAAACAAACAAACAAAACAAACTAAAGTTTCAGTCCAATGGTTGGCTGCTAGCATCTGCCTCTGTATTGTCAGGCTCTGGCTGAGCCTCTCAGGAGACAGCTATATCAGACTCCTGTCAGCAATCACTTTTTGACAACCACAATAATGTCTGGGTTTGGTGACTGTATGTAGGATGGATCCCCAGGTGGGGCAATCTTTGCATGGCCTTTCCTTCAGTCTCTGTTCAACACTTTGTCTCCATATTTCCTCCCATTAGTATTTTGTTCCCCCTTCTAAGAAGGACCAAAGAGCAGGGCGTGGTGGCGCACGCCTTTAATCCCAGCACTCGGGAGGCAGAGGCAGGGAGATTTCTGAAATCGAGGCCAGCCTGCTCTACAAAGTGAGTTCCCGGACAGCCAGGGCTATACAGAGAAACCCTGTCTCGAAAAAACCAAAACAAACAAACAAACAAACAAACAAAAAAAACAAAAAACAAAAAACGACCGAAGCATCCACACTTTGGTCTTACTTCTTCTTGAGCTTCAAGTGGTCTGTGAATTGTATCATAGTTCTTTGGAGCTTCTGGCCTAATGTCCACTTATCACTTAGTGTATACCATGTGTGTTCTTTTGTGACTGGGTTACCTCACTCAAAATGATATTTTCTAGTTTCATCCATTTGCCTAAGAATTTCATGAAGTCGTTGTTTTTAATAGCTGAGTAGTACTCCATTTGTGAAAATGAACCACATTTTCTGTATCTATTCCTCTGTTGACGGACATCTGAGTTATTTCCAGCTTATGGATATTATAAATAAGGCTGCTATGAACATAGCAGAGCATGTGTCCTTGTTGTATGTTGGAGCATTCTTTGGTTATATGCCCAGGAATGATATAGCTGGGTCTTCGGGTAATTCAATTTTTTGAGGAACCACCAGACTGATTTCCAGAGTGGTTGTACCAGCTTCCAATCCCACCAATAATGGAGGAGTGTTCCTCTTTCTCTACATCCTCTCCAGAGGATGCTTAAAACATATAAAAATAGAAGCTGTGTGTGTGTGTGTGTGTGTGTGTGTGTGTGTGTGTGTGTGTGTGTGTGCACGAGCACATGCACGTGTGCATGTATGTTTCATTTGAGTATGTAAACAATTGAGGCTAGTAGCAACCACGTGCTAAGATTTATTAATCAATAATTAATGCTACACCTTTGGGGTTTGCATATCAGATATCCTAAATGTTGAATAGTAACAATATGACTCTTAAGAATAACAAAATTATAGTTATTAAATAGCAACAAAATAATTTTATAGCTAAGGGATACCACAACATGAGGTTTACAGGATATCACAACATATTAAAGGATTACATTAGGAAGGTTGGGACCACTGATTTAGATGGTAGTCATTTTGTTTGTCTGTACAATATAGAGATTGTGTGATAAAATTCAGTTAGGGAGTTATCTGGCCTTATGAATATTAAATACATTATTGGAGGTTGAAATTTGTTTGCATCTCAGAAGTAGCTTGTTGTGTTTCCATAGTCATCTATGAATGAATTAATCAAATCTTCCCTATCTTTCATGTAGGACACATTCTATGTAATTGTTCATTGGTTCTTCCTAATGAAGAGCCACACCTATGCAATGATCTTTTCATTTGTGACTGTGTCTTAACAACATGGAAATACTGGCAGTAGCAATTTATTAACAGAATGTGTTTAAACACCTGTTTTCCTCACAGTGTCAAAGAAAAGGAGAGGTTCAGAAAGGAATGTACAGTCAACAAGTTGGTTGCCATTCATTACTGTGGTCACTAGAGTGAACCAGGTTCAAAAATTTGCAGTCAAGCCTTGTCTTTGTTCACAATTCTCATTTCTCTTTTCCAAGACCTAAATGAATAAAATGTACTACTGATTAAATTCTAAGTGCTCTAAATATATTTCCCCATATACTCAGTAAAATGTATTAACTCAGTCTTCATCATAAACTATAAATATTAATATTTTATTTCTTTTCATACTTTTATAACCACATATAATGTATTGGTCTGGAAATATTTTGCCTTAATTATTATTGATTTATGAAAAAGCAACTTAGTTTTGCCACTAGCAATGAAATCTTATTGCATTTGTTAACATGTCCAATAAGATGTAAGTAATATATACAGGAAACATTTCAAAGAAATGAATAGCTAGCAGCTTAGTAAGATTCCATTTGTCAGAATTTGTTTCTAGAAGGGTTATATATGTTAGCAATAAGGAAGCTAATGGCTTCTATGTCCTTAGTAACACATTGCAGTCTATCACAGGACATATGAATAGAAGATCAGGGAAGATGGATGATGAGCGGTCAAATTAAAATCCTTTCCTCTCTTACTGCTAATATTCACTGTGAGAATTTATCCAATAACTATTGTTTAAAATCCTATGGCCTGAAAGTCTGATTCAAATATATTAAAATTTTTTCTGGCTTGAAAAATAAAATTTAACCCTCTATTTGTAATTTATAGTAAGATTGATAAATATATTTTAAATATGCCTCATTCACCATGTAGACTCTGTAATATCAGACCTAGACCAATTAGAAAAGCTGAACAAAATATAAACAGCTACTTGCACACACAAATATATACACACAGTATGATACGTTACTATAATTGCATGTCTTCTTATAAATTAACATAGATAGAACTACATAAAACAAGGGCCTCATAAGAATTCATCTCCTGTGTTTCCAGCAAAACTTAGACATTAAAAAACAAATTTACGTATACACACACACACACACACACACACACACACACACACACGCACATTTTTTTGTTTGTTTGTTTTTGGTTTTTCAAGACAGAATTTCTCTGTGTAGCCTGGCTGTCCTGGAACTCACTTTGTAGACTAGGCTGGTCTCAAACTCAGAAATCCGCCTGCCTCTGCCTACCAAGTGCTAATATTAAAGGTATGCAACACCACGCCCGACTTCACACACAGGCATACACACACACATACACAAGAGAGAGAGAAAGAGGGAGGGAGGGAGGGAGGGAGGGAGGGAGGGAGGGAGGGAGGGAGGGAGACCCAGATTATATGTTCCATATGGTAAATTTTGATGATTTGGTACAAATATGTGATGTATAGAATCAAATGAGATTAATAGGTGTTTTTTTCTTTGACCAATAATAATTTTTGTGAGTTGGGAAATTTTATATCCTCCCATTCACTATGAAATTTGCCATGACTTTCAAATTAATAGTTATTCACTAAAGAATAATTGATCCTCTCATTCTATCTGTGGTTTTTCAGCCTGGCGTGGTTATCATGCCTCTTTTAATTTATTTCTATCTCTCTTCCCTTCTGTTTCCCATCTTTTGTGACACAACTCCATTCCATTTTTCTAGAAGGTTGATTTTCTGCTTTTACAAATTAGTTTTACCATATCCAACTAAGAATTAGTGCAGTGAATATAGATAAAATGTTGGACTAATTCAAATATTTGACAAGCTTACTAGGCTGATTAATAGGTGGATTTACTTAACTAAAATTTTTTAAAAAGTAACATAAGAACCAGTGCCTTGGTGATTTGAACTTACAAAGTACTCTGATAGACTGATATCCTGGAAATACTTAAATTCCTGAAATATTATTTATCTTTGTTACAGTTATTAAACACTGGAAATTAGTACATCAGGGATCATAGCATAATAGATATTTCAAAACCTCTGGATAAAGGTAGTTTTTGAACTGTTTTATCAATTGTGTATGCCTTTGTTATCTATTTGCAGGGAAAGATTTAAAGTATTTTTAATCCCTTTTTGGTCTAAGTTATGTGTGTTTGTGTGTGTACATATTTATATATGTGTGTGTGTGTGTGTGTGTGTGTGTGTGTGTGAGTAAGACAAAGGACAATCTCTTGTGCCTGTCCTCACTTTTCACCATGTTGGGAACAGGGTCTCTTTGCCGTTCACTGCTGCTGCTTCTAAACTAGCTGGACCTATGAGATTATGATGAGTCCCCTGTCTTTGGCACACATGTCACTGTATGAGTATTGGGATTATAAGCATTCACTACCGTGGTTGGCTTATGTTAGGTCTAGAGATTCAAATAAAGCGTGCATGACTGTGTGGCAAGAACTTTATCCTATCAAACATCTTTATTATTATTATTATTATTATTATTAGATATTTTCTTCATTTACATTTCAAATGCTATCCTCTTCCCTAGTTTTCTCTCCTAAAGTTCCCTATGCCCTCCCCCTGCCTTGCTCCTCAACCCACCCACTCCTGCTTCTTGGCCCTGGCATTCCCCTATAATAGAACATATAATCTTCCCAAGACCAAAGTCCTTTTCTCCCCTTCATGGCCTACTAGGCCATGCTCTGCTACATATTCAACTAGAGACACAAGCTCAGGTGGGTACTGGTTATTTCATATAGCTGTTCCTCCTATAGGGTTGCAGACCCCGTTAGCTCCTTGGGTACGTTCTCTAGCTCTTTCATTGGGAGCCCTGTGTTCCATCCAATAAATGACTGTGAGCATCAACTTCTGTATTTGCCAGGCACTGGCATAGCATAACAAGAGATGACTATATCAGGGTCCTGTCAGCAAAATCTTGCTGGCATACACAATAGTGCCTGGGTTTGGTGATTGTTTATGGGATGGAACCCCTGGTGAGTCAGTCTCTGGATTTTTCCTTCCTTCCTTCCTTCTCAGCTCTGAACTTTGTCTCTGTAAATCCTTCCATCGGTATTTTGTTCCCCATTCTAAGAAGGAAAGAAGGTCTTCTTTCTTTGAACACTATGGTCTTCCTTCTTGAGTTTCATCTGTTTTGCAAACTGTATTTTGGATATTTTAAGTTTCTGGACTAATATTCACTTATCAGTGAGTGCATATCATGTATGTTCTTTTGTGATTGTGTTACCTCACTCAGTATGATATCCTCCAGATCCATCCTTTTGTCTAAGAATTTCATTTGTTTTCAATAGCTTAGTACTCCATTGTGTAAATGTACCACATTTGCTGTATCCTTTCCTCTGTTGAGGGACATCTGGGTTCTTTCCAGCTTCTGAGTATTATAAGTAAGGCTGATGGAACATCTTCTATGTATATGCCCAGAAGAGGTATTGGTGGATCTTCAGGTAGTACTGTGTCCAGTTTTCTGAGGAACTGCCAAACTGATTTCCAGAGTGATTGTACCAGGTTACAATCCCACCAGCAATGAAAGAGTGTCCTTCTTTCTCCACATGCTTGCCAGCATCTGCTGTCACCTGAAATTTTGATCTTAGCCATTCTGACTGGTGTGAGGTGAAATCTCAGGGTTGTTTTGATTTGCATTTCTGTGATGATTAAGGATATGGAACATTTTGTCAGGTGCTTCTCAGCCATTCGGTTTTCCTCAGTTGAGAATTTTTGTTTAGATCTATACTGCATTTTTAAAATAGGGTTATTTGATTTTTCTGGTGTCCAGAATATTGAGTTCTTTGTATACATTGGATATTAGTCCCCTATCTAATTTAGGATTGGTAAAGATCCTTTCCAAATGTGTAGGTGGCCTTTTTGTCTTATTGACAGTGTCATTTGCCTTACAGAAGCTTTGCAATTTTATGAGGTCCCATTTGTCAATTCTCAATCTTACAGCACAAGCCATGGCTGTTCTGTTCAGGAATTTTTCTCCTGTGCCCATATCTTTCAGGCTTTTCCCCACTTTCTCCTCTATAAGTTTCAGTGTCTCTGGTTTTATGTGGAGTTCCTTGATTCGCTTAGACTTGAGTTTTGTACAAGGAGATAAGAATGGATAAATTCAGCCAGTTAGTGGTGGAAAAAGCCATTAATCCCTGCACTTTGGAGGCAGAGGTAGGCAGATTTCTGAGTTCGGGGCAAGCCTGGTCTACAGAGTGAGTTCCAGGACAACCAGGGCTACACAGAGAAACCCTGTCTTAAGAAACCAAAAACCAACTTTTAAGTTCCTTGTTTCATAATGTTCTACAATGTCTTTTACTTTGTTTTTAGTTATTTTTTAATGTTTTCTTATTTTCCTCTTCCTTATTTTAGTTATTATTTAATGTTTTTTTTATTTTATATGGTCCATATATTTTATCCTTTCTCTTTTCATTATATAGATCACATGCCTACGTAGCATAGCTTCAGTTTATGTTTTTATGGGAATCATTAGTGTGCTAAGAGTTGTCTCTGTTTCTTTTTATTTGCATGTTGTGTACAATTCTGATTTATTAGCTTTCTTTCACCTTATTATATTTATTCCACCTTATTTCATTATTATCTCTTAGGGTCCTTATTTGTTTTGTAATGTTCGACTCACATGGGTGGATACAGATGGTAAGGAAGGGGGAGTGGCAGGAACATAGGGAGAAGAAATTATAATCTATTTTCAACAAAAAATGTAAGTAATAAGGAGTGTAAGTCCTTATAACCTATTACAAGGTAATAGGGGTATATATATTATTGTGAGACCTCTGGTTGATAAGGCACAGATGACAGTCAGATGAGCAAGGAAATTTTACAATAGCCTTATACCTGTAAATTTCAAATTAGCAGTCAAGGAATTTGAATAATGTTACCCCTTGTGAGAAGAAATTCATGCTACTCTACGTCATTATGTGATTAAATTGAATGCCAAGAATCAGAGATGAACTACTGCTCGAGATTAATAGATTTCTAGGTCGCTGATACATCTACGGCTAATAAGACTACATTTTTTATTGGCTACAAAAAAGAAATCATAAGACACTACTGCTGAAGAAATGATATGCTCTTATTTAAGGACAAGAAATCAAGGTAGAAATAACTTCCAAGCTTGCTTTCTGCAAGATACATTTTTTAGTGCAGAAGATTTTACGTAGACTGGGTTGGGAAAAGAGTTGTCATCTGCAATTATATTCAGCTGTAGACGTTTACATACTATAATACAATATGCTAGGCAAGATGTGCACATTGTTGTAATAATTACAAGAGTGATATGAACGTAAGCAAGTGCTTTGAGATCAGATTTTTGATCCACTCGACAGAAGGGAGATACTTTGTGAAACACTGACAGATTCATTCCTTATCCTATTCCTCCGCTCAAGAAAGGTGTACATAACAAAATAATAAAGCACATGTGGTTATTCTTAGTTCAATTTTTCTTCTGTACAAAGTGATATATAGTGACACTTGGACACTATCATTTTTTAAATCATGAAATGTAGTTGTGTGAATATAAAAGATGCTTCAAAATTACATTGCATACTTAGAAGTTACAACCATAGTAACTTTATCTGAGATCTATGTAATTTCATTAGTATATGATATTTATGTATCTCTTTATTTATTTATGTAGAAATATGTGATAACAATTAAATATGTATTGTTTTCCTCATAGTTATTCTTAGTTTGATATGATCACCTGAGAAATAATTTTGGAAAAATTTTGAATGAATAAAGATAACATCTGAATTTTAACCTGATCAATAAAATAAGAATATGTACAAAATACCCTTTGGACAATGGTGATAATAATCATGTAATCACATCTCAGTACTGTGCTTTATTATAGGAACTCTTGAAAAAATTGTATGTTATAGTTAATGTTAGAAACTAAAGTCTCCCTAAATGAGAAAGGAATGGAGAAATGATGCTGAAATTAATCCACATATTAAATAAAAAATTGCTAATTGAAGAAGAAAGATGAACTAAAAGATAGAATCCAAGATTATTGATATACTTCATCCCAGTAAGGAAATATGAAAATAAAAAAAAAAAACTAACAACAAATAAATGTGTATATGTATATAGAAAACACATGCATACATATACATAGACATACATACATACACACACACTCACACACACACACACACACACACACACACATATATATATATATATAATTAAGCTGTAACAACTTTAAAAGTTATAGCCTGTTTATTGACATATAATACAAATAGAAAACATGAAATGAGAACGGTTCCTTTTTATTCTCTATAGATCAATTTTGGAAATAAGACATTTACATAAAAAGGATTATTGAAGTATCACATCTCCTTGATCTTTAAACAGAGGAAGCATCAAAACTCTTCTATAGAGTCGTGTGATTATCCCTGGTGAACATTCTTCAAAATACCACTCAGAAAATAAACTTACAGACCATGTCTTTATAAAAGTGTGATAATGTTAAAGCGAAGTTACTTTTGTGTGGGAGAATTTTTGCTCTTTATGTATGATATGTAATATCAATTTAATACTAAGGTTAAATTCACATTCTTATATGTTTGTGACTCATAAATATCTGTGAAACATTCTTTCAGGCACAATCTTCCAAATATGTAAGTATTCAGACCAAGCAGGAATTCTGAATTTTAAGATTATTTTTCAAATAAGTTAATGTAAACAATTAGAAAAGTTGCTCAAAATATATATTGCAAAAAATGATCATCATCGAATGGTGTTAATAACATCAGTTATCTACACATAGAAGAATAAAATTAGACATATATCAAACACCAAATGTAGAAATCAACAAACAAAATATAAAAGACCTTAGAGTGAAACCTGAAATGCTGAATGAAATTTCTATAAGGAAACATAGACACTACCCTACAAGGTACATGTATAGGAAGAAACTTTCTGAATAGCAATTCATTTACTCAGTAACTAAGGAGCTACAATGAGTAAATAAAACATGACAAAACTATAAAACTCCTGTGCAGCAAAGAGTACGGAGGAAAGAAAAAGCATATAGAGCAAGAACAAATATTTGCCAGATACACATCTGATAGAAAATCAAAATTCAGAATATATGAAGACAAGAGAGGAGAGACAGAGACAGAGACAGAGAGACAGAGACAGAGAGATAAAGACAGAGAGACAGACAGAGAGAGACAGAGAGAAGCAGAGACAGAGAGAGAGAGAGAAGAAGGAGGAGGAGGAGGAGGAAGAAGAGGGAAGGAGGGAGGAGAGGAGTGAAGAGCATTAACCTGGCCTTCAAAAATAAACCAATTCAAAATTGCCTATGGATCTGAACAGCACTCTCATAAGAAGAAATAGAAATGGCTAATAACTATATCAAACAATGTACAACATTCTTAGCAATTATAGAGCTGCTATTTAAAGCTAGTTTAAGATTTCGTTTCACTCCATTCAGAATGGCTAAGATCAACAAAAACAGCCCTGTTACTAAATACTGCCAAGGATATGGAGAAAGCTGAACCCTCATTAAATATTGGTAGGATTGCAAACTTGTGTAACAGCTCTGAATAAATCACTGTGGAGAATTGTTAGAAGGGTGTAGTGGCTATTCCTGGTTGTCAACTTGACTATATTTGGAATGAACTACAATCCAGAATTGGAAGGCTCACCAGTGACCCTTATCTGGAGGCTTGGAGATCCTTATCTGGATCTTGGTTTGGAGATCTTGAGCCATAATGGCTATGGATTCCAGAAGATTGAATCTCCAAGTTTAAGGAACACACCTTTAATCTGGGCTATGCCTTTCATCTGGGATTAAAGGTGTGGTGGAACACACCTTTAATCTGGGCTACACCTTCTGCTGGAGACAATATAAGGACATTGGAAGAAGGGAGTCTAGCTCTTGCTCTTGCTCTTGCTCCTTCGCCTGCTTGCTGCGTGAGACTGAGTAACTGCTAGATCCTTGGACTTCCATTCACAGCTGCGACTGAACCATTGTTGGGAATTGGGCTGCCGACTGTAAGTCATCAATAAATTCCTTTACTAACTAGAGACTATCCATAAGTTCTGTGACTCTAGAGAACCCTGACTAATACAAAGGGTAAAATTAAATCTGTCATATGATTCTCTTATACCACTCCTTTTTGACCTCGTATTCTACAGGTATTATTTCTCAATCCATTTACTACTGCTGATAAGCACAAGTAGGGGTATCTACATTTAAGTAGATAACATAAACAAAGCTAAAAATCTCTAAAGGAACATGACTCTTCCTCCATTAGCAGCCATCAAGTACCAATAGTTTCTCAACTAGGGCTAAGGACTTGGTAGCCACTTCCATATCCATCCTGAAATTTTAACTGACTTCATATTATGCAAGTATATTTGCTATTTCCTTGTTATTTTCAGACACATTTTTTCATAGCATTATTACACAAACTCCAGCTCTTATTTTAATTTTGCTTTAACTTAGGTCTGGCATAGACTTTGCATATTACCCTCAAATTTTACAAATACTACCAAATAATATCTGGTGATAGTTTAACATGTTTATAGATAATGTATTGTCTTGAAAACCTACAACAAATGTTTCTTTCTGCTTCTGGAATCTAGGTGGCTGTTCTTTCTATAATAAGCTCCTTAACCAAGACTACTCTCTAATAATAATACTTATAATTTCAATGACTTCTAAAAGATATTTTTAATTTTTGTAACTAGTGATTAATTACCAAATCCTAAAATAGAAGAATGCCTTGTTTTTAAATGACAAGAAAAATAAATTTTACTTATTTATGTAATTAAAACTATTACAATAGTAACATAAAATATAATTAAAGATTTCTATTAGATATTTTCTTTATTTACATTTCAAATTTTATACCTTTCTCTCATTTTCCCTCCAAAATCCCTCCTATCCCATCATCCCTCCCCCTGTTCATTAACCCACTCAGTCCTACTTCCCTGTCCTGGTATTCCCCTGCACTGGGCTATCGAGCCTTCACAAGGCCTCACTTCTCATTGATGTCCCACAAGGCCATCCTCTGCTACATATAGAGTTGAAGCCTTGAGTTCCTCCTTGTGTACACTTTGGTTGGTAGTTTAGTCCCTGGGAGCTCTGGGGATACTGGATGCTTCATATTGCTGCTCCTCCTGTGGCTGCAAACCCCTCCAGATCCTTGGGTCCTTTCTCTAGCTCCTACACTGGGGACCATGTGCTCAGTCCAATGGATGGCTGTGAACCTCCACTTCTGTATTTGTTAGACACTAGCAGAACCCCTCAGAAGACAGGTATATCAGGCTCCTGTCAGCAATCATTTGTTGGCGTCCACAATAGTGTCTGGGTTTGGTAACTGGCAGGATTAATATAGGAAAAATGGCTATCTTGCAATCCCCATCAACATTCGAAATCAATTCTTCATAGAGTTAGAAAGAACAATTTGCAAATTCATTTGAAATAAAAAAAAAACAGGATAGTGAAAACTATTCTCAAAAATAAAAGAACTTCTGGAGGAATCACTATTTCTGACCTCAAGCTGTACTACAGAGCAATCATGATAAAAAACTACATGGTATTGCTACAGTGACAGGCAGGTAGATCAGTAGAATAGAATTGAAGACCCAGAAATCAACTCATACATCTATGATCACTTGATCTTTGACAAAGGAGCTAAAGCCATCCAGTGGGGAAAAGACAGCATTTTTAACAAATGGTGAGGGTTCAACTGGCAGTTAACATGTAGAAGAATGCAAATTGGTCCTGTATTATCTCATTGTACAATGGGGTATTTTATGTATACTATCATATCATCTGCAAATAGTGATACCGTTATTTCTTCTTCACGGATGTGTATCACCTTAACCTCTTTTTGTTGTCCTATTGCTCTAGCTTACACTTTGAGTAGTATATGGAATAAATATGGTGAGAGTGTGCATCCTTGTCCCCAATTTCAGTGGGATTCCTTCAAGTATGTCTCCATTTAATTTGATATTGGCTGTTTGTTTGCAGTAAATTGCTTTTATTATGTTTGTATATGGGCCTTGAATTCATGACCTCTTCAATACTTTTTTAACAGAAGGGTGTTGTATTTTTTCAAATGTTTTTTTTTCTGCATTTAAGGAGATGAACACGTGATCTTTTTAATTTTGAATTTGATTATACAGTGGATTAAGTTTATGGATTTTCATATATTAAACTAACCTTGCATCCCTGGAATGAAGCCTACTTGATTGTGGTGAATGATGGATTTAATGTGTTCTTGGATTTGATTTGCAAGAATTTTATTGAGTATTTTTGTATAGGCATTAATAAGCAAGATTGGTCTGTAGTTTGTTTTCCTTTTGGTTGGGTTCTTGTGTGGTTAGGTATCAAAATAATTTTGGCTTCATAGAATGAGTTATGTAGTTTTTCTTCTGTTTCTATTTTATGGAATAGTTTGAGGTAAATTGGTATCAAGTCTTCTTTGAAGTTCTGGTAGAATTCCACAGTAAATCAATCTGGCCCTGGGCTTTTTTTGGTTGGGAGGTTTTTAATGACTTCTATTTGCTTGTGTGATATGGGACTATTTAGATAGTTTAGCTGCTCTTGGTTTAACTATGGTATATGACATCTATCTAGAAAACCATCCATTTCATCTCAATTTTCCAGTTTTATTGAGTGTAGACTTTTATAGAAGGATCTAATGATTTTTTGATTTTCCTACATTTCTGTTGTTTTCTCTCCCTTTTCATTTCTGAAATTCTTAATTTGGATACTGCCTCTTGGTTCTTTATTTAGTTTGACTCTGAAGTTATCTATCTTGTAGATTCTCTCAAAGAACCAGCTTTTGCTTTTGCTGATTCTTTGTATTGTTTTCTTTGTTTCTACTTGGTTGGTTTCAGCCCTGATTTTGACTATTTCCTGCCTTCTACTCCTCTTGGGTGAGTTTGCTTCTTTTTGTTCTAGAGCTCTCAGGTGTCCTGTTGTTAGTGTAAGATTTCTCCTTTTCTTTGCTGGAGTACTTAGTGCTATGAACTTTCCTCTTAGCACTGGTTTCATTGTGTCCCATAAGTTTAGGTATGATGTGTCAACATTTTCATTAATTTCCAGGAAAGTCTTTAATTTATTTCTTTATTTCTTCCCTGATCAAGATGACATTGAGTAGAGAATTGTTCAGTTTCCAATTTTATGTGGGTTTCTCTGTTATTGAAAACCAGCCTTAGGCCATGAGGTTCTGATAGTATGCATGGTATTATTTCAATCTTCTTGTATCTGTTGAGGGTTGTTTTGTGACCAATTATTTGGTCAATTTTGGAGAAGGTAGCATGAGGTGCTGAGAAGGAGGAATCTTTTGTTTTACGGTGAAATATTTTGTAGATATCTGTTAAAACCATTTAGTTCAAAATCTCTCTTAATTTCACTGTGACTCTGTTTAGTTTCAGTTTCAATGATCTGACCATTGGTGAGGGTGGGGTATTGAAATCTCCCAGCATTATTGTGTGGGGTTCAATATGTGTTTTGAGTTTTAGTAAGTTTTTTATGACTTGGGGTGCTCTTGCATTTGGGGCTTAAATATTCAGAATTGAGACTTTCTCTCTGTGACTTTTCCTCTTGCTGAATATGAAGAATCCTTCTTCATCATGCTTGATAACTTTTGGTTGAAAGTCTATTTTATTGGATATTAGGTTGGTAACTCCAGTTTGTGTCCTGGAAACATTTGCTTAGAAAACCTTTTTCCATCCTTTTTCTCTGAGATAGTGCCTGTCTTTGTTATTGAAGCATGTTACTTGTATGCAGCAAAATGCTGGATCTTGTTTGCATATCCAGTGTGTTAGCTTATGTCCTTTTTATTTGAGTTGAGTCCACTAATATTGATAGATATTAAGAGAGATGATTGTTGGTTCCTTATATGTTTATTTCCAACTGGGGGCTCTTCACAGGGGCAGAGATGCTGCTAATCTGTTGCCCTGGCTGCAATATATCTCCTGGGGCGCCTTCAGACAACTGCTATGAGTTCAGTGGGTCCACCTGCTGTGAGTGCAATGGGTTCTTAACAGCTCTGAGTGCAGTGGGTCCTCTAGGATGCATCAGGATATCGAGTCTACACTGGAGCAGACCAACTAGGGATCTGCCCTAGCAGCAAGAACCAGGCAGAAGGAGGAGTACATTGTTTTACATTCCAACTAGCTGGTATATGATCCTCTTACCATCTTGGAGACTCAAGACTAAAGAAAGAATCAATGTAGGGGAATTTTCCTAATTAAGTTATTGGCTAATAAAGATAAAAAGCTATTTACTGGGTGTAAAGGATGAGGCAACCCTTCTGGGTCCGAGAGAGGAAGTGGGGATGCATGAGAAAGAAATGGCCCTTTACAGTGAGGTGGGATGCAGACCAGCAAATGTTGATCCAGTGACAACATCTGCCACTGGAAGATTGCCAACATGGAATAGTTTATGAGTTTAGGATGATAGATTCTGTGCTCAGAGGTTGTCATCTGTTGATTTTAAACTAAGATTGCCTGGAGTTTTCCATTTGCTGTGACTCAGGTGAGTAGCTGAGAAAGAACATATCTGGGGGAATTTTGTAAGGCTTTGGAATGGGAAGATTGGACAAAGTACCAAGCTCCAGGGGAGAATTAACCACTGTGGAGGTGGACTTCTGGCTGCAGGGTGGTGGGCTGTCAAGAGAGTGATCTGAGAGCTCTGGGGAGGCAAAACCAGCATGTGTGGGAGAGGCATTGGTTAGGAGAAACATGTGGTCTAGGTCTCATCTATGCACCTGGGTTGGAACAGAGACTGCAGATGCAAGCACATGTCTGGGTATAGTCTGGGTTCATTCTAAAACTACAAGCTACAACCTAGTTTCATAAATGGTAATTCTATTAATACCTCCGATTTCTTTTTGTGTTTTGTCTCAAACAACTTACACTGATGAAATAATTTCTCCGTTGCATAGAAACGTTGTGTAGCTTTGATTTCTGATGTATGGAATTTCACCTCCACAGTAATGAATTGTTTGTTTAGTTCACTCAGGCAGTTGCCTTAAAAGATTTGACACTTCAAGTAAATGAAGCAACCACTTAATAAATCCTAATATTCCAGTATAGCCACTTATTCTATGGAAAGGAACAAAGTTAGTGGGCTTTTGTCTTTATATAGTACATAAATGAATTAGGTGTGATTTTCAAAATATGCTGAGAACAAATTAGTGCATATCTAAAATATTATGGAAGGTTATTTGTACTTCTCAAGTCAACTTCTTCCTCTCTAACATCATTCTATTGTTCAATGTTGTGGTGGTTTATACAAAAATGGTCCCCATAGTTCTATAGGGACTGGTACTATTAGAAATTGTGGTTTTGGGGGAAGATATGTCATTAGGGCATATATATGCTTTATAATGAAATGTCTTCAATATGGAAAATAACAAACATATTTTATTTGTTATACTTGTATTAAAATCTATAATGTATACATTGAATAATACAATGCATTCTAATAATGCATCCCCCACAACCCATTGTTTCTCTATCACTCCTGTCAATTCCCCTTCCTTGCCTATAAGCATTTTTCTAACATATTCATGTAATTTTTCTAATTGGACATGATACAAAGGTTTAACCAAGATTGTCTCTATGGCCATTGTCTGGAACTCTCCACTGAAGCCTATAGGTTACAGAATTAGTGGCATTGACTGCCAATTCCAGGAGCTGACATTGGCAGATCGGGAAATCCCTATCATTTTTTTATTCTCTCACACATTGCATCCTGACTGCAGATTCCCTTCCCTCCTCTCCCAAGTACTCCCACTCCTGCCTGCTCCCTCTGATCTACTCCCAGCCACCAACATCTCCCCCAGAAAAGAGCAGGACTCCAGAGAAAACAACCAAACCCAATACAAGATACAATAAAACCACGCACAAACCTTCACATCAAGACTGGACAAAGCAACCCACTGGGAGAAATATGTTCTCCAAAACAGGCATAAAAGTCAGAGACACTCCCACTTCCACAGTCATAAGAACCTCTAAAACACCAAGCCAACAGCAATAACTCATAAGCAGAGGATCTCACATACTTTGCAGACTGAAATTGCCACTCACTCTGTAAGCCCCCATAAGTCCTACATAGTTGGCTTCATGCTTTCTCAATATATTTGACCACTCTGACTCCTTCTACAATTCCTCTTCCTTTTCTTTCACTGGGCTGCTGAGATCCTAGAGAAGGTACTCGATAGAGACTTCTAACTTGGACTAAATGAAAGATAAAACAGAAAGAAAACCTGGAGAAATCTGAGAACAGATATGCTATGAGTACTCTTTCCTTGGCAAGATGTAAACAAACACCTACCTCTTCCTCATAAGACACTGACTACAAACAAAACATAATTCCATCAAAGTGCAAGTTTTGGAATTAATGAATTTCAGCTTACTGGGTTTACTTACAGAGGATGAGTGGGGAATTTCAGGAGTGTGACTGACACCAAAGTGGCCACACCACTGAGGAATCTTACCTCTATCACGGATGATGGCTCCCCTAGAGAGATAGAGCTGGAGCACCTCCTTCTGATAGCCTCCTGCACTGTACACACTCTAGCACTTTCCAAGAACAAAAGTTCACTTGTAAATAAAAATACACAAAAATGTAATAATAATAAATTGAGATGACCAAGAGGTATAAGAAGGAGAATCTTTAATCTCAGGTGAGGATGGACCAATCCACTTCTTAGCTTCTTTTAAAAATGATAGAAATGAATGCAAATAAAATTTAACAGTGCACATTAGTGTTATGTTAGATATACATCAAATATTTTCTCTATTCTCTATTGTTTTTACACACACACACACACACACACACACACACACACACACATATTAGCATGACCCCAGACAGTTCTGAGGCTGAGGCCGGTTTACCTTTTCCCCAACATGCTTGTATGCCATTTTTATTGCACTCAAATAATAAAGTCAGTTCTACATTAAGGAACAAGAAATACAATAAACACAAATACTCAAGGAACAAGCAAGGCAATAAACAAAGTTCCATGATGACTCCTGTGGTCACTGTTTCTAAGAGCTTATAAGCCCTTATAAGGATGACCAAGATATCTGAGCCTACTTCCCTTTTCTAGACCAAAGTCATATTCATGCCTGAATCCTACTTCTTTGTTCTAGTCTAAAATTAGATTCCTGCCTGTACTTCTTTGTCATGGCCCAATGTAAAATTCCTGCCTCTAGCCCACTTTCCTATCCTGGATCAATGTCAGGTTCTGCCAAGTGGCCCCCAAAAAGCTCTACACATCTCCCCCTTTTTTTTATTTCATAAGCAGGACTGTGTCTATCTTAGTTTTTTTTTTCTGACATGAATGCCTTCCTTCCACAATGTGTAATACACATTATCAATTGCAATGCGCTGTTGTTTTAGGTTGGTTATGCTCTATGTAGAATCTTACCTATGCTTGGCTGTAAGACTTTTTTTAAAAATATTTTTTATTACATATTTTCCTCAATTACATTTCCATTGCTATCCCAAAAGTCCTCCATACCCTCCCCCCCACTTCCCTACCCACCCATTCCCATTTTTTTGGCCCTGGCGTTCCCCTGTACTGGGGCATATACAGTTTGCATGTCCAATGGGCCTCTCTTTCCAGTTTGGTTATATTTCTTTATGCTCATATAATTCCCCCAGATTATTCTGTCTGTGTATTTTTAACATGGTTTTCTACAAGATCATCTTTAAAAAAAAGAAAATAGAAAAAAAGAAATTGTCATAATTGTCATACTAGCTTCTTGGAAACTCCTTGATGGAAGGCAGAAATGTAATTGTCAAACTCATAAATCACTTGGGCACTTTTGGCTTGATCTGTACTGTCATATTTTTGGGCAGATATTTCAAAATCTGAAATACTATAGATGAAACATTGAGGCAAAATGAATTAAGAAGGCCTATATTTCTTGAGATTCTCTCTCTGTGTCTGTGTGTGTGTGTCTCTCTGTCTGTCTGTCTGTCTGTCTGTCTGTCTCTCTCTCTCTCCTTCTCTCTCTGTCTGTGTATGTGTGTTTGTTGATATAAAAGCACTAAATTAATTTGCAGAACTGAGCACATAATTAAACTCAGCTTCGTATAAAGCATTTTATAGGAATGTTGTAAAGCAGAAAACTTAGAATATTTTGAAACATTTCAAAGTTTCTACTTTTCCTATCATTATGCCAAAGTGAAAAATAAAAAATCAATTCTGATCTTAAAAACTGTTTATCATTTTGTGTAGAATGGAATTATTTGTATAATAAGTACTTTCCATATTTATTATTTCATTAGCTATGTCTTCCATTGTTCAATATTGCATAATATTAAGTTAGTTGCCTATATATTAGCATTGTTTTTCAATAGAGAATTGAGGTATTCTTCATAATTTGAAAACTATCAGCGAACCATACTTATGTCAATATCCCTAAAATATCCACATATTCAAATGCATTTTTATCTTTTTTTGTATAAATATATAGTGTATTGTGATTATGTATTTGTTTTTATGCACATGTATATGTTGTTTTGTGTGTATGTGTGCATATCAAGGCCAGGAGTGGGAACTGGGTGTTTTCTTCTACTGGGATCTACCTGTTATTTTGAAACTCTCTGTCATTGATCCTAGAGTTCAATAATTGGCTAAAGCAAGTAATCAATAAGTTCCAGGAATCTATTTGTATTTGTTTTCTAATCTTTGGGTTTACAGACCCATGCTGTCATTCCTGGCTTTTTATGTAATTTTGAATGAAAATGAGGACACCATGAGTATACAGCATGCACCTTTCTAACCATTGTTCTGTTCTTTGTCTATTTCATTTAATAAAAATCCCAATAACACACATAAGCAATCTGCTCTTTTTATGTGAATAGATACAAAGCTTTCTAGCTCTTGGGACTCTGGTTTTCACTTTTATTATTTAATCACACTGTGTTTCTATTGTATAAAGTCATTTATATTAGACTCTGTATTTATCTGACAGTCCTCTTTTGCTAAGCTAATGTCCAAAATCATTCCAAAAGCAGCAAAATCCTTAATTGAAGACTTACTTGGCTTTGTAAATATCTTTAGCACAAGGACTTAAATAATACTGTCTCATTAAAGTTTCTCAAGGTGCCTGGGAAATCTTAAGTACATCCTTAGGATCCAGGAAACATTTATAGAATAATTTATTAATAATGCATTAAAATACTACGAGCTTTTTTGACACAGTCCTAATATATTTTATTCTACCATATTTAGATTTTCCAATAGTGTTATTGTTGACTTTATACATATTAACTGCCACTCTTATTTTGTTGATTACCTGGAGATTTTTAGGTTATTTTGTTATATAATTACTGAAATACAAATTTACTCACAATTTTTATGTTAATTACAATTCAACATAATTAGTAGTACTCCATAATTCATAGTTATCCCATGTTGTTAATCTGTGTATCCCTGTATACTCATGATTTTTAAAATTTGTTTACTGTCTTTATAAATTTGATATTAATAGTAGAATGAGCAATAAGCACCTGTTAAGTATAGCCATGTGGTTAATAAAATCTGCACTTGCTCTCTTATTTTGCATATTACCTGTTGAATTTTATGCTTCTCATTCTAGAGTTATTCTATTTCATATCTCTTTAGTAAAATTTTGTTCAGTTATTACATATTTGAAAGTTTTAATTTTCTCTTTTAAAAATATCTGTAATGGACATATGTTTACGGATTGATAATTATATCTTCTGCGACTCTTAAGATACTCTTTACCTATTTCTTTAATTTTTCTGCCATTACTAAAAAGAGACAGGACAAATAAATCGCTATTTGGTGGAAGGGAACTGTTCTCTGTATTGGAGCTGCCTTTATAATTTCTTCATAGAAACTGAATTTCTAATGTTTTGAAGAAATGTATTAATTACAATTTCCTATTTTCTTAACCTTGGAGTGTCTGAAATGCATCACTATTACTTTGTGTCATCTATATCCCTTGGTCAATGACATGTCTCAAAATTATTTGGAACTGTCATTGTCCAGGTTTGTATGTGGAGCACCCAAACATTGAAAGGCATGAAAACCTCAGCTTCCATTTTTCCCTTAAGGATTTTTAAACTATGAAACAAAAACAAAATGTCCCATGCTCTCAAAGTCTATGTTCAGATTTCATGTTTGTTTTTGTAATTTTTTATGTTCCCATTCTACTTTGGGCAAGGTCAGAGTAATGCAATCTTCCCTGTAGTTTGCTTTCTGTTAACTTTTTGTTGCCCCAGCATTATATACCATGTTCTGTTAAGCTACATCCTCAGCTTTGTCTTTCCCCTGTATTTCATCAGTAAAAATTTATTGTCACTGAAGTTTGAATGAAACCCAACACAGACTGACCTCAGGGCCAACCTGGCTGTGTGACATTTTGGTTTTGCTCTGTTGTGAGGTTTCTAATTATTGATTTTGGAACTTCTGTGTTAACTAGCGCATTCTGAATGATTCATTTTAATATATTTTAATCAGCCCTAATAGTTATTTTTCAGAAGGTTTGTGCATATTTTTTGGTTTTAAGTCAGAAAATGGAATTTCTCTTGCTTTTATTCCAAAGAATCCACAATTTCTATGAATTGGACATAGTCCAACCAGGACTAATTTGCTATCCTGTTCTAATGCACTTACCAAACAAGCCTTGCAGCTTCTTGGGCTTCCATTATGTGATGCCCTCATTTTTCTCCACATTTATGACTCACACTGCCTCTTCACTACGTTTGTTACCCCCTCTCTCATTCCTCAATGTACTCAGGTATTATAGCTCATTTTCTGTTAGTTAAATGTTACAATCCAGGTCAAGATTCTGTATGAAGAAATATATGCTTGGTTCTTATTACAGATAAACTAATAGAATTTAAGGAAATGAAATTGTCCTGTACTGTATGGGTAAGGATAATGGAAACATTGATGAACTTAGAGGTCTCTGGCTTTTTTGAAGTAATAATAACTCGGCTATATTAAGGGTAAAACTGTACCAGTATTCCAAAAATGTTGAAGAAGGTGCAATTACATTTTCTTTCTAAATATAAAATACTTTTTGCGAAACTAAGTACATTTATCACATCTTAAATTTATTTATTTTGCTTGTTTGTTTGTTTATTTGTAAGATAGTATCTTATTATGCAGCCTTGGCTAGCCTGGAGCTCTCCAGGTAGACCAGGCTGTCCTTGAACTTGAAGTGATACATTTGCCTTAGGTACATGCCACCATGTCTGAGGCATGCTGGAGAGGTGATAAAAAGAATGAGTAATAATGAGCACATAAGCCAACCAGTCTAGCCAAACTGATGAACTCCTGAACAATGTGACATTTAGGTCATTATTTACCATGACATCAGAGATGGTCATTCAGTTTCCACTCACCTGTGCTTGCATTTACATTCATACTGAGCTGACCAGATTATTGACAGCACAGTATAACTGCAGAAGCTGCCTAAGCCAACCAGGAGACACTGTGAGGGAAGAATAAAAGACAGAGATGTGGGAAAAATGGAAGAGAGGAGCAGAATGTGTACTGTGGAGATGAGAAAATCAGGAGTTTTCAGGGTAGGTACAGGTGTAAGGGTGGACTGACTTTGATGGTAGAGCATGTAGTTGTCTATTGGTGTAATGGGGAAATTTCTGGTTTCTTTGGAGACTCAGGTAGGATATAATGATGTTTTGCTAGGGCAGATAGGTGAATGCATGTTTTGCTGAAACAGGCACTGGTAAAGGGATATTTTGCTATAGCAACACATAAAAGGACTCATGATGTTTAGAAACATCCCACAGACAGTGGGAGCTGGAGCATTGCTTCACTTTGCTCCACCATGCTAGTCTTCACTGATGCCTCACATGTATTTGTTCACATAGATTGTGATGCTGTACTTTGTTTGTGATGACTTCATAGAGAGAATCTCAGATGCTGACCTGCCCAGTGTCCAGCATGTAGTATATGCATATGCAAATATAGAAGTGTGGAAATTGAATGACCACCTCTGATGACATCTTAAACAATAACCTAAACATCAGAGAAAGAACTTCTGGTGTGATTCCTGCATCTTCTTGCCACTTCTGTGGACTCCAACCAATGGGAATACCTCTCAGTTTACAATGTATTGAACTGCAACTGCCATTTCACATGTGCTGTCTGCCAAGTGGACTGAACTGAGAACAATGAAGATGGAAATCACCCCAAAGAACAATTTCTAAACTAGTCCACTTTCCCCATATCCTAATGATCTTTCTTTTCTACTACCTCTGGTGAGTAGTGGGCTAGAGGGGAGGTTGAATCCATATTAAAGTAGTTTGTGAAAAAATATATGGCTACAGTGATGTCAGTGGGGAAATATGCAGCACCCTAGAGCTTGTGCAGATGCAGACTCTGCATCTGAGTGCCATCTAATTTTTGGATTTCCCTGGCTATGGACAATGACAGAGACACAAGATGAGAAATGGTTCACTTCCTAAACTGGATCACCTTGTAGAATAATGGTATTCCCTGATACCATTGAAGATTGTCTGAGGCTCAATTGTCCTACTGCAGCTATGGGTCATTGTCTTGGTTGGAGTTGTTGTCAGAAACTGTATGGAAATCCCATGATCTGATGACTGTAAAGAACAAGGAAGCTACTTTGGCAATGATACCAATGACTGAAAAAGCACAGTTGAGATAATTGGACATGAATAACCCCTGTAATAAACCCTACCCCTACTCCAACTCTCTCTCTCTCTCTCAAAAAAGTAACAATCTAAATAGGAGTTATTAAAGAGAGCCCTTTAAAAGAGCTCAAAACAACCTTTCAAAATCATATATCTCTGTCTGATTCAATTGATGGGAAATGTGCCCTGCTTTCTGTATATTATTACTTATTAATAAGGAATTATATTTTCATGGTAGTTACCTTAACATTATGACACTCTATGATAAGGATGCTTATGGGTAGCTCTCCACTGTTGATGGCTTCCAGCAGGAAGAGAAGAAATCAGTTCTGTGTAATGTGCTGACTGATGTGAGTTTGATAATGCTCCAGTGGTTATAGAGATAACACTAATTGGACTTGGTTTGTTTGTTTGTTTGTTTTGTTTATCTGGTTTTACTTTGCTTTGTTTGTTGTCCTGTTGTTCGATGGGGAAGCTTACAACGTGCATGGAAGGTAGACATTGAAGGACCTGGAAGTGAAAGTGATCTGGATATATACTGTGATATTCTCACAGAACCAATAAAGTTGTATTTAAGAAAAAGTATAAGGGAGGAAAACAGGAAAGAAAGGCTAGAATAAAAACAGAACAAAGCAAAACCTCCTTTCAAAATTATATATCTCTGTCTGATTCACTTGATGGGAAACATGCCCTGTTTTCTATATATTGTTACTTATTAGTAAGGAATTATATTTTCATGGTTGTTACTTAACATTATGACACTCTACAAATAGGTTTGAAGATTCAATAAAAGACTTAATGATTCTGTCAGACTCTGTTTTTCTAGTCAAATAATATTAAGATATCAGATGAATTTCTGAATTAAAATTCCATTTTAAGTAACATTCTTATTTGTTCTTTTAAAAACCCATAGATTCATTTAATCTATTTTAATTAAGTATTTCATATAATATATCTTGGTATTTTACCTCCCACATATCCTCCTTTCCAGATTCCTCTCCAGCCAGTCTTTTTCTCAAACTTTTTCTCTCAAAACAAACAAGAAATATCCATAAAGCCACTAAAATAAAAATCAAAACAAATATGAAAATCAAAACCAAAATGTAAGTAAGACCAATAATTTAGAAAAGTCCAAAACAAGACAATGTGAAACAAAAAAGAGTCAAGAAATAAACATGGCATTCATTTTGTATGGAGCAACTCTGAAACATGAGACCTGCCCTGAAGTGTGGTTGGTATATCTAGCAAGTGCCTTTGGAGAAAACTGATTTTTCTCTTTGCCAAAAGGTATCATTTTCAAGTAGTTTCATGGTTGTAGGTGACATGCCATGTCAACTTAACTAATTTTAGTGCAGGCCCAGGAAGAACTACAAAGTCTGCAGGGTTAGCAATATGACCTCATGTTTGCCCTTTTATGAAACCATACTGTCTTGCACATGTCTGAAAGGTATAGACTTTGTAACCGCAATACTGCTGCACTCAACCTCACCAGAGACTTGTGGTCAGGAGATATAAAAAAACTGTGCTTGGTATCAAACGTTTATGTTTGAGATTTTTATAGTTCAGTTTATCTGTTATATACCCGTATTAACTCTGTATTATAAGAAACTGTTGGTATAGGAAAATAGATAAGCATTTACCAACCCCCCTTTGAACTTTGGAACCCTACTTCATTATATGATTTCAATTAAAGACTTGAGCTGAGTCAAATCTAGAGAGCACTCTGACTCCCAAGTTCGGGAGATGTCACTGCAAGAACAAACCTCTCAGTTGGTCCCTCAAATTGTGTGTCCTCTTATTTGCCTATCAGGTATACCTAATCCTTGACAACACCTTAATCATGTTGAGGCTGGACCATAGCAAGAAAGGAACTTGGAAAAAGTAAGGGGGACTATGGGTAGGCACCAAGAAGCAAATTTAAAACTTTAATTCTTTTGTTAACACTGTTTCTGAAAAAAAATGATATTTCATTTATTAATAAAAGCATATGAACTACCATGAATCATAAACACAAATTTGTTATTATCATTCTGGGTTTGACCTCATTTGGTTAGAATATGTACTTAGCTTCAAGTCTTTAAGAACTTTGATTTCAAGAAAAGATATGCTATTGCAGAGGGTCATGGTTCCAATTTTCTTATTCTACATAATGTAGTACTAACTCTAAGAAAAATCACATGTACCATATGGTCAGTAGGCAAATGTTTGCTTACTTTATATTTCTAATGTAATTGAAACATAATTATCCAGGATATGATCACTAATTACTTTATATCACAGCTGAATTTGAATGAGATTTATTTTCTGTCTATATTAGTTACAAATATGATGACCATTTGAAGTGATATACTTAAGATTTCAAGCCATAAGTGAGCCCTTTCTTTTCTTCAGGTTGAGTTTGTCATGAAATAGTTAAATTGTATTTTTAAAGCAGATCCACATTTATTACATACTCTTTCTCAATGTGAATACAAATTGAAATACCACTATGAACACAAAGTTTTTACAAAAAGTTAAAATGGATTATAGCAGCTGTTTGTGTAATAGATTTATTAAACAGAAAACCATGTCTTTATTAATTGTTTTGATCACAAATCTGACATTACATCATGAGTATCATTTTTTCTTGCTACTTATACAGATCTGCATGTCTCAGTTGCTTGTGTATCAGAATGCGGTTATATAAATTGTATGAATTATATTTGCTGTGGTGTGTGTTGTGTGTGTGTATGTGTCTTATGTAGCATATATGGTATCTTCCTGTATACAAGACTTCAATATGACTTATTCAATTAATTTATATTATACATCAATAAACACTAAGTATAGAAATCCTCTTGTTTTGTTTACAGGCTTTAGATGAGAAAGCATATTCATAGGTTAGACTGCAAGGAGATAGTCATTTTACTGAGCTGTCATTTTCAAGAAACAACAATAGTCATCGAACACCAATTCCATAGAAACCTAAGTCAACATTCACCTGGAAAGTAGCATAGTTCAATTACAAGCAAATTGCTCAATGCAGAGCATTAATTTCCTATTTTTATCCTCTGCACTGCCATTCTGAGGTCATCATCATGTCATTACAGCCTCAGCTTTGCCGGCCTCACATATCTACCCTTGTCTTTCTAGCAGTAGGAACATCTGTAGAAGCAGGAACTGAAGGTCTCCTAGGGGAAGTTTGTTTGTATCATTATAATTTTAATATGAAGTTTGTGATGTGGCAATATTAGTACCCTGGTAGAACATTCTACATTTCTTTGAATAAAAGGAAGACCCAAAATAAGCAATAAAAGCATTAGCTTTTGACCAGTGTATTATAGCAGTTGAAACTTAATAAAATTATTTTTATAGTAATAGTACAGAAATCTGTATAATGTGAATTTCAAATAATTATACATCACTATAATGAACTAAACCAGTGCTTAAGCAATCCAAGAGACCTGCATGAGAGAGGAGATGTGGAGGGGAATGAGCGGGAACATTCACGTTCAGGTGTCAAGAGGGACAAGTCATATCACCAGATGGCCATGAGAATGGATGGAAAACTTCAACTGACTGGATGGGTAGATGATGGGCATCTCCACGAAGGGATATAGCTCTGGTGTATGTGAGATGCTAAAGAATCAATGGGATTCTCCTTAGACATGACTCACAGCATTGTGGATATAGAACCTGAAGAGGCCACCTCATGAATTAGGGCAGGAACCCCAATAGAGCCATAGAAACACAAACCCACTGTCAAAAATTTTGACCCAAAGTTTATACCGTCTACAAGAAATGTAGGGACAGGGAATGGAGCAGAGAATGAGAAAACTGTCAACAAATAACTGGCCCAACTTAAGACCCAATCCATGGGCAAGCACAAATCTTTAACACTATTAATGTATTTTCTCATGCTTGCAAACTGTGAGGAGCCGCCCTTGCAATCGCCATTACAAGATGGCGCTGACATCCGGTGTTCTAACTGGTAAACAAGTAGTCTGCGCATGTGCTGGGGTATTTTTCCATTCCTTGTGCCCTGCCTGTCCCGTGGCGTCATCTGGGCTGATGGTGAGCAACCAGTCAGGGTGAAACACATCTCCAACCGCTCTTCGTGGTCTATTTAAGGACCGAGTTTCCTGTGTTCTGGGTCTCCTCCCCAGAAGTTGATCATCTTTCTCTAGAGATGCATTAAAACTTTGCTGCAGAAGGATCCGAGTGTGTCCTCTGTGTATGTCCTTGCTGGCGAGACTCCTTATCATACAGGGACAGCAAACTGGACTCTGAGAAGCTACACTCTGCAGCTGACTACAACAGATGCAGATACTTAAAGCCAAACAGTGGATGGAGATTGGGAATATGTATGGATGAAGAATACAAAGGATTGTGTCCCCTAAGTGAATAGGTACTCTAGAGGAAGAACAACAGAATCAACTAAACTGGACTCTTGGGGCTCTCAGACACTCAATCACCAACCAAAGAACATTTATGTTCTGGACCTTAATACCTTTGCACATATGGAGCAGATGCACAGCTTTGTCTTCATGTTGTTGGTTCCTGAACAACTGGAGCAGGAGCTATCCCCCAAACTGTTGCCTGTATGTGGGTTATGTTCTTCTAGCCAGAATGCCCTGTCTGGCCTCTGTGGAAGAGGGAGTGCCTAACCTGCAGACACTTAAGGTGCCAGGGTTGGGGGATAGTTAGGGGTCACCACCTGCTCACAGGAGTAGCACAGAGGAAAATGGGGAAAGATTGTGGGACAGGATGATAGGAAGAGTGGCAGTGAATGGGACGTAAAGTGAAGAAGTAAAAGGAAAAAATACTGGAATGGGAGTGAAGGGGGGATATGATAGTTATGACTCAAGGTGGTATCACTCCCCTAGTGAGAATGATCTCTACCAATTTATAAAACAAGTACTATTTTTAAAGCATAGGTTTCTGTGAAAAATAATAACATTGGAAATACTGAGTATATATATATATATATATATATATATATATATATATATATATATGTGTGTGTGTGTGTGTGTGTGTGTGTGTGTGTGCAATATTTATTAACAATATAACATATGCTGATTATCATTAATTTGTGTTATATTAATGTGATATGTGTATTATACTTTCATTTACTTGTTTCACAATCAACTATTTTTATAATAGTTTAGAATTTACATTAAAGTTGTGAAGAGAATTTTCATATAACACATATCTATTTTTCCTACTATCAATATCATTAAGTAGATTATCATATGTTGAACAGCTTCAACTTTACATTGATTTTTAAATTTTAATCAAAATACTGATATGCCTGATATCATAACCAAATAGTAACAAAAATATGGTAATCCCATTGTATCAATCTCTAGGCATTTTTTCCATAAATAATCGATTTTGTGAGGATAGATATTCCTTCTAGCTATTAAACTTTTAAATGAAAAAAACTAAACATCAAGAAAAGAAATCAATTTTAAAATAGGATACATATCTAAACTGAATTCTCCCCAAAAGAAACTGAAATAGCTGAGACTCACCTAAAGACATGTTCAACATTCTTAGTCAGCAAGGGAATGCAAATCAACACTATTTTGCGATTTTTATTTTATATCAGTCAGAATGTTGAGATCAATAAAACAAATGACAGCTCATGTTAGCACAGGTATGCAGAAAGGGAAACACATTATTTGAGGATGGGGATGTATATGTATATAACCACTATGGAAACCACACTGACAGTTCTTCCAGAAAGTGGGAATAGATAAACTTCACTATTTAGGTACACTAGACTTGGGAATATACCCAAAGGATGCTTTATCCTACTTGAGAGAAACTTGCTCAACCATGATCATCTCTGCTGTATTTATAATACCAGGAAACTGGAAACAACCTAAATATCCTTCCATGAATAAATAAATGAAGAAAATTTTGTATGTTTACAAAATGGACTGTTATTCAGCTGTTAAAAATATATTATAAAATTTGCAGGTAAATGTATAGAGCTAGAAGAAAAAAATTATCCCGTTATTTCCTAATCAAAAGGAAAATTATAGAATGTATTTGTTTATATGTGGGTATTAGCCGTCAAGTCTTCAGTAAACATGATAATATCCATGGAACCACAGGTATTAGAAATTGAGTTACAAAATGTGGAGATGAATCAATCTCACTCAGAAAGGAAAATACAATTAATCACAGTAAGAAAGGAAATATAAATACAAAATATGGATGGATTGAAAAGCTGTAACAGGAGGATTAAATGGGAAAACGAGGGGTTGTGATGTGGAATGAAATGAGGGTTGTCAGCTAAAACCTAAAGCCATTTGAGAGTTCATATGAAACCTTGATACTATATGTATATATGTATGTGATAAAAAGCAATCAAGAAAAACAGGCAAACAAAAACAATAAGCAAGCAAACAAATCAACATTAGAGAAGTGTGAATACTGATTGGGCATCTCTAGTCAAGAAACAAATCTTATGATTAAGAGAATGTTTAACATCTTATGGAGTAGTTTCCCAAAGCAGTGCAGTGGGGACTCATAAACAACCTAGGCTCTTACCAATACTATTGGTTGTTCTCCGCAAATTGACAGTAAGGCCATATTACTGATGATAACACTATTACATGTTTACAGTTCATTGATCATGGAGAAGTCCATCTTGTTCTTACCTAAAGCCTTCATCCTTAATGTCTAGTGTTCATTTCCATGAAATATACTCTGTAAGCTACCAGAGTGGTGTTAAAAATGCAAATGCCAACCAGTTTACAAGTCCTATGATCTAAAATAGTTCTTATATACAAGATATGCTGGTGCAATAATGGAACAAACTCCATGAAACTAAGCAACCAGTATATGATTAGATGCAATGAAATGGAACCCCATCACCACACTACCTGTATTATAAAGATCCTGAGAATATATACCAGGGACATAGTGAGAAACAAAATATTTCTGTTCTGTAAAAGGATCATAGCAATAAAATAACTCCTAAATACCATAATCATAATATATTACATAGAAATTTTTCAAGTGAGAAAAGAGAATAAACAAGATTAAAGAGGAAAAATGGTGATGATAATGAAGACTATGAGGAGAAGTAAGACTGTAATGAAGGAAGAGAAGAAGAAGGAGGAGGAGGAGGAGGAGGAGCACGAGGAGGAGGAGGACGAGGAGGACGAGGAGGGCGAGGAGGACGAGGACGAGGAGGATGAGGAGGAGAAGGAGAAGAAGAAAGAAGAAGAAGAAGAAGAAGAAGAAGAAGAAGAAGAAGAAGAAGAAGAAGAAGAAGAAGAAGAAGAAGAAGAAGAAGAAGAAGAAGAAAATAAACTAACTTGAGACTTCTGTTTTACCCAGTCTGAATTGGTTTTTATCAAGAAATATGACAGTAATGTTGGTAATTTAGTTGTGGTAAAGGCACATTCCATTAGTGCTTAAGAGATTACAAACTGGTAAAGTCACTAAAGAAATGAATGTGGACAATCCTTAAAAATAATAAAGTAGATCTACCCTGTGGCCACTCTATACTATGCCTTTTATATATACACAATGCACATAATAGCCCCTAGTGGTATACTTCATTGATCATTTTCATTGCTACTCAACTGATAAATAGATAGTGAAAATGAGGTATATATATATATATAATTGAATTATATTTATTTGCAAAGAGAAAATGAAATATGTAGATAAATGGATGGGTGTTTAAGATATTATACTGAGTGATATAAAACAGAACTCTAAAGACAAATACTCTTGTTTGTGAACCCTAACTTCAAGTTTTAAAACGTGAGTATAAAATCTGGAGTAACTACTTAAACCAGAAAAGTAAGAAGGGTTCAGGAGCGGCAAAATACAACTTTGTAAGCTTACTTCAAAATAGATTGTATGGGGGCTAAACAGATGGCTCTGGGGTGAAAAGCAATTTCTACCACTTCAGAAAACCCATGTTCAATTTGCAGCACCCAAATCAGGTGCCTGACAAACACATATATTACCCTTTTCTGCTCTATGTGAACATATGACATGCACTGCACATACACAGAGACATACACATAAATAAAAATTTAAAAGAAGCAAAATGCATTACGTGTGTGTGTGTATGTTTGTGTGTGGGAGTGTGGCATGTATGTGGATGTGTGTGCATGTGCACATACATGTAGCTTAAATGGAATTACACCATTGCACAGAATGGCAATGCTCCTTCAAGCTATGTAGACTCTAGCAACTCATCTAAAACTAATTAAGGGAAATATCTTTCTGAGTTGTTAGCCAAGGGTTGTTTAAGAGACTCTGACAATGACATAGGCTGCTGACATTGGACCTGATTGATTTCCACAACTTTTAAGTAGGAACCTTGAAAGTGACGGTGACATCACATACTTTGGACAGAGGACCAGGAAGAATTCAGCTGGAACTGACTTGGAAAACTTATCTCTGAAAAAAAGATTTCATAATATCCCAAAGGAGAAAAGCAATGTAATCACTAGTCCTAGTCAACTGTAGATTCTGTAACCATGACAATGACTAGGCTAGCAAGATACCTTCAGTAAAACTACAGTAAATGTTTTACTGACAATTCTATTTTAGGAAAACACACTATGACCAATGCAACTCTTATAAAATAAAGCATTTAATTAGGTGCTTGCTTACATTTTCTGAGATTCAGTTTATTGTTGTTGTTTGTTGTTTTTGTTGTTATTGTTGCTGCTGCTGCTGTTGCTGCTGCTGCTGTTGCTGCTGCTGCTGCTGTTGCTGCTGCTGCTGTTGCTGCTGCTGCTGCTGTTGCTATGGAACCAAAGAACTTGAGCAGTAGCAGAAAGCTTCATCTAGAACCACAGGCAGAAACCAAGAGCCCTTTGCCTAATATATGCTTTTAAAACCTCAAAGCACATGCCCAGTGACACACTTCCTCCAACAATTCCACACCTATGAATCTTTCTAATCCTATCAAAGAATTCCAATCCCTGATTACTAAGTGTGGAGAGCTTTGGGGGCTGCTTTGAGGAATTTGGCAAGAATTTGACATTGTGCCAAGACATAGAAGTAGAATCAGGCAGGAATTTGACTTTGGGCCAGGACTAGGATATTGGCTCAAGATGAATAGAATTGAGGAATGTGCTCTTTGTATTTTGATGGGTCTTGTTAAGAACCTGAATACAATAATAACGGGATCTTTGTCTATGCTTTGTTTCTTAACTGCTTTGTTTATGCTTTAGGACTGACCAAATTCTTTGTATGTACCTAGAATGATATAAACCAGACTTGGAAAACAAAAAACCCACTTCAGCCTCAGCACTGGCTGGTGTTATATTATAATATCATCTAATGGTCTTTTTTTTTTTTTTTCCCTTTTCAATCTTCCCTCCCTGGAGACTCTGTTGACTGACTGAGCTGGCTTGGTCAGATGGCACCTCAATGTTGGAATGCAAGTACAAAAGGTACAGTGAAACACAATACAGGAAAGGATGGGTGTGCAAAGAAAAGTTTGGGCCAGTGATGAATAAATTCTGTAAAGGACAAGGTAATGGTAGAATGCCTTTGTGTATGTGTTTAGAGTTATGCTAAAATCTATAGGAGCAAAGATAATTCTGATATATGCTTTTAGTCTTTGGACCTAAATAGAGATAGTTTAGACCCTGAACATGAGAGAAAGAATGGGTTTCAGAAAAGTAGTCCCCACCCCTGTCTAGGATGCTTTGGCAAAAGAGAAGAAAAATGCATGTAAGCTCCTCCAGAACTCTCCTAGTGATAGGAGGAGATCAGGAGATGTCCTGCCTCCACTCTGGTTCCTACAGCGAAAGCTTAGTTCTAGTTCTGGGCCCCATTGGCGGTACATCTAGTTCTTTTTCCTCTATGTCTATTGTCTGTCCTTGGTGAACAAATCTGTCCATGTCTGTCAGTTTATGGCTGTGGTTTTGTTTCATTGCTTGAATGTTGCTCTGTGTTTCATGTTCAAAAGAAAAAAAAATGCTTAAAAGTTTATTTGATGTTCATTCACCCCTTGATTGAGTTTTAACTTGTTTCAAAAAATAAAAAATAAAAAAAAAAGAGTCTCAATTCCCATTTGCAGTCCTGCACCTGTAGCTACAAATTGTTGTCTCAAGCTATTACTAATTTGATGATGTAAAGAATTAGATTGCTTGGCTAATTATACCTGTATAAGGCCTATAATCTGCCTGATATGCAAACCTGCTGTGTCATTATGCTCACTAGGGTTCCAGGCAATCCAGTATGAGTCCTTAAATGTACTATAAAGTAAGGAATAGTATTATCTCTTAAATTGAGTTGTATTTGCATAAATAATTGCAAAATTCGAGAATTAGCAGTATCTAAAAATGGAACAGTTTCAAGCAATTGCAAAACAGGGGCTATATATTGGCTATCAGCATAAAAATTCAAAGCTTTGATTTTTTTTTAAGCTTTTTAAAAGCATTGGCTACAACACATAATTCAATTATTTGTGCTGAAGCTGGGGAAAATCTCAAGTGAATGAACATGTGATCCAATTACATATGCTGCCTTCCCATTAGATAGCCATGCACAGAGGGAAATTTTAACAACTTGTCTTTTGGATAATGATTATCAATTTTGCCTCAAATATTTGCACATGCAGCAGGCCAAATATCAGTATATTCTGCAATAACTAATTTAATTGCTATTTGTAGTAAGAAATAAATATTTCATGAGGTTCTTTCTCAAACTACTTTCATGACTCTATCCTAAAATCCAGCCACAGCTTCATAATAGGGTGTTTAAACTTTACTTGGAGATGAAGAAAGATAGTCCCTTCATTAATGGTTCCTTCTGCCAAAGAACTGCTGTGGGAGCACGAGAAGTAGTAAGAACATAAACAGCCAGCAATTGGTCATAGTCTTTATAATGTATCTGTTGTTGGCTAATAGTGTCCTCTACTTTCTCCAAGTCTATTTGTTCCTTATCAGTTAAATGTTGAGGGAAGTTAGGATTTATATCTCCCCTTAGGAATATCAAACAGAGGTTTAAATTCTTCTATGGTGCCAGGCATGGTGGCACATGCCTTTAATCCCAGCACTCAGGAGGCAGAGGCAGGTGGATTTCTTAGTTTGAGGGCAGCCTGGTCTACAAAGTGAGTTCCAGGACAGCCAGGGCTACACAGAGAAACCCTGTCTTGAAAAAAAACAAAAAACAAACAAACAAACAAACAAAAAACCCAACAACAAAAAAAATTTTTTCTATGGTAAGCTTAATACGAAATCTTAGCCAAATAACATCTCCTACCAACTTTTGGAAATAACATAAAGTAAGTAGATTATTTTTCTTTTATTAAATTTTCTGTGCCACAATTTGTTTAGGATGTAAATGATACCCCAAATATTGAAAAGGATATTGTCTTTGAATCTTTTCTGAAGCAACTAATCTCCAAGGTTTTAAAACTTGTTGTATAAGAGCCAAGGCTTGTAGTAAAAGTCCTTCAGAGGGATCAGCTAATATAATATCCATATAATGAATAATATACTCTTAAGCATTCAAAATTCTAACTTCTTATATTAATTTTTTGATGTAATATAGGGTCATTCCTTGTGGCAAAACATACCAATGAGATCACTTCATGGGTTCTTTAAAATTAAAGGAAAGAACATTTAGTGCAAACCTCTTACAATCATCAAAATGCAAAGGAATAGTATAAAAACAATCTTTTAAATCTATGACAATTTTATATGTATGTTTTTTTGGAATGGCAGCTGGGGTTGATAAGCTGGGTTGTGATGTACCCAAAAGTTCCTTAGTTTCATTAACCTTTCATAAATCTTGCAATAATCTCCACTTGCCAGATTTTTCTCTTAATTACAAATATGGGTGAGTTCCAAAGAGAATTAAAATATTGAACTTGTGATTGAACTGTAAACTGAATTGAATATTGGCACTTAACTATAATTTTTAAGTTTCCTTTTCAGTATCAGAGCATAATCGTAATTTTGGAAAGCAAAACTCAATGTTTAATAAATGTAAACAATCCAGTCTCTCTAAAGTCAATACCAAATGCATTACTTTCATGTTAAAAAGTTTGGCTGCCAGTTCTTATATTTGAATGCATGATGTTGTAGGTTTCAGTACCTCATTAAAGAAATCCTATCTCTCATAAGTCTGGTTTCTAGGACAAGAATCATAAATTATCTCAATTTAGAGGTTCTTTAGAGACCTGTTTCCCTAGGTTGGCTCATACCTTGTGTTCCTGTTCTGAATGACTCCAACCCTGAGTTACCACTTTTAAGATAACTTTCTGTTACTAATGTTGCAAAGTTTTAACCATACCCAATGACTTATAAGCCAATAATCTATAACCAAGACATGAAGAACATATTTATACTTTTAACACCAGTCAGAAACAAACAAGTTGCTATATGCATTTACTTATGTAGACTAGACAAATTTCTTACTTTTTGTAGCTGTAATTTCAAGAAAGGAATACCTTGTCAACTGCTAGAGATTTTTTCTAGGAAAAACAGCCATCAGCTTTCTATCCAGAAAAGCCAAGAAGCTGCTGGCCCATTTAAGAATGGCTTGTGCAGACAATCAGCCCATAGCAGGGCTTCTCCAGCTGTGCTAGACTCCACATTTGCAGTGGATAAAATGGGACTAAGATCTGGATTTTGAACAAGTATCAGTGTTATGTGTTAAGGTTCCTGATGTTTTATTAATTGGTCATGTTAAAATTACTCTTGTTTCTTCTACCATTTTTAATGTAAGTTGCATTGATTGTACACTTTCTAATTATGTTAATGTATTGAAATCTGATATGTCTACTACAGTGGTCAATCAACTGGCTTTGTTGTTGCTGTTGTTGTTGTTGACATCACCGTCCTTGTCGTCATTGTTTCCTGTGAGTATTTCAGGAACTTGGTAGTCTGAAAAAAGTTTTCAAATACTGGAATAAGTGAGTCAGGCTTTAAACACAAGTAATGAGCTTGATCATTGCTGGTATAGCAGCTTTGATTACATTAATAGTTAGCACCACTGCTTCTGTAATTGTCTTGACACAAGAAGTTAAAATAGCTACTTTTGTAAATCATTTAGAAAAAAAAAAGATTACTAATCTTCTGAGCACTCAAGAGGATTTAGATAGGCGTTTGGAACAACAAATTGATCTTCTTTATGATACTATTCAAATTTTTGGAGAAGAGGTCCAGAGTGTAAGTGTAAGAAGCCATCTCAAGAGTCACACTAAATACGAATGGACTCATGTCACTTCTAAGGTTTACAATGACAGTCACTTTAATTGAGAGAAAATTTAAAGACTTGAAGGGTATTTGGCATAATTCTGACAATTCACTGGATGTTTTAACATTGTATAATGATATAAATTAAAAGAATACTGTTCCACTGAATTTTGATGCCATGGATGCTGCTGATAGAATTATTCATGGCTTAAGGCCAATATTTTCATCTTGATCAAGCCTCAAGAATGGCTTATATAGCTTGACCATGTTAACCTTTCATGTCTTGGGAATACTTTTTCACTCTTCATTGTGATAAAACTTTAACAACATCAACATGTTGATGGCCAAAATTCATGGCTTGAAACTAAAAATGCATCCCCATCAGAGTTATTAATTTAAGAGGCTGTCTGTCAATGACAGCTAAGATTCTGCACAGAGCCTTACCAATCTAATACAGAAATACATTGCTTTTGATAATGCATATTCCACAATGGGTAAGAAAGGCATTATTTTCAGAAGAACCTAAGACAGACACAGTTTTGTTAATAAATTTTTTTAAAAAGTCAGAGGGAAGTGAAGAGCTTTTGTGGCTTCTTTTAGGAGTTTTACTAGAATTTGACATTGGGCCTGGACATGGAATAGGCAGGAATTTGACATTGAACAAGAATTAGGAAGTAGTCTCTATATGAATAGAGCTGAGGAATATGTTCTTTGTATCTTGATGGGTCTTATTAAGAACCTGAATATGGTAATCATGGGACATTTGTCTATATTTTGTTTTGCTCCTTAACTACTTTGCTTATGCCTTAGGACTGATCATATTCTTTGTATGTACCTAGAATTATATGAAAGCAGACGAGGAAAAAAAAAACTTGTTTCAGCCTCAGCACTGGCTGGAGTCATATTATAATATTGTCTAATTGTCATTTTCTTTTCAAGCCTCTCTCTCCCTTAAGACCCTGTTGACTGACTGAGATGGCTTGGTTAAATAAGTATTCAGTATGATGCTATGGGAATAATTCTTGTTCAAACCTGCACACTGACATTCATATTGCAGGGACAACCAATAGCTATCTAACTGATCTTAAGTCCTGCTCAATAGACAGAAGTGATTCCTGTTTCTACAAGTCAAGGCAACTCCCCATGAGCTAGAAAGTTCATAATTCCAAAAGGAGAACCTCCTACTGTAATTCTACTAAATAAATTATTTTTGACCTTTCCATGTTTAAGCATTTATAAGTCCTATACTTAAGGATCAGGAAAAATCACAGAATAGGGGATGGATGAAAAGGTAGTGGGTGATAGAGAATCAGAACAGCATAAAGGTAGTATTCTCTAGAAATTACCTGTGTAAAATCTCAACAACATGCTTGGATTACAGGAGCCCAGCCTAATAACCACATGAGACTATATGCTAATGTGTCTATGGACATGTTTAGAAGGCCCCATCACTGAGGGAATAATGATTGCTGAAAGGAAGATTTAGTTTACTTAAATGGTTAGTTCTTTCTTGGGTTATCTAAGATCAGTTGTTCAAGCATGTACATAAGCATAAACACCAAACACACACACAGAGACATGTATACACACAGACAGACAGACATGTATACACACTAACATACATACATACACAGAGAGAGAGAGAGACAGAGAGAGAGAGAGAGAGAGAGGAGAGAGAGAGAGAGACAGACAGATAGACAGACAGAGCACTTCATGGAACATTTTATAAAATCATTTAGATTTTTACTTTCCCAGAAATAGCAATTTGATAAACCTAGTCATTCAAATATTTTTTCAGACAAAGAGCCTAGTGGAAGAAATTTAGGTTTGGGGGGACATTACCTTTGAGTATTTTTCTGGACTCTGCTTCCTCCCATCTCTCTTTCTTGAGCATCGTGGCCATGCTTGCATCATATATATATACTGAGATTACTTGCTATATATATATTGCAAGTAATCCTTCCACCACATGCTTCTACTTTGCTACCACAGACCCTGTGTACAGAGATATGGAAACATGGTTTGAAACTTCTTATGCCATGAATAGAAATAATATTTTTCTTAAAATATGTTGATTTCAATATTTGTCATGGAGTTGGAAGTCTTGCTAATATAATAACTATTTAGTTTTTTCAAGATATTTTGAGTACACCACTCAAAATTATTTGTTGAATTGTATTCATGTTCAATATAAAACAATAAAGATTAAAATATGCTAAGCAGCTCCTCAAAGAGCAACACCAAAATGCAAGTTAGAAAATACTATTGCTCTTTTAATTTTCTCCATGAGACTTCATATTTACACTCAGCTGACAATAATTTCATACAAACAATGAACACTTGGATATATTCAGTCTAAGCAGATGGATCCCTTATGACACATCATTAAATAAGAATTTTTATTGTAATTGAAATTTATTTTCTCTAGAATCTACTTAATGTGTGACTTTCTTTTTCTTCTAAGTCACATTAAATCATTCCTCATTTCCTTACTTTTGCAGAAATGATTATAAGTAGGCAAAAGGAAAATATTTTTTTTTAGATTCCTTCACTTTTGTTTATTGGGCTGTGAGCCAAACCAGACTTACCTTTTTAATATGCTTAGTAATTAGTTCACACAGTGCTGCTATTTCTTGTTCTTCTCTATATATGGAATGAGGAACCAACACTGATTAATTACCTCCAAATTTTTTGTTAAGTTGTTTGATAAGTTTTTTCGTTAATATGAAAAACATTGCAAGTCTTAGAGCATGAAAAATTTTCTAAAGTCTCTTCATGAAATGTTAGTGTTTTTGCCTAGACATGACTTAATTCTTCCTTGGACCTCCCTCACTCTACTGAATAGAGACCAAAGGATGGCTACATGGTATCAATACAATCTTCTACTGAATCTTAAATTTTTCCATCATACTTTGAGCTTTACCAAGAACTTCAAAAGCAACTATCAGAATCATTTTATTTTCAGAGTACTAAGGGTGATAAATTGGATATGCTCTATGTCTTAGTGTGGATATTATTGCTGTGAAAATACATCATGACCAAGGCATTTCTTAAAAACACAAACATCCTATTCATGTTGGCTTATGTTGGCTTACAGTGTTTAAAAGGAGAATCTATGGTAGTATAGATGACAGCATGCAAGCAGACATCTTGCAATCAAGGACAGACTTTTTGCACAGTAGGAAGAAATTGAGCACCATGAGACCTTAAAGCCCACCTACACAGTGACATACATGCTCCTTTTTCTCCTCCCATGGACATGATTACAGGATTGAGGTACCACTGCCAGAAATAAATGTTAATGAAGAGATAACCGAGGAAATATGGGGGTATAAACACAAGCAGGTAGATAGTTACTTGTGAGACATTTTTTCAGGATCCTTGATGCTATTCACAAGAGGCATAAGTTCTAAGGCAAATAATTAGCAAGAAAAAAGAAAAACAACAGCAAATTCTGGAAGTTAGCCAGCTCCTTCTCTACTGTCTCTTAGAGAAGAAGACTTATGCCATGGGAGAGGACCAAAATGTTACAGTTTTAGAAATATTATAAATCTATTGAAGTTGGATAAAGAGGAGAGACAATGAACCAGACTTATCAACATGAGAGAGGCTAGTTATAATACTGTAGTTGGAGGGGGAAACCGCAGCAGTCCTGAACAACAAATCTGAGACATATGCTGAATTAGAGAATACTGAAGGCTGTAACACCAACACTACTCACTACACCCTTTAGGCCACAAAAGCTTAAAGTTAAATAAGGGTCAGTATAGTCTTGACAACACGGATACTATATGGAGAAAGAAACAGCAAAAACTGTGGAATATGGCACTAATTCTTCATCAAGAAAATAGAGACATTTGAAGACTAGATTATATAGGGAGGAAGAAAAAAACATTGAGGAAGAATGGGGTTAACCCCCTATTGCCCTATTACAATTTTCACCCTTGAAAACTTCAAAAGAAGATGACCCAATAATGGCGAAGTTCAAAACTGCTTGTACCCTAGTAAGTTTTCAAAAATGTTTCCTGACAACTCCATTTTCACAGGGTGCCTGATTAAGAATTGTGTGTATTTCCTATGCCTGGTAGCAGAGGTGCCTCTGAGCCAAGTGCAGGGAGACTAAATATCCAAAAGGATCACAGAGCTGGATGAGACTGAGGCTGATGCCAAGAACAGAACACAGAATATTGACAAAATCCTCACTTTTATTCAGTGACCACCAGTGTGTCTTTGCAGGTGCAGCAGCCTAATAAAACTTTACAATTTTTTGAAAGGAGTCACCATGAAATGTCGTTCCTGTGGAACTCCTTTCTTCTGCTCTAATGAATTCTCTCTGTCAATGTTGCTTGCTTCTTTCTGATCAAAAACCATTAATAAGAATTTGGGGTATCTTGATGAAAAAAACGTTATCAAGAATTTTGTAATTTCATTACCTTCTAATATCCCCACTCTCTGAATGGTTTCCGTGGTTTTTTGATGCTATCATTTCTATATGATTGATATCCACATTATTCTTGGAATGTATACATTTTCAAATTCTATTCCTAGCATATAAAATATGTAGATAAATAAATGAAGAACAAATAAACACATGAGCCCTAGTACTAAACTCATCAAAAGTGTCAATTATAAAACATACTTATGTCTAAGTATTAAAATGTGATTTGATTTGGCTTCATTTCTACAAATTGTTTAAATAAATAGAATTTTAGATAATTAAAATTATAATTATAGAGCATAATTGAATATCAATTAGAGATTTATTTTATTTGTTCTCTTCATGATAATGTGAAAATTAAAAGTGCAAATAGGTTGTCAGTAGATATTAACAAATTTAGTGTAATTGATAAATAGTGGTAATGTTAGGAAAATAATTCAATTTATAAATTGTCCATTTAATAAAGTACATAACACTTTACATACTTTTGTATAATCTGATAATATTGAAATAGTCTATAAATATTGGTTATTTAAAATTTTTGTTACTTATTGTAAGTTCAATTAGGCAATGATAAGGCTCAGAATAACTCTCTCACTTAATTTTTAGTTTCTGACTCATTATTAATAAGATAATCTCCAATTTTCCAGTACACTCTGAATATATCAATTTTCTTGGTTTGCTTTCCCAGCAGATGTAGAACAGACTCAAAAAATCAGATTATGTTTAATAATGCTTATTAATGGTCATAGTAATGTTTATTCTAACCTGTCTTGTAGTCAGTTGCCTTGAAATCATATTTCTTCTATTCTGTGGACAAAGATGAACTATTGAAGTTATTCTCTATTTGAATGCATTGTCATTGTTCTAGGCTACAACATTATATTTCATCTTTGAAAAAGGAAATACTTGTAAAGAAACATAGATTCGTGTCTATCAATTAAACATTCTCCAAAAACATTTGCATATTCCTTTAATAGCTATATTAGCATTTGAAGAATCCCTGATAGTTACTAAATATATTAGGTATTTTAATGGATTACTTACAAATGTAATCACTGAATTATGATTTGACATAATTACAAGGTACCATCAAGTACATGTTTTAATGCCATTTAGTGGATGCCAAAACTTTGATAATCAGACTTTATTCTAAAAGATTAAATTAATGAAAAGGATATTGCTGTTAGTAGATAAGTGTTGGCCTAGCACCAAAAGTGCTGGGTGAAAACAAAACTAAAATTGCAAACAAACAACAAGAAAAACATCATAGTATCAATCATGACATTTAACCAAGTCAACTCAATTATTTATTTATTTGTGTATGCTGATGGAGTCCTACTGGTCAGCATATCAGCTACTAGAATATAAGTGTAGCACAAAAGTACTAGATAGTATCGTGTATGGAGAATCACATATTTTAGTTCTTTGTATTTTTTTGGCCAATGGGGAATATTTGTATATCACTTTTGGATAAACAGAAAAAGTCATTCTTTAATATATTTTATCTCATAAAAGCATTAGTGATTTTGCTCATGTAGGGGGGAGGCTAAATTCCTCAAGAGGGTAAAGACAGACTGAGAATGTCCATTACAATTTGGAAAAAAATGAGATAGACTACTTACCCAACTAGGTTGTGAAAATGATGATATAATTTTTTATATCACTTTATTTCCTCAGATAATGGGATGAGAGGAAAGCTGTACTCAAGCTGTGTCAATGTATAGCTTGTGCTAAACCCAGAACATTTCTTTGTTTTAACTATCCCTTGCCCTAGTCCTGGAAAATTCTAGCCTACATACAAGTTTACTGATTTAATTTAATTCAACTTGTTAGGGCTTCTAACTAAATTACCCTGCTTCATTTCATACTAAATTTTGCAATATTTTATAATTTTCTGGCTCATTCTTGTTCTCTGGCTTGTTCTGTCTTCACCTGTGTCTAGTTTGGTCTCTTTGCTACCTGTCTTTGTAAAACTCTCCTGGTAAAACTGTCATAAATGCACACCCAAAGCACCCATGTTACTGGATTAAATTTCCTCTACAAGGCTGTATCAGGCAAGTCCTTGCTGGCAAATTAAATAAATAAATAAATAAATAAATAAATAAATAAATAAATAAATAAATAAAATTCAGAGCTAAAATTAGTATTATAATTAGAAAAAGATGGTGGCAAATTAAATCTAGTATGTCTATGAATTCTAGATTTCAAGGATTTCACAGGCTTAGTCTGAAGCATGCTGGGAAAGTATGTGCTGTGTACCTGCTGCTGACTGTAATGAAGTTCCATACAAGTCAAGAAAATTTGGTGATTTTGACTTGAAGTGGCTAATCTATAGGATTATTTTAAGCCTTAAAAAGAATATACAACACAGAAAAAGTCCAGAAAAGAAGTATATGTCAATGTCTTCCATATTTAAGTCATTCATTATTACAGAGAAATTCATTGATACTTTAAGGGGAGATACTGTGAATAGATACATGCAAGGAGCTAAAAGTGTTGATTTTTATCTACTCTTTATGACTGGTGGGAAGTCTTCATCTATGTCTATATTTTAATGCTCTATGACAAAGTAAAGAAATATGCTGTGTTGAAATGGCTTCTTTGAAATTATTAATAGCAGAGACTCAATTTTATACAGAAAAGTCACTAAGAAATTTCCCGTTTGTAAAATGATTCATTATACCTATGATTAAAGAGAGTAGAAGTCTATCACATGAATAAACTGAGTCATAACAAAAAACAATGGGGACAGTTACAAACCCAAAATTTTGTCAATATAAAGAAAATATGATTGTAGTGTAGTGACACAAGGAAAAATATGTTCAGCATTTTTACATCACCATCAACATGTGTTTTAGACCGAATGTAGTTTCCATGTATGTGGTGGAATATTCCCCTAATTAATAAAGATTACAAGGGACCAATCACTGAGTGGAGAAGCGAGACTTTCAGGTCTGGGGGTAAAATAGGGAATGCAGGAGAAAGAGATGGCTGGAGCAAGAGAGGCAGACAGAATGTAGGAAGCCGGGGGCTGTCAGTTTGAGTGGCAGAATGTGATCAGCCACTCGACAATTTAGATTAGTTTACATAATTAGGGTGATTGGTTCTGTGCCTAGTGATTTTGTTATCTGTTGATTCTAAAATAAGATTGTATGGTGATTTCCTTCACATGTCCACTCAACTGGGTTCCAGAGAAGTGTAGAGCGTCAGAACATGGCATGAAAGATTGCACCCCAGCCATGGGAAATTAGTGACCTAGAGGAAAGGATTTTGCAGCTATGAATCAGAGAGTCTGCCAGGCTGAGAATAGGCCAGCCTCTCTGCCTAGCTGGCAATAGAGTCGGTTGCTTTTTGATATTTCACGTAACACATATACATGCATGTGCAGAGTCTGCATCATTGTTTTCTTTCTCAACTTCTTAAATATATGTGTAGTTGGCATTTGCATACAACTAACAAAGGAATTGCAAGTTTGCAACCCACATTGTGTATACAAATTTATCTTTTCAAGATTTTATGCTTCTGTCAATATACGTATAACTACTTATAGTTGAACCTATATTCTTGTAAGAAAAAATACTCTTTAAAGTTATCAATTTGATTAGAAAGGAATTATCAGACTAAAGTCAAAAAAAGAAACCTTGAGTAAAGAAAGACTAAACTGGATCTAATTTAACATTATCTTAAATCATCAATTTTCTGTTTAGATTTTCACTAAATATACATTAATATTTCTACTTGCTATCTGTATATATTTTAAAGACATATAATGATTGAAAGAGGCAGAGCAGTTTTCTAGGAAATGATTCTTCTAATAATGCCAAAACTTATACCAATAAAATTTTGCTAACATGACTACCCCAATGTGAGCTGAACAAGAACAATATCAATTGACATGACAAAGTGAATAGAAAAACTTCTTGTAGACTCAACCCTACAAAATAACTATAGGGAACTAAGAAAATCTGTTAATATAAGCGCTGGCCTTCCACACGGATTAGCATACCAATTGATTTGCTAGTGGTGGAAGGTCAGCCCTGAAAACAGACATATGCATTGCATAACTTGGCTTTGAAATTGAAGGGGATGAGGCATAAGAGAGGATATAGTGGAAGGAAAGGGGAGTAAGAAATGTTGTAGTTATACAACAATCTTTTATATATATATAATTGTGTTTATAAGGCATCATGAATTTATACCAGAGAGAGACAGAGACAGAGAGAAAGAAGAAAAAAGGAGTAAGGATAGAAACATTACTTGGGAAATCAAAGAACAGAACATCATGAATCCATGTAAAAATTTGAAATTCCACAACACTGTCTCTGTCTCTGTGTCTCTCTGAGTCTTTCTGTCTCTCTCTCTCTCTCTCTCTCTCTCTCTCTCTCTCTCTCTCTCTGTGTGTGTGTGTGTGTGTGTGTGTGTGTGTGTGTGTGATTTCTTTCTCACAGAGATACACACAACTCTAAACATAAAGATTTCCATTATAATTTAAAGCACCATAGACTTAAATTGGTGACATGTTCATGGAATCTGTTGCTTCTAATTTTATTTGTGTTCATGACTTCTAAGCAGTTGGTATGAGACATAAAAGACAGATCAAACAGTAGAAAAGGGGATTTTTGAACGCATCACATCAGGTTATTAGCTATGAAGGAATGGAAGCCTGAAAAATATATAACCTGAGGCTCCAACCAAATTATACCCATTCAAGAAACCTAGCATGTCATATCAGGAACAAGAAAATGCAGATGATTTCCTTCAATAGTGAATAGAAGTCTACTGAATTATACCACCAGAGGTAAGCACACTTCCCTGGCCCAATAGAGGAATGAAACTGTGTGATATATATTCGAATATTCTTTTTTTATTATTAGTGATTTCATTTGTTTACATTTCAAATGTTCTTTCCCTTCTAGGTCTCCCCTCCACAAACATCCCACCCCATTTCGCTTAACTTTCCCTCTTTCCCTCTTGCCCCACCCACCCACCTACCCACTCCCATCTCACCCCTCTACCATCCCACTTCTCTGTGGCATCAAGCCTCCACAGAACCAAGTACCTCCCCTCCTATTGATGCGAAATGAGGTCTACCTCTGCTACACATGTAACTAGAGCCATGGACCAGTGCATGTACACTCTTTAGTTGGTCCCTGGGAGCACTGAAGGGTCTAGTTAGTTGATATTTTTGATTTTCCTAAGAGAATGGACTGCCCTTCAGCTCATTCAGTCCTTACTCTATCTAGTTCACTGGGGACCTGAGACTCAATCCAATGATTGGCTTTGAATATCTGCATCTGTCGTAGGTGCTGGCAGAGCCTCTGAGAGAACAGCAGTACCAAGTTCCTGTCTACAAGAACATCTTGGCATCAGCAATAGTGTCAGAGTTTTCGGCAGATGGGAAGGATCCAAAGTGAGGTGGTCTCTGGATGACCTTTCCTTCAATCTCTGCTGCTCCATTTTCATCCCTGCCTGTACCTTACACAGGGATGATTTTGTGTTAAAAGTTTGGGAGGAATGGGTGGCCCCATACCTCAAGTGGGAGCCATGTGGTTTTATTGGATGTGGCTCTATCTCCCTGTGGTTGGGCATTTTGGTTAAGGATCCCCATTGGATCCTGAGAACCTCTCACTTTTCTGGCATCATGGACTTTCTAGTGGTTTCTACCCTCATTCATGGCCCCCCACTGCTAGATACTTTTATTTATTTTCCTGGCCCTCTGGACTTCTCTCTTGTTTCTTTCCATAACCAATCCTACCCCCAGATTTTCCATCTCCTTGCCTTCTCCTACTCAGGTCCTTCTCTCCTTTTGCCCTATGATTATTTTGTTTACCTTCTAAATGGGACTAAAACATCAATAATTTCGCCTTCCATTTTGTTAAGCTTCATATGGTCTGGGAGATATATCATGGATATTCTGAGAATTTGGACTAAGATCCATTTATCAGTGAGTATATACCATGTATGCCCTTTGGAGTCTGGGTTACATCACTCACCTGATATTTTCTAGTTCCTGACATTAGCTTGCAAAATTTGTAAAGTCCTCATTTTTAATAGCTGAGTAGAATACTACTGTAATAATATTAAGTAAATGAAAAACATTTTCTGTAACCACTCTTCCATTGAGGGACATCTGAATTGTTTCCAGCTTCTGGCTACTATAAGTAAGGTTGCTATGAACATAGGTGAGAATGTGTTCTTGTGGTATGGTAGAGAATCTTTTGGATATGTGCCTATGAGAGGTATAGCTGGGTCTTCAAGTAGAACATTTTCAAATTTTCTATGGAACCACCACAATTATTGTCAAAGTAGTTGCAATTCCACCAGCAATGGAGTTATATTCCTCTTTCTTTAAATCCTCAACAGCATCTGAGATTTCCCTCTTAGCTATTCTTATTGGTGTAAGGTAGAAGCTCAGGGTCATTTTGATTTACATTTCCCTGATGACTAAGGTTGAACATTTCTTTAGGTGCTTCCTTGCCATGTGAGATTCCTCAGTTGAGAATTATTTGTATAGTTCTTACCCCACTTCTTAATTGGATTATTTGGCTTTCTGGAGTCTAACTTCTTAAGTTCTTTCGATATTTTGGATATTAACCGTCTATCCAAAGTAGTGTTGGTAAAGATCTTTTCCCAATCTGTGGGTTACTGTTTTCTCCTATGGACAGTATTCTTTGCCAAAAAGATTTTCAGTTTCATGAGGTCCTATTTGTCAATTGTGAAGGAGCCTGAACTATTGGTGTCCTGTTCAGGAAAGTTTCCCCTGTGCCAATGTGTTAGAGGCTCTTTCTACTTTCTCATTTATTAGACTCAGCATATCTGGATTTGTGTTCAGGTACTTTATCTACTTGGACTTGAGCTTAATACAAGGAGATAAGAATGGATCAATTTGAATTCTTCAACATATAGAACACCAGTTAGATCAGCACTATTTGGTGAAAAAGCTGTCTTTTCTACTGGATGATTTTGGATTCTTTGTCAAATGTCAAGTGACTATAGATATGTGGTTTATTTCTGGGTCTTAACCTGTCTGTCTTTGTACCATAACCATCTGTTTTTGTTACTATTGCTCTGTGCTGCAGCTTGAGGTCAAGGATGGTGATTCCTCCAGAAGTTCTTTTATCGTAGAGAACTGACTTGCTATCCTAAATTTTTTGTATTGCACCTGAAGTTGAGGAATGATTTTTCTAATTCTGTCAGGAACTGAGTTGAAATCTTAAAGGGAAACGCACTGAATTTTTAGGTTGCTTTTGGACAGATGCCCAATTTTACTATGCTAATCCTGCCAATCCATGGGCATGAGAGATCTTTCCATCTTCTGAGGTTTATTTTCAAGATTTTTCTTCAGAGATGTAAAGATTTTGGCATATAGATCATTAATTTGCTTGGTTAGAGTTACCCCAAGATATTTTATAGTTTTTGTTACTATTATTTTGAAGAGTGTTGTTTCCCTAATTTCTTTCTCAGCCCTTTTATTCTTTGTGTAGAGGAAGGCTACTGATTTTTGTTTTGAGTTGATTATATATCCATCCACTTTACTGAAGTTGTATTTTTATGGGTAGGAGTACTGTGGTAGAATTTTGGGGGTCTGTTATGTTTACTGTCATATCATCCATAAATAGTGATACCTTCGTAAAACAGATTAGGTAGTGTTCTTTCTATTTCATAGTATAATTTGAGAAGTATTGGTATTACATATTCTTTGAAAGTTTGATAGTTTTCTGCACTAAAACCATCTGGCCCTGAGTTGTTTGGTTAGAATTATTTCCTAGCCATCATCTTATGAATGACTCTACTGTGTTATGCCATGCAATTACACATATTATGGGCTGACACCTCTATAACAGGGACAACTGGGAGAGTTCATAGTGATCATGACTCTGAGCTGGGCCATGTAAACAGAGGGGGCAGAGAAGAGAAGAGACCCAGGAGAGTAAAGGATAGACAAAAGGCATAGGTAATGGAACGGTGGACTATATAGAAAAGGACATCTGAAGGAAGGTCATGTCAGTGCATGGGCTGGAAAAGTTTAGGGTAGTGGGTAGTAGGGTATGCCCGCCATACCTGTAGAAAGTTGTGACTGAAGAATGCTGGCAGAATCTGGTAGCTAGGTCCACCTTGATGTGTTAAATAGACTTCTTATTTAGCCACATTTACATGTCTAACACTGTCAACATACTCTCTTACAATATATTAATTTTTCAATTATTCTGATAGCTTTTGTTCAAGATATTTCCTACGAGTAGGGTCATGCTCAGAATAATGAAAGGATGATTTAACATTTATTTTATTAATTTGGAAGAAAGAACTGGACAAAGTACTTGGTTAAGACAGAACTTTTGATATGTGATAGATGAACTTCACAAGTCCCAATAAAATCAACTTTAAACAGAAATGCATTAAGAGCCATATTTCAGTTATCACAAAAATATCAGCAAACATAGCCTGTAGTAAATGTTAGTACACCTCAAGCCAACACACCAATGGTTGAAGGATATGCTTCAAAACATGAAATCTTCTTTCCCCTAACTATATTATTTTGCCTCTCAAAAAATTCAAAAACTTAAGACTGGAGAAAAATAAAAGAAAATTTGAATACTTCCAATCCAAAACTCAGCTCTGTGGTATGTCAGGGACTTGAGCCCCTGCCCCCAACCAGGGACAGTCTAACTCCTAGGATGTCCATCATAACAAGGCTGGCAGGTGAAACCACCATCTTTGCCCTAATACTTAGTCTAACTGCAACCTCCCACAGGGCCCAGCAGACACAGGAACTTTGCTGAAGTTGTTTATCAGCTGGAGAAGTTCTCTGGCAGACATTTGAGGATAGCTTATGTATAATATCATATCATCTACAAATAGTGATACCATTATTTCTTATTTGCTGATTTGTATCACTTTGATCTCTTTTTGTTGTCTTATTTTTTCTAGCTAGCACTTCCAGTACTATATTGAGTAGATATGTGGAGAGTGGGCATCCTTGTCTTGTCCCCGAATTTAGTGGGATTGCTTGAAGTAGCTCTCCTTTTAATTTGATATTGGCTGTTGATTTGCTGTATATTGCTTTTATCATATTTAGATATGAGCTTTGAATTCCTGAACTCTCCTATACTTTCATAAGAGCGTGACTGCACCTCTGAAGACCCAACTGTCTGAAGGCCTCTCAGGGGATCTATTGGAGCCAAAGCAACAGACAGCAATTTCTCTGTATCTCAGAAGAGCCCCCAGTTGGAAGGACCCACAGGTTTCCTTCTACATCCAGGCCAAAGGCCTAAAAGGATATCTGAAGCAACCAGGGCCAAATAGGAAGACTTCAGAGTTACCCAGACTAGCAAATACCACTGTCTTAGTTAGGGTTTTACTGCTGTGAACAGACACCATGACCAAGGCAAGTCTTATAAAAACACCACTAATTGGGACTGGCTAACAGGTTCAGCATTTCAGTCTATTATCATCAAGGTGAGATCATGGCAGTATCTAGGCAGGCATGACACAGGCAGAGCTGATTGTTCTACATCTTCATCCAAAACCTGCTAGTGGAAGACTGGCTTTCAGGCAACTAGCGTGAGGGTCTTAAGCCCACACCCACAGTGACAAACCTCTGCTAGCCATGTCACACCTATTTCAACAAGGCCATACCTCCAATGGTGCCACTCCCTGGTCCAAGAATATACAAACCATGACAACCAGGGACAACCAGATAATCAGAGACAAGTATAAGACCATAAGCAAGGCAATATATGTGGGCATCTTCAGAACTCAGTTCTCCCACCACAGCAATACAGAAATACCCCAACACTTCTGAACATCAGGAAGCTGACCTAAAATTTTATCTCTTGAAGATAATAGAGTCATTTAAGGAGTATATAAATAACTCACTGAAATAAATACAGGCAAACACTGGTAAACAGGTAAAAGCCCTTAAAGAAGAAACACATAAATCCCTTAAAGAATTACAGGAAAACACAATCTACCAGGTGAGGAAATTGAATAAAGCAGCCCAAGACATAAAAATAGAAAAAGAAACTATAAAGAAAACACAAATGGAGGCAAAACAGGAAATGAAAAGCCTACAAAGAGGTCAGAAATTACAGATGTAAATATCACCAAAAGAATACGAGAGATAGAAGAGAGAATCTGAGGTAGAGAAGATATCATAGAAGAGATTAACATAATTGTCAAATTAAATTCAAAACATAACAAACTCCTAACCCAAAGCATCCAGGAAATTCAGGACACAATGGAAAGAACAAATCTAAACGTAGTCAGAATAGAGGAGAATGAAGATTTCCAGCTCAAAAGACCTGAACATGTCTTCATCAAAATTATAAAAGAAAACGTCCTCAATCCAAGGAAAGAGGTGGCCATAAGGTTCAAGAAGCCTATAGAATACCAAATAAATGGGACCAGATAAGAAAATCCTCTCACCACATAATAATTAAAACACTAAACCCACAGAACAAAGAAAGAATATTAAAAGCTGCAAGGGAAGAGGGCTAAGTAACATACAAAGGTAGACCTATCAGAATTACACCAGACTTCTCAACAGAGACAATGAAAGCCAAAATAACCTGGTCAGTTGTCATGCAGACTCTAAGAGAACACAAATGCCAGCTCAGGCTTCTATACCCAGCAAAACTCTCAGTCATCATAAATAGAGAAACCAAAATATTCCTGGACAAAACTGTTTCAAATGGTATCTATCTACCACCAATCCAGCCCTACAGAGGATCCTAGAAGGAAAACTCCAACACAAGGAAGGTATCTGCACCAAAGAAAAGACAAGATATTAAGCATCTCACAACAAAGCCAAAAGGATAGAACCATAAGCACATAAAGCCACATAGAAAAACAAAAATAACAGGAACCAATAGTCATCTCTCAATATTAATGGATACAATTCACCCATAAAAGCCCTAAGCTAACAGACTGGATACACAAACAAGATCCATCATTTTGCTGCATACAAGAAAGATAACTCAATAACAACTACAGATACTATTTCAGTGTAAAAGATGGCAAAAGGTCTTCCAAGCAAATGGTCCCAGAAAAAAGCTGGAGTTGCCATCTTAATGTAAAATAAAATAGACTTTCAAATAAAAGTTATCAAGCGTGATGAGGAAGGCCACTTCATATTCATGAAATGTATAATCCACCAAGAGAAAGTCTCAATTCTAAACATCTATGCCCCAAATGTCAGGACATCCCAAGTCATAAAAGAAACTTTACTAAAACTCAAAACACACATTGAATCCCACAGAATAATATTGGAAGACTTCAACACCCCACTCTCACCAACGGACAGGTCCTTGAAACAGAATGTAAACAGAGACACAGTGAAACTAATTGAGGTTTATAACCAAACTAATTTAACAGATATCTACAGAATATTTAACCCAAAAACAAAAGAATACAACTTCATCTCAGCACCTCATGGTACCTTCTCCGTAATTGAGCATATAATTGTTCACACTGATACAAGAAGATTGAGATAATCCCATTCATCCTATCACATCACCATGGTCTTTCCTAGTCTACACTAACAGAAAAAAAATGAACACATAAACATGGAAACTGAACAACTCTCTACTTAATGATAACTTGATCAGTTTAAAAAAAAAAGAAAGAAAGAAAGAAATTAAAGACTTCCTAGAATTTAATGAAAATGTTGACACATCATATCCAAACTTATGGGACAAATGTAAAACCAGTGATAAGAGGAAAATTCATAGCACTAAGAACCCTGATAAAGAAACTAGAGGGATCTTACACTAACAACTTACCAGCATACCTGAAAGCTCTAGAACAAAAAGAAGCAAACTCACCCAAGAAGAGTAGAAGGCAGGAAATAGTCAAAGTTAGGCCCAAAATCAACCAAATAGAAACAAAGGAACCAATTCAAAGAATCAACACAACGGAAAGCTGGTTCTTTGAGAGAATCAACAAGATAGCTAAATACCTAGCTAAACTAACTAAAGGGCCCAGAGGCAGTATCCAAATTAACAAAATCAGAAATGAAAAGGGAGACATAACAACAGAAATGGAGGAAATTCAAAGAAATCATCAGGTCCTACTACAAAAGCCCATACTCAACAAACCTGGAAAATCTAAATGAAATAGATGGTTTTCTAGACACATACCACATATCAAAGTTAAATCAAGAGCAGGTAAACTATCTATACAGACCCATATCCCATAAGAAAATAGAAGTCATTAAAAACCTCCTAACCAAATAAAGTCCAGGGCCAGATAGATTTAGTGCAGAATTCTACCAGACTTCAAAGATCTGATAACAATAATCCTCAAATTATTCCATAAAACCGAAAAAGAAGTAACACTACTTAATTAATTGTATGAAGCCACTATGTCCTCACAAGGACCCAACCAAAAAATAGAACTTCAGACCAATTTTATTTATGAATATTGGTACAAAAATACTCTATAAAATTCTTGCAAACCGCTGGGCGTGGTGGTGCACGCCTTTAATCCCAGCACTCGGGAGGCAGAGGCAGGCAGATTTCTGAGTTCAAGGCCAGTCTGGTCTACAAAGTGAGTTCCAGGACAGCCAGGGCTATACAGAAAAACCCTGTCTCAAAAAAACAAACAAACAAACAAACAAACAAATTCTTGCAAACCAAAAGCAAAAGCACATCAAAATCATCATTCACCACAATCAAGTAGTCTTCATCCCAGGGATACAAGTTTGGTTCAAAATATGAAAATCCATTAACATAATCCACTATATAAACAAACTCAAAGGAAAATAATCGCATGCTCATCACATTTTCAGACTTTTTTACTTAAAACTGAGGTCAAGCATTGATTTGCGATATTAGAGAAGTAGGTGTTTTTACAGCCATTTTTTCCATCCGCGAAAGTGAAGAAAAATGATAAATACTCTTGTATTTCTATGTAAAGTAGATGACAATTTTGCACGTTTTAGTATATCTCTTAACTGTTAGTAAAGAATCTATAAATATTTTAATATCATTTTTAGTACAGCAGATATGAAATTTATACCATTTTTGAAGGATCAAGGAACTTATATTTTCTTGTGTTCTCTATTTGTCATATACTGATTTCTCTATTTCCTGAGAATTACAATTGTACTACCTGCTCAATTAGTATGAATATACTGTTGGGTACTTATTTTTTAAGCATGGACTGTGTTGCTCTAAACTATCAATTAAAGTTCCTTGAGGTTAGCACACAAAATACTGGGAACACTTTAATAAAAACTTACTAATATATTGACTAAACATAAGAATAAATGTGAAACTTTTCTTCCTATTGGCAAAATATATCATTTTTTGTTATAATTTTCTTACAAGTATAAATAACTATTCTAGGCCACATATAAGGAGAAAAAAGATACCTGCCAAATAGTCTTAGAACTTGCAAATCTGACTCTAAAAAGGAGACTGAGAAATCAGAAGATACACGAAGTCATGCCAAAAGAAGGGAAAACTTATAAGCAAAACTATATACATCATGGAAACCCAGAATGTTCAACTACTTGAAACATGAAATTCTTCTGTATAAAAAGATGATATCTGTGATTCTCCAGACAGTTTTAGACAACTGGTACATAAAGAAATTAGAGCACAAAAACCTATCTGAGAGAACAGAGTGAACGTTTAAATTAAAAGAGACACAGAGACTGAAAATATATTTTCAAACATTTCCATAATGAGAAAAGAATTTTGTTCAGTACACCACATAAGCAAATACGTATACATATATATGCACACAAGCAAACACACACATATCTATAAAGACAGGCATATCTATATTATTTGTATTTTTTGATGAGTACCTAGTCATATGATCCTGAATCTGACAAAAGAAATTAAGAGTCCAAAATTCAGGTTGCCTTTCAATCTCTGCTCAATTTTTTGTGCCTGCATTTCCTTTAGACAGGAATAATTCTGGGTTAAAAATTTTGAAGTTGGGTGGGAGGCCCTCTGCCTCAACTGGGGGCCATGTCTGTCTACTGCATGTAGTCTCTTCTGGTTCCATTAGCCCTCTATTGGGCACTTTGGCTAATTCATTCCCACTAAATCCTTGTAACCTCTCATACCCCAGGTCTTTGGGAGTTTCTAGAGGTTCCCCTTGACCCATATCTCTCTCTGCCACGTATTTCCATTCATCCTCTTGGCCCTCTGGGCATCCCTCCTGTCTTTCCCTGTACTTGATCCTAGCCTTCCTTTATACTTTCCCCCTTTCCTTTCCCACCCAATTTTCTCTACCTCTACCTGTCATGATTATTTTGTATCCCTTCTAATTTGACTTCAGGTATCCATACTTGAGCCTTCCTTCTTGATAAGTTTTCTAAGGGCTGTAAGTTGTATCATAGGTATTCTGAACTTTTTGGTTAAAATCTACTTCAGTGAGTACGTAATATGCATATTCTTTGGGATCTGGGTGGCCTCACTCAGGATGATATAAATCCAGATATACTGAATCTAATAGAAGGAAAAAATGGGAAACAGCCTTGAACATTTTGGCACAGTGGAAAATTTCCTGAACAGAACACCAATGGCTCATGCTCTAAGATCAGCAATTGACAAATAAGATTTCATGCAAATGAAAATCTTCTCTAAGGCAAAGGACTCTGTCAATAGGACAAAAGAGCAACCTATAGACTAAGAAAAATCTTCACTAACTCTACTTCCAATAGAGGGCTAATATTCACAATACATAATGGTATTAGACTCCAAAAATCAAATAACCTTATCTGACTTCAGTGGAAGTGGAAGAGGGATTGATGCTCCAGCATAGGAGGATGCTAGAGGGGTGAGGCAGGGGTGGGTGGATAGATGAAGGAGCACCCTCATAGAGGAAAAGCAGAGGTGGGAAAGGGGAGATGGGGCGGAAGGGGTAGGGTTGGAGTAACCGAGAAGCTGTATATCTTTTGAAATGTAAATGAATAAAATGATTAAGAAAAAAAGAAATAAAAATGGGGTATAGAGCTAAACAGAGAATTCTCAACACAGGACTCTCAAATGACTGAAAAACACTTAAAGAAATGTTCAACATCTTTAATCATCAGGGAAATACAAATTAAAATTACCCTGAGATTCCACCTTACTCCAATCAGAATGGCTAAGATAAAAAACATCAAGTGAAAATACATGTTGGCAAGGATGTGGAGAAAGAGAAACACTCCTCCATTGCTGGTGGGAGCATAAGCTAGGACAACCACTCTGGAAATCAATCTGGTGGTTTCTAAGAATATTAGAAATAGTTCTACTTGAAAATCCAGCTCTTGGGAATATACTCAAAAGTTGTTCCATCATAATAGAAGGACACATGCTCCATTTATAATAGCTAGAAGCTAGAAAGAACCTAGATGCCCCACAACCAAAGAATGGATAAAGAAATGTGGTTCATTTATACAATGGAATACTATTCAGACATTAAAAACCTGAACATTATAAATTTTGGAGATAAATGGATGGAACTAGAAAATATCCTATGTTAGGTAACACAGACCCAAAAGGGCATGCATGGTATGTACTTATTAATGTGGGAATATTTTAAACACATATATAATGAAAGCAAATATGTTAAAATCGTATTTTACATATAACATTTTTTTAATTTTAAAGATATGTTGAAATTAAAAATATTGAATTGAAAAATGGAATTTTTTCTAACTCTAAAAATCACACAAATACTGTTGAAATTACTTTAGCTGTCACTGGAAGACTGATCCAGACATACAGGAAAAAAAATGGCACAGAAAAAACAAAAACAAAAGATGAACAAACTAAAAAACTCATAAGAACCTATGTAAGAGTAAAATCATATATATATATATATATATATATATATATATATATATATATATATGTATATACATATCACCATCAAATATAGGAACATGACCAGTGAGGAGAATACTGTTTGAGATTTTATACAAATAAAACAAACAATATAGAAAAGTTTAGATATTAGTACATTCCATGAAGAACAACAGCGCGTTGGGCATGGTGGCACATGCCTTTAATCCGAGCACTCGGGAGGCAGAGGCAGGGAGATATCTGAGTTCAAGGCCAGTATGGTCTACAAAGTGAGTTCTAGGACAGCCAGGACTATACAGAAAAATCCTGTCTTGAAAAACAAAACAAAACAAAACAAAACAAAACCAAACCAAACAAAGCAAACACAAAAAGAACAGCGCAATCAACTTTTAAAATTTCATACAAATTCAACCTTAAATATGTATCTATTCCACATGAGGCATATGAAATATATAAACATTAGTGAAAAGTATTATTTTTCTAGGGGATCTGAGGGCATCTCTGAAAATTTGAGTATGTTCCCTATGAATATTAATTGGCCAAGACATGAATCACTTTTCTGATTTCGAGCCATGCCATATCTAATAACTATGGTTACTGACATGTGATCCTATGGAGATACACATGCTTGAGTTTGATAAACTAAACGGACACATATATTGGTCCTGGTCGACAAATACAACAGAAAAATTTTTGAAATGAAGAGTCATTGCCTTGTCTTCAACACTTTTTTTTTTGTTTGTTTCTTAGAATATTCTGCCTATGGAAGTTTTTTACTTGCTAACTATATTTATTTCATCATGACTGCAGAAAGTCACTTTCCTTCTACTAATATTCCCCAGTAGAAGAAAGCTGTAGACATTAACTGCAGCACATATGTTTGAAGACAAAACATTAAATCTAAGTGTTTTTGTAGACCTGCAGTGTTGGGAGCCGCGCCCACATTCGCCATTACAAGATGGCGCTGACAGCTGTGTTCTAAGTGGTAAACAAATAATCTGCGCATGTGCCGAGGGTGGTTCTCCACTCCATGTGCTCTGCCTTCCCCGTGACGTCAACTCGGCCGATGGGCTGCAGCCAATCAGGGAGTGACACGTCCTAGGCGAAGGATAATTCTCCTTAATAGGGACGGGGTTTCGTTTTCTCGCTCTCTTGCTTCTTACACTCTTGCTCCTGAAGATGTAAGCAATAAAGTTTTGCCGCAGAAGATTCTGGTTTGCCGTGTTCTTCCTGGCCGGGCGTGAGAACGCGCTAATAACAATTGGTGCCGAATTCCGGGACGAGAAAAAACTCGGGACTGGCGCAAGGAAGATCCCTCATTCCAGAACCAGAACTGCAGGTCGCGGTAATAAAGGTTCCCGTAAAGCAGACTGTTAAGAAGGATTCAACTGTATGAATTCAGAACTTTTCAGCTGGGGAACGAGAGTACCAGTGAGTACAGCTTTACGAGGTAAGTCTGATCTTGAACTTTCTAAGGAAATTCAAGACAGTCTATCAGAAGTAAAGTGGAATATGTTTGGCCTTGAATTTTTTCTGGTGTTAGGAGCCCTTTTGTTCCTTTTCACATGTTATCAAGTGATTAAGATAGGGCTGAAAATTCTAGAGGAAATTCAGGACAAGCTATCAGAAGTAAAGCGGGGAGAGAGAGTAGGAGCAAAGAGAAAATATGGTACACAAAATAAGTATACAGGCCTTTCCAAGGGTCTTGAACCCGAGGAAAAGTTAAGGTTAGGTAGGAATACCTGGAGAGAGATTAGAAGAAAAAGAGGAAAAAGGGAAAAGAAGAAAGATCAATTAGCGGAGGTCTCTAGGAAAAGGAGCCTGTGCTCATCGCTGGATGGGCTCGGGGAGCCAGCTCTTAGTAGCTCTGAAGCAGATGAAGAATTCTCCTCTGAAGAAACAGACTGGGAGGAAGAAGCAGCTCATTATGAGAAAAAAGGGTACCAGCCAGGTAAAGTGCTAGCTAATCAGTTAAGGAAGCCAAAAGCGGCTGGCGAAGGCCAGTTTGCTGATTGGCCTCAGGGCAGTCGGCTTCAAGGTCCGCCCTATGCGGAGTCCCCGCCCTGCGTAGTGCGTCAGCCCTGCGCAGAGAGACAATGCGCAGAGAGGCAGTGCGCAGACTCATTCATTCCCAGAGAGGAACAAAGGAAAATACAACAGGCATTTCCAGTCTTTGAAGGAGCCGAGGGTGGGCGTGTCCACGCTCCGGTAGAATACTTACAGATTAAAGAACTCGCCGAGTCGGTCCGTAAATACGGAACCAATGCTAATTTTACCTTGGTGCAGTTAGACAGGCTCGCCGGCATGGCACTAACTCCTGCTGACTGGCAAACGGTTGTAAAAGCCGCTCTCCCTAGTATGGGCAAATATATGGAATGGAGAGCTCTTTGGCATGAAACTGCACAAGCGCAGGCCCGAGCAAACGCAGCTGCTTTGACTCCAGAGCAGAGAGATTGGACTTTTGACTTGTTAACGGGTCAGGGAGCTTATTCTGCTGATCAAACAAACTACCATTGGGGAGCTTATGCCCAAATTTCCTCCACGGCTATTAGGGCCTGGAAGGCGCTCTCCCGAGCAGGGGAAGCCACTGGGCAGTTAACAAAGATAATCCAGGGACCTCAGGAATCCTTCTCAGATTTTGTGGCCAGAATGACAGAGGCAGCAGAGCGTATTTTTGGAGATTCAGAGCAAGCCGCGCCTCTGGTAGAACAGCTAATCTATGAGCAAGCCACAAAGGAGTGCCGAGCGGCCATAGCCCCAAGAAAGAACAAAGGCTTACAAGACTGGCTCAGGGTCTGTCGAGAGCTTGGGGGACCTCTCACCAATGCAGGCTTAGCGGCCGCCATCCTCCAATCTCAGAACCGCTCCATGAGCAGAAATGATCAGAGGACATGTTTTAATTGCGGAAAGCCTGGGCATTTTAAGAAAGATTGCAGAGCTCCAGATAAACAGGGAGGGACTCTCACTCTTTGCTCTAAGTGTGGCAAGGGTTATCATAGAGCTGACCAGTGTCGCTCTGTGAGGGATATAAAGGGCAGAATTCTTCCCCCACCTGATAGTCAATCAACTGATGTGCCAAAAAACGGGTCATCGGGCCCTCGGTCCCAGGGCCCTCAAAGATATGGGAACCGGTTTGTCAGGACCCAGGAAGCAGTCAGAGAGGCGACCCAGGAAGACCCACAAGGGTGGACCTGCGTGCCGCCTCCGACTTCCTATTAATGCCTCAAATGAGTATTCAGCCGGTGCCAGTGGAGCCTATACCATCCTTGCCCCCGGGAATCATGGGCCTTATTCTCGGCCGGGGTTCACTCACCTTGCAGGGCTTAGTAGTCCACCCTGGAGTTATGGATTGTCAACATTCCCCTGAAATACAGGTCCTGTGCTCAAGCCCTAAAGGCGTTTTTTCTATTAGTAAAGGAGATAGGATAGCTCAGATGCTGCTCCTCCCTGATAATACCAGGGAGAAATTTGCAGGACCTGAGATAAAGAAAATGGGCTCCTCAGGAAATGATTCTGCCTATTTGGTTGTATCTTTAAATGATAGACCTAAGCTCTGCCTTAAGATTAACGGAAAAGAGTTTGAAGGCATCCTTGATACCGGAGCAGATAAAAGTATAATTTCTACACATTGGTGGCCCAAAGCATGGCCCACCACAGAGTCATCTCATTCATTACAGGGCCTAGGTTATCAATCATGTCCCACTATAAGCTCCATTGCCTTGACGTGGGAATCCTCTGAAGGACAGCAAGGGAAATTCATACCTTATGTGCTCCCACTCCCGGTTAACCTCTGGGGAAGGGATATTATGCAGCATTTGGGCCTTATTTTGTCCAATGAAAACGCCCCATCGGGAGGGTATTCAACTAAAGCAAAAAATATCATGGCAAAGATGGGTTATAAAGAAGGAAAAGGGTTAGGACATCAAGAACAGGGAAGGATAGAGCCCATCTCACCTAATGGAAACCAAGACAGACAGGGTCTGGGTTTTCCTTAGCGGCCATTGGGGCAGCACGACCCATACCATGGAAAACAGGGGACCCAGTGTGGGTTCCTCAATGGCACCTATCCTCTGAAAAACTAGAAGCTGTGATTCAACTGGTAGAGGAACAATTAAAATTAGGCCATATTGAACCCTCTACCTCACCTTGGAATACTCCAATTTTTGTAATTAAGAAAAAGTCAGGAAAGTGGAGACTGCTCCATGACCTCAGAGCCATTAATGAGCAAATGAACTTATTTGGCCCAGTACAGAGGGGTCTCCCTGTACTTTCCGCCTTACCACGTGGCTGGAATTTAATTATTATAGATATTAAAGATTGTTTCTTTTCTATACCTTTGTGTCCAAGGGATAGGCCCAGATTTGCCTTTACCATCCCCTCTATTAATCACATGGAACCTGATAAGAGGTATCAATGGAAGGTCTTACCACAGGGAATGTCCAATAGTCCTACTATGTGTCAACTTTATGTGCAAGAAGCTCTTTTGCCAGTGAGGGAACAATTCCCCTCTTTAATTTTGCTCCTTTACATGGATGACATCCTCCTGTGCCATAAAGACCTTACCATGCTACAAAAGGCATATCCTTTTCTACTTAAAACTTTAAGTCAGTGGGGTTTACAGATAGCCACAGAAAAGGTCCAAATTTCTGATACAGGACAATTCTTGGGCTCTGTGGTGTCCCCAGATAAGATTGTGCCCCAAAAGGTAGAGATAAGAAGAGATCACCTCCATACCTTAAATGATTTTCAAAAGCTGTTGGGAGATATTAATTGGCTCAGACCTTTTTTAAAGATTCCTTCCGCTGAGTTAAGGCCTTTGTTTGGTATTTTAGAAGGAGATCCTCATATCTCCTCCCCTAGGACTCTTACTCTAGCTGCTAACCAGGCCTTACAAAAAGTGGAAAAAGCCTTACAGAATGCACAATTACAACGTATTGAGGATTCGCAGCCTTTCAGTTTGTGTGTCTTTAAGACAGCACAATTGCCAACTGCAGTTTTGTGGCAGAATGGGCCATTGTTGTGGATCCATCCAAACGTATCCCCAGCTAAAATAATAGATTGGTATCCTGATGCAATTGCACAGCTTGCCCTTAAAGGCCTAAAAGCAGCAATCACCCACTTTGGGCAAAGTCCATATCTTTTAATTGTACCTTATACCGCTGCACAGGTTCAAACCTTGGCAGCCACATCTAATGATTGGGCAGTTTTAGTTACCTCCTTTTCAGGAAAAATAGATAACCATTATCCAAAACATCCAATCTTACAGTTTGCCCAAAATCAATCTGTTGTGTTTCCACAAATAACAGTAAGAAACCCACTTAAAAATGGGATTGTGGTATATACTGATGGATCAAAAACTGGCATAGGTGCCTATGTGGCTAATGGTAAAGTGGTATCCAAACAATATAATGAAAATTCACCTCAAGTGGTAGAATGTTTAGTGGTTTTAGAAGTTTTAAAAACCTTTTTAGAACCCCTTAATATTGTGTCAGATTCCTGTTATGTGGTTAATGCAGTAAATCTTTTAGAAGTGGCTGGAGTGATTAAGCCTTCCAGTAGAGTTGCCAATATTTTTCAGCAGATACAATTAGTTTTGTTATCTAGAAGATTTCCTGTTTATATTACTCATGTTAGAGCCCATTCAGGCCTACCTGGCCCCATGGCTCTGGGAAATGATTTGGCAGATAAGGCCACTAAAGTGGTGGCTGCTGCCCTATCATCCTCGGTAGAGGCTGCAAGAAATTTTCATAACAATTTTCATGTGACGGCTGAAACATTACGCAGTCGTTTCTCCTTGACAAGAAAAGAAGCCCGTGACATTGTTACTCAATGTCAAAGCTGCTGTGAGTTCTTGCCAGTTCCTCATGTGGGAATTAACCCACGCGGTATTCGACCTCTACAGGTCTGGCAAATGGATGTTACACATGTTTCTTCCTTTGGAAAACTTCAATATCTCCATGTGTCCATTGACACATGTTCTGGCATCATGTTTGCCTCTCCGTTAACCGGAGAAAAAGCCTCACATGTGATTCAACATTGTCTTGAGGCATGGAGTGCTTGGGGGAAACCCAGACTCCTTAAGACTGATAATGGACCAGCTTATACGTCTCAAAAATTCCAACAGTTCTGCCGTCAGATGGACGTGACCCACCTGACTGGACTTCCATACAACCCTCAAGGACAGGGTATTGTTGAGCGTGCGCATCGCACCCTCAAAGCCTATCTTATAAAACAGAAGAGGGGAACTTTTGAGGAGATTGTACCCCGAGCACCAAGAGTGTCTGTGTCTTTGGCACTCTTTACACTCAATTTTTTAAATATTGATGCTCATGGCCATACTGCGGCTGAACGTCATTGTACAGAGCCAGATAGGCCCAATGAGATGGTTAAATGGAAAAATGTCCTTGATAATAAATGGTATGGCCCGGATCCTATTTTGATAAGATCCAGGGGAGCTATCTGTGTTTTCCCACAGAATGAAGACAACCCATTTTGGATACCAGAAAGACTCACCCGAAAAATCCAGACTGACCAAGGGAATACTGATGTCCCTCGTCTTGGTGATGTCCAGGGCGTCAATAATAAAAAGAGAGCAGCGTTGGGGAATAATGTCGACATTTCCACTCCCAATGACGGTGATGTATAATGCTCAAGTATTCTCCTGCTTTTTTACCACTAACTGGGAACTGGGTTTAGCCTTGATTCAGACAGCCTTGGCTCTGTCTGGACAGGTCCAGACGACTGACACCATTAACACTTTGTCAGCCTCAGTGACTACAGTCATAGATGAACAGGCCTCAGCTAATGTCAAGATACAGAGAGGTCTCATGCTGGTTAATCAACTCATAGATCTTGTCCAGATACAACTAGATGTATTATGACAAATAACTCAGCTGGGATGTGAACAAAAGTTTCCGGGATTGTGTGTTATTTCCATTCAGTATGTTAAATTTACTAGGGCAGCTAATTTGTCAAAAAGTCTTTTTCAGTATATGTTACAGAATTGGACGGCTGAATTTGAACAGATCCCTTCGGGAATTGAGACTTCAGGTCAATTCCACGCGCTTGGACCTGTCCCTGACCAAAGGATTACCCAATTGGATCTCCTCAGCATTTTCTTTCTTTAAAGAATGGGTGGGATTAATATTATTTGGAGATACACTTTGCTGTGGATTAGTGTTGCTTCTTTGATTGGTCTGTAAGCTTAAGGCCCAAACTAGGAGAGACAAGGTGGTTATTGCCCAGGCGCTTGCAGGACTAGAACATGGAGCTTCCCCTGATATATCTATGCTTAGGCAATAGGTCGCTGGCCACTCAGCTCTTATATCCCATGAGGCTAGTCTCATTGCACGGGATAGAGTGAGTGTGCTTCAGCAGCCCGAGAGAGTTGCACGGCTAAGCACTGCAGTAGAAAGGCTCTGCGGCATATATGAGCCTATTCTAGGGAGACATGTCATCTTTCAAGAAGGTTGAGTGTCCAAGTGTCCTTCTCTCCAGGCAAAACGACACGGGAGCAGGTCAGGGTTGCTCTGGGTAAAAGCCTGTGAGCCTAAGAGCCAATCCTGTACATGGCTCCTTTACCTACACACTGGGGATTTGACCTCTATCTCCACTCTCATTAATATGGGTGGCCTATTTGCTCTTATTAAAAGGAAAGGGGGAGATGTTGGGAGCCGCGCCCACATTCGCCATTACAAGATGGCGCTGACAGCTGTGTTCTAAGTGGTAAACAAATAATCTGTGCATGTGCCGAGGGTGGTTCTCCACTCCATGTGCTCTGCCTTCCCCGTGACGTCAACTCGGCCGATGGGCTGCAGCCAATCAGGGAGTGACACGTCCTAGGCGAAGGATAATTCTCCTTAATAGGGACGGGGTTTCGTTTTCTCGCTCTCTTGCTTCTTACACTCTTGCTCCTGAAGATGTAAGCAATAAAGTTTTGCCGCAGAAGATTCTGGTTTGCCGTGTTCTTCCTGGCCGGGCGTGAGAACGCGTTAATAACACTGCAGCATGCTGTTTGCTGAAAATTAGGAGTCTGCTAAGTGAATCTTTCAGCATTTCAGAGATAACTTCTTTTTGCCCAAAAGAAAATGTCTTTTCATTTCTTGCTATAACACATTGTTCAATGCAATGTTCCCTACCTACTCCAAATTGCATCCAGCAGAGCAACTAAGAAAACTGTTGAACTTTCAGAGTAATACAGAGTTCTGACAGTGATTGTGGCATCCTCTTCCATCAGGTTACTTTCTTGGGTGTATTTGTATTTGTATCTCTACCAAGAAACAAAAAATGGATTAGAAATTTAAGCAATAATACTTGTTTGAATTTGTATACAAAGAGGAAATAAAATCATCAACAGAGTTTTAAGGCCCATAAAATGATTATAAAATAAAGAAAATTGCTTACTAGTTTTCACTTTGAATTAATTCTAACATTGAATCATGGATAGTATATTCATAGAAAATGATGTAGTACTTTAAAGGAATTATATAGGATATGAAATGTATTAGAGTGAATTGAGTAGTGAGAGCTATTTAATTTCTTAGGATAGTTTAGAAATGTGGTTTGGACTACAGACAGTAGCATTATATTTGTGGAATATGACTCCCAGTGAGACAGGCACAATCTGTCTATTTTTATAATTTGTTCATATTTGGTTATTTTTGGAAAATGGAAAGTGTTGGAACTAAAAAGGGGCCTGGGGAAAAAGGGGGAAGGGAGGATAGCCACATCCCACCAGACTTCCACCTATGCTCTGGATAGGTGAATGTGGGAGGGCTGGCAGACACTTTCCACTCAACCCCGGGTGGGCATCCAAGCCTCTGACCAACTTGATGGGAGGTGGACAAGGGGTAGCCCCAAAACCAAAAGGGGCCCTGGGGTACACCCTGTAGTCCAGGGTTATGGGAGAGAGGGCTGAAGGAACAGAGGTTCTCATACATGCAAGAGTGAGCACAGCCTTGATGAGCAGAGACTGTCTATGGTTTTGAAGCTTTATTATAAAGAGGCAGGGGGAAAGAGAGAAGGTAGAAGAGAGAGAAGGGAGGGAAGGCTAGAGAGAAAGAGAGAATAAGAGGTAGAGAGGGAGAGGAGAGAAGAGGAGAGGAGAGGAGAGAGGAGGGAAGGGGAGGGGAGGGGAGGGGAGATAGGAGAAGTGCAATAGAACAAAGTAGTGAGAGGAGTGAGAGAGAGCAAGGAGGGGCCAAACAGACCCTTTTAAACTATGCTGCTATCTTTTCTGTTGTTAGGTAACTGGCGAGGAGTTTAGCCTGAAGGTCAGAAGCTTGGGACATTGCCTAAGTGACTTCTAGCCATGCCTCTCTTGTGGAGGCTGTAGGTGACAGTAACTTAGGCAGGAGCATGAGAGAACTCCTTCCATCCAATGTAGGTGCATAGTCCAAATACCCCACAGGATTGTAGGTAGAAAAACTTTATATTACTTGATATTTAGTTCTTATAGGAAGCACAAAAGAAGGACATGCACTCTTAAGCCACAAAATCTCTTCTGCTGAGAATATAGTCTGGGAGTCTGGAGTCAATTCTTATTATCTTGCTTACAGCACTGTACATAAAACTATCAAAGACCAAGATGGCCACTGTTACTTTACCTACAGCCCCCCCCCCCCAGAAAACAAACTCTATTGGCAGGCCTTAATCACCTCATGGAATAGTTGCCTTTGTCACTAAGGAAACTTGAAACAAATGGAAAATGTAACAGACATCATGAAACTAGAAACTACAACTCATTCACATCTCTGCAGCATGTGCTCAGTCATAGGTATAAGTTCCTCAAAAGTGACCCCTAAAATTGGAAGTAAGATTACACTTGATTTGTAAACTAAATAGTATCTGAAAATTTGGTAGTACTAATCTTAAGTGCTTCTCTCCACAGAATTTGCATACAAAAAGAAAATTGAATAAATATTTCTTAAAATATTAAAAGTGGTTAAAAATAAACTCAACTTCAGGACACATGATGAATTTAGGATAAAAAATAAAATTCTAAGTTATTAATTAAGAAGCAAATTTATGGAAATCATTGTAATTGTTTTCATTTTAAAATAATATTTGTGATATTAACTATAGTAGTATTTGAGCAATTAACCTTTTTAAGCACAGTAAATAAAAAGTATTATTCTTCAAAGATAAACATGTGACAACCAAACAATGGACTTGCTTTGTTGGAAAAAAAGTCTTAGCAAAGGAAGAATTTAGTTTTTTGTTTTGTTTTGTTGAAAATTTGGTAGCTGGACTGGCTTTTAGAAAGATGAATACTTCAAGGGATGAAATATTAAGACGAGTCAAGGGTATGGGCTTTATCTCAGAAGAAACAAAACAAGGAGTTTACTGAAACAAGGAGCTCTGCATGCTATCTGGGTGACTTATTATAAACACATTTTTATTGTGCTTATAGGAATGGTGGACATTTTGCCTTCAGATATCATAATCTATGTATGGTGTCAGAGACAAATATCTTCAGTAGTGAAGTAGAGTGATCTGCAAATGAATTAAAAATGAGCAAAATCCGACAGATTCACTGAAATTCTAGCTATTGGAAAACAAATTTGTCTTCTACTGAAACTAATACTACTTGGGGAATATGTAAAACACAGACATTTTGGAAAAAGCTAAAGATGTACTTCTAAAACTTAGAAAACAATTTACATGTTCTTGTTATTCAATTCTACAAAATATGTTAATTTATTCAAAGACTAAGATATTAAAACTCATTAAAAATTTCTGAAAGAACTGTAAAAATGTCTCATAAGCAAGAAGGAAAATAAACTCAGCAGTATAAGACAGATATGAAGGATATTATCAAGAGCTGTGTATTATAAAATTACTTAAGCAGCTATTAGGCATTGAATATTATAGTAGCACACTTTGGAAGTGATCATAATATGCTATAAATAAAATTGAGAACATAATAATAAGAATTAAAAAAAACACAGAGACTTACAACAAAGCACAAGGATTTATAGTAAAAGACAAAGTGGGTGGAGGGAAGGCAGGGGACATGGCTACATCTAAGAGCTTCCAGAATATGAGAAGTCATTTGACAAATGCTGCTACAGAAAACTCTCTGCTACTTACAGTTGAACAATTGGATTTCTTTTATACTTATGCAGATTCTAATAGCAATTCTCTTGAATCTTGAACTGATGCTATGTAGGACATAACTCCTAAATGATTACTTCCACAAAGAAAAAAGAAGTATATTGGATTACCCTTGAAAGGAAACTAATGAATTACTATTATTCACCAACTATTGGGTATTAATAACTTCCATAAATTTACAAGAAAATCTCAGCATGATTCTTAGCAATATATCTAATTAGACGTACATACATACATATATACATGTATACATATTTACTAGACAATAGAAATAAAATATTCAGCACTTTAACAAAGAACAAAACTAAATTAATGTAAATAGAGTGAAGTCAGTCTTGTGACGAGACCTAATAACAATAAGTTTACAGAACAAAAGGACCCAGATAGAGCTGTCTCTTGTGAGACTATGCCAGAGCCTAGCAAACACAGAAGTGGATGCTCATGGTCAGCTATTGGATGGACCACAGGGCCCCTCTTGAGCGCGCCCCCAACTCGCCAGCAAGAACGACGCCACAGCAGGATCCTTCTGCACACGTTTATTCAGTCCTGTTTCTTCTTTCTTTATATCTCCCTTGTTTATATATCTCCCTTGTTTTTATATCTCCCTTGTTTATATCTCCCTTGTTTTTATATCTCCCTTGTTTTTATATCTCCCTTGTTTTTATATCTCCCTTTTTTATATCTCCCCCGAACCCTGGGCCTCTCACTCCTTTTATACTCTCTCTCATCCACGCACCGCAGGCCACGCCCCCTCGCCAGTCGTGAGGCTTCAGCTAATCAGGGCAGCAGGGGCAAATCTCCATCAAATTGGATTCACCTGTATCCTGGTACACCTGCGCAGCACTCAAGATGTTTGTGTCTTATATGAGGAAGTCAGGTGCAAGTCATATGACTTAGCTGTAGTCCCTGGCGCCTTTGGGACTGCCGCCACACCCGCTCCCCACAGGCCCCCAATTGAGGAGCTAGAAAAAGTACTCAAGGAGCTAAAGCGATCTGCAATCCTATAGGTGGAACAATATGAACTAACCAGTACCCCCCTGGAGCGTGTGTCTCTAGCTACATATGAATCAGAAAATGGCCTAGTTGGTCATCAGTAGAAAGAGAGGCCCATTAGTCGTGCAAACTTTATATGCCTCAGTACAGGGGAACGACAGGACCAAGAAGTGGGAATGGGTGGGTGGGAGAGTGGGTGGGGGAGTGGGTGGGGGAGCATGTGGGGGACTTTTGGGATAGCATTGGAAATGTAAATGAAATAAATACCCAATTAAAAAAAAAGGAAATTATGCCATTCAGAAGTTTACAAAATAAGACAGTATAATTAATTCTGAGCATGTCAGAAAACCCAATAAATCAAACATACTACATTGTTTATTAATAGAGATTCAAATTAATAATATTAACCTGTGTGCTTCTTGATAGAGACATGAATAAACTATAATCGCACAAGCTAATCAAATAAAATTAAATGTAGTATAACACTGCCAGGATCAGACTATTAGGATGTAAAATGGGGCAAAGGATGTAACAGCTCAGTGGGGGAGCATTTGTCTAGCAAGAACATGGTCTTAGGTTCAATTGCCAGCACTGCAAAAACAGTGGGGTGTGGTAGCATGCAAATTAAAAGCAATTAGGAGAAGACTGGTTAATCTTTGCAGAAGAATTTAGCACATATGTATAAAAATAATGACATATAAACTAGCAAAATGGCAATGAGATTTGTAAAATAAAACCTGACAGAACTGTAGGCAATAAATTACAAACTACTTAAAAATGTTATTTCTGCTAAATACATAAATCATAAAGGAAACGCTGACTATGGTTGTAAACTATAACAAAAGGAGTATAAATGATTAAGAACACAAACAGATTTTTCAGAATGAATCTCTTAAAAAGTGATGTTTCTGATTTGACAAAAGTCCAAATACAGAACACATAATGCATAACAAGAAGTTGCCTCATTCTCCAGTTTGATCCTGGCTTCTGAAATCTTTGTGTTTTTGGAAACTGTTATAAACTCTTTCTCCAATCATGTATGACTGCTGTGCAGATTTTAGGTCATCTAAGTGAACCTGGGCCAGATGTGAAGAATACACAAATACACTGTAGTTCTGTCCATCCACACTGAGAGTTTTGTGAGGCTTTCTTCAGCTTCCATTCCTGCACAGCAGAGTCATTATCTACTTCCTGGAATCTTAAAATATTCCATGTTCTATCCTACTAAGTCCCAGAGTTTCAGAAAATTCAGTCACCTAAAAATATAGCTATATGCCTGGTATTTTGGTTTATCTTTATAGAAGAAGAAGTAGGTACTGGATAATGTATCTTTGATACAAGGAAAGACAAATGAATGGAATAAGGAAAGAAAGTATGTATTTGAACTTTGTGATATTTTAAAAAGATACCCTGGGGTTCTAATGTTTGTTCCTTCTCCACTCATTCTGAATTGTAACTCAGACTGCCACAATATTAAAGCATGAAAGTTTAAGACAAAATCACTTTGTGATGGTGCTGTAGCTGTAAATGAACCAGTATTGCTATTGCAGAAGTGAATTCATTGGCAACCATGTGAGTTTCTTGCAAAAAGGCATGTTGTGTTCCTCTTTTCTTCTTGCCAAATAGGTAAGGCCACCTTAAGAAAGCAATACTGCAGATATTGTACCTCTGTATTTCAAATGTTGTAAAGTTATAACAATCAACACAGTGAGTACAAGCATAGAAACAGATCAGTCAACTAATAGAACAGACGAAAGAACCTGCAAATAAACCTGTGTATAAATATCTATACAATGATTGTTAAGTAAACTGATACTATACAATGGGAAAAAGAGGAATCGCCTAAATTAAATTAGAAAACCCTGCATCCACAAATCCATGAACCAAGCAAGCAAGCAAGCAGGCAGGCAGGCATGTAGGAAAGGAAGGAAGGAAGGAAGGAAGGAAGGAAGGAAGGAAGGAAGGAAGGAAGGAAGGAAGGATGGAAGGAAGACAAATGCAAAGGTAAGATTGGAGACTATGGCACATTTCCATAAATAGTTATGAGAAAAATACTCTTCCATTTGCATATAAAGTAGTTCATGTTTCTCACACTTTAAGCTACTAAATACTGGTCAGAAAAGAGTAAAAAACATATAACTATGAGATATTCTCCCTTCTAAACATAAAAAGCTAAAGTCATACGAAATACAATTGAAAAGCGAAGGCTTGGAAAAACTACTGTAATGGTGGTGGATTAAATAAAAATGTTTACCATAAATTCAAGTAGGTGTGGCCTTGTGTTAATTCCAAAGTTGTGAGTAGAAATGTTGGCATACAAATAGGTAGTATAGGAATCATTTTGTTCCCTTTGCTAGGAAATATTCCTTGGACCTAATTTTTTCAGTCCTGTTGATAGCAAGGCTTGATATTAAGCAATGGCTGAGAGGGCCTTAGGCCAATAGGTCATTCATCAGAAATGTCTAGTCTGGTAATCCAGCTGAAGAGACAGGGAGCAATAACACCACATGGACTAGCTCACATAAATTTTTCACAAGTGCTGGGCTTCCTGATTTGTGGCAGGCATAGTACAGATCACCTTTAGAGCAGCTTGTAGTCCAAAGGCTGATTAGTGGGTGGTGTCTAAGAGCCAATTGGAACTTTGATGAAACAGATACAAAATAGGGAAAGAAGTTAAAGATAAAGAAGTTAAAAATATATATTATATTTAGAGCCTCTCCCTCACCAATAAGCAACAGTTAGGGAAGTCCAGGATGACTGACATGAATGTCTAGCTAGAGTTCTTTTAAGTCGTGAGAAGTGGAATCAAGTCTTTTGACTTTTCAACTCACTAAGGCCTACAGTACCATTGTTTGAAATCTGTATTCAAATACATATTACAGAATAAACAGAGAATGGATGTCTATAAAACACCTGGAATAACTTCATGCCTTTGACTCATTGCAAAAACTATAGCTTTTGAGATCTTAGTATAACAACTATATAGAACAACTTGTGTTCATATATTTATTTTCTTAGACCTTTTTATAAACATTCAATTTTCCTTGAATTTTTACCAGTAGACGTATGTAAATCATTGATAGCTGAGAGCAGTCTTTGCAAAGCACATCCTTTAAATAGTAAAAGTTATACCTGAAATCTGTTTATCCTCTAATATGCAGCCTGTTAGTAAGGCAAACATGTCTATGAATTTGCATTTTTTAACCAGGTGACCTAATAGCTATGGAAAACCAAAGCCTTATTTTTATATGTGAAATGAATTGACTAGTCAGCTGCTGCTAAATCGATGAAGCTATAGTTAGCCAACAACACCATTAGGGTTCTGAGAAGGATAAATTATATCAGGAAATATAATCCAAATATCTTTATCAATTAAAATGACCGAGAGTTATCCACCATCCAGATGACTCTCCTAGACTCCCTTGGTTTCTATAGCATTGTTCATAGCAGTGGTTGTAGGTCTTTGGCTATCATAAAGGACAAGATTGAACCATCAGCTGTCACACAGAAGAACATCGGCCTTCAGCTGCCAGACTCAGAAGCTCTGAGAGGTTTTGCTGAAAATTAGCAACTTGGAAAGACTTGTATAAGTTTAGGAGTTTACAGTCTTATTCCTGCTAAGTTTAACCTTAAAGATACTATAATTTTTGAATTGAAGCTTTTTTTAACTTAATATCATATATCCAGTCCATACAGAGACTGGCAACTATATTTTTCTGGTTCTTTTTAAATTTGAATTGGGTATTTTATTTATTTACATTTCAAATGTTATCCCCTTTGCCAGTTTTCCCTCTGGAAACCCCTTATCCCATCCTCTGTCTCCCTGCTTCTATGAGTGATTTCCCTGACCCATGTACCCACTCCCACCTCCCTGCCCTGGCATTCCCATACATTGAGGCATTGAGCCTTCACAGGACTAAAGGATTCTCCTCCCATTGATGCCTGACAAGGCCATTCTCTGCTACATATATGGCTGGAGCCATGGGTCCCTCCATGTGTACACTTCGGTTGGTAGTTTTGTCCCTGGGAGCTTTGGAGGGTCTGGTAGGTTGATATTGTTGTTTCTCCTATGGATTGAAAAACCCCTTCAGCTCCTTCAGTTCTTTCTCTAACTCCTCTTTGGGGACACCGTACTCAAACCAATGGTTGGCTGCAAGTATCCATCTCTGTATCTGTCAGCTCTGGCAGAGCCTCTCGGAAGACAGGTATATCAGGCTCCTGTCAATAAGCACTTCTTGGCATCTGCAACAGTGCCTCTGTTTGGTGACTGTATATGGGATGGACCCCAGGTGGGCAGTCTCTGAATGGCCTTTCCTTCTGCCTCTGCTCTACTCTTTGTTTCTGTATTTCCTCCTGTGATAATTTTGTTCCCGCTTCTAATAAGGGCTGACACATTCACACTTTGGTCTTCCTCCTTGAACTATATGTGGACTGTGAAATTTATCTTGGTATTCTGAGCTTTTGGGCTAATATCCAATTATCGATGACTGCATACCTTGTGTGTGTGTGTGTGTGTGTGTGTGTGTGTGTGTGTGTGTGTGTGTGTGAGACTGGGTTACCTCACTCAGGATAATTTCTAGTTCCATCCATTTGCATAAGAATTTCATGAATTCATTGTTTTTAATAGTTGAATAGTAATCTATTATGTAAATGTACCACATTTTTCTGTATCCTTTCCTATGTTGAAGGACATCTGGGATCTTTCCAGCTTTTGACTATTCTAAATAAGACTGCTATGAATATAGTGGTGCTGTTATATGTTGGAGTATCTTGTGGGTATATGCCCAGGAAAGGTATAGCTGGGTCCTCGGGTAGTAGTATGTCTAGTTTTCTGAGGAACTGCCAGACTGATTTCTAAAGTGTTTGTAGCAGCTTGCAATCCCACCAGCAATGGAGGGACTTTCTTCTTTCTCCATATCCTTGACAGCATCTGCTGTCATCTGAGATTTTGATCTTAGTCATCCTAGTGTGAAGTGCAATCTCATGTTTTGATTTATATTTCCCAGATGACTACGGATGTTGAACATTTCTTTAGGTGCTTTTCAGCCATTTCATAATTCTCAATTGAAAATTCTTTGTTTAGCTCTATACTCCATTTTTAATAGGGTTATTTGGTTCTCTGGAGTCTAATTTCTTGAGTTTTTTGTATATATTGGATATTAGCCCTCTATCGGATATAGGGTTCATAAAGATATTTTTAAATTTGTTGGTTGTTCTTTTGTCCTATTGACAGTGTGCTTTGCCTTACAGAAGCTTTGGGATTTTATGAGGTCCCATTGTTGATTACAGGATATCACACTTTCTTATATGACTCAGTTATCAAAGTAGCTAATGCTTTACAAAGTTAATAAATACTAAAAATTTGGTCATTCTTACCTAAATTAGTCAAAAGTAGTCTGAATATATTTGAGGCAAGGGGAGATATTTTAAAGGCTCTTTCTCAATTTGGTCATTGTCTCACTGGATTATAAGGTAGGAATATTCTCATTCTCAATATTTATAAAATGTGGCCCTAAATTTGACAGTGACTATGTTGGATATGTAAAGTTCCAGTGTTGCTGCAAACCTACCCCAGGGTGGATTATTAACAATAAAATCATTGTTTTGGTTGATATTACTCAATTAAGAAAAACAGCTAGTCAGAAGCAGAATGACAAGGTATAAAAAGCAAGATTAGCCCAGTCTGAAACTATACCAGTGATGGCTGCAGATGTGTGCTCAAATGACCCACACCCCCAGCTTTATATGCCTCCCATGAGGCCAGCTCTAACTGGACACATACAGTTGAGATGGCCCCACCCAACCACCTTAAACATGCTGCCTTTTGGGATCAAGCAATCCTAGCAGCTGTGCATTAATGTAACCAAAAATCACTAAAAGAAATGGGATAGGAAACTTCATACTCATCAAAGGAAAAATCCACCAAGATTATATCACAATTTTGAACCTATTTGCAATGACACTCATATTCATAAAAGAAACTTTACTAAAGCTTATATCATTCATTGTGCCCCACACAATAATAGTGGCAAACTTTAAACCACACTCTCAACAATCAATGTCATCAAAACAGAAAATAAAGAGAAACAATGAAAATAACAATTTTTTTGAACCAAGAATATTTAAAAGATGACTACCAACCCTTTATCCCCAGATCGAAACACTAAACCTTTCTCTGCACCTCAACAAACCTCCTACAAAATTGACCATATGAATGTGCACAATGCAAGCCTCGATAGATATAAGAAGATGGAAATAACCCCTTGCATTCTATCAGATCATCTTTGAGTAAGGCTGGACATTAACAACAAAAGAAACAATAGAAATTCCACATTATCATGTAAATTGAACAGTTCTCTATCCAATGATAACTTGGGAAGGGAAGAATTAAAGAAAAAAATTAAAGACATTCTAGAATTTAATGAAAATGAAGGCACAACATAAATAAATTTATGGGACACAATGAAAGCAGTGCTAAGTTGAAAGTTTATATCATTAAGTACCTTCATAAAGAAAATATAGCAATATCATGCTAACGTGTTAGTAGAACACCTGAGAAAAAAAATCTAAGCAAAATAGAAGCAAATGTAGTGAAGAGTAGTAGATGACAGGAAATAGTCACACTGAGAGCCAAAATTAATCAATTTAAACCAAAGAATGGTACAAAATTCAACAACACCAAGCTTTGGTTCTTTGAGAAAACTAAAATGATAGACAAAGTTCTAGCTAAATTAACTAAAAGCACAGAGACTGTATCCAAAGTAACAAAATCAGAAGTGAGACATGATGACAGAAACTGAAGAATCCAAAAATATATTAGGTCTTAGTTGAAAACCCTCTACCCAAAAAAATTGAAACATTTTAATGAAATGTATGATTTTCTAAACAGATTCCATATACCAAAGTCAAATCAAGATCAGACAAATTAGTTAACTGTCCCATACGTCATTAGGAAGTAGAAGCAATTATTAAAAGCCTCCCAACAACAACAACAACAACAAAGCCCATGGCCAGATAGATTTCCTGCAAAATTCTACCAGATATTGAAAGAACTAACACCAATACTACTCAAATTATTTCATGAAATAGAAACAGAAGGAACACTACCTACATCATTCTATGAGACCACAGTTACCCTAATACCTAAACAACAGAAAGATGCAATAAAGAAAGAACTTCAGAACAATTTTGCTTATGAACATCAAACCAAAAATATTCAATAAAATTCTTGCTAGCCAAATCAAAGAACACATCAAAAATATCATTCACCGTGATGAAGTAGGCTTCATACCAGGGATGCAGGGGTTGCTCTCTATATAAAAATCCATCAAGATAATCCACAACATAAACAAACTGAAGACAAAAACCATCTAATGATCATCTCATTCGATGCTGAAAAGTGTTTGACAAAATCTAACACCCCTTTATAGGAAGACCAACAGTATCAACAAATTTGGACCCCTTGAATCCCCCAGAGACTAAGCCATCAACAAAAGAGCATGCAAGTGCTATTCCATGTCCCCTAGCACATATGTATCAGAGGACGACCTTATCTGGCATCAGGAGGATATGATGTAAATTATTACAGTAGGATAATCTGTAGATTATTGATGCCCCAAGAAAGGGAGCTGTGGGTGGGCATTGAGGTGGGGGTGGGTGGGTGAAAGGAGTAGAGAGCACCCTCTCAGAGGTAAAGGACAGGGGATGGGGTGAAGAACTCTTGCAGGGGGCACTGGGAAGTGAGTTAACAATTGGAATGTAAATAATAAAATATTTTTTTTAGAATAGTGGAGAGATCAGGGCTTAAAGGAACATACCTAAATATCATAAAATCAATATACAGCAAGCCAATAGCCAACAATGAATTAAATGAAAAGAAAATTGAAGCAATCCCACTAAAATCAAGAACAAGACAAGGCTGTCCATTTTCTCCCTACCTATTCAATATAGTCCTTGAAGATTCATCAATAGCAATAAGACAACAAAAGAAGTTCAAAGAAATAAAACTAAGAATGGAAGAAGTAAAGGTATAACAATTTGTAGATGATAAGATAGTATATATAACTGACCCCCAAAATTCTACTAAAGAACTCTTACAGCTAATGAACAACTTCATCAAAGTAGCTGGACATAAAATTAACTCAAAAGAATCAGTAGCCCTCTTTTATGTAAATGATAAATGGGCAGAGAAACAAGTCACTAAGACAATCCCCTTCATAATCACACACATAATATAAAATATTACATAACCTAAAAGATCTGTAAGGCATGAACACTGAGTTCCTAAAGAAAGAAATTGAAGAAAATATCAGAGTATGGAAAGATCTATCATGCTCATGGATAGGTAGGAATAACACAATGAAAATTACCAAAAGTATTCTACACATTCTACAGATTTGTTTGCAATCCCCGTAGAAATTTCAATACCATTCCCTACAGATTTTGAAAGTCTATTTCTCACCTACATATGGAAAAACAAAAATATGACGATAGTCAAAACAATTCTGACAATAATAGGACTTCTGGGGTAATATCCATATGTGACCTAAAACTGTACTATAGAGAAATAGTAATAAAAATTGCATGGTATTTGTATGGGAAAAGAAAAGCCGATTGATGGAATAGAATCAAACATGCAGAAAAACCTACAGACCTATGGACATTTCATTTTCAGCAAAAAGGCCCAAACCATACATTGGAATAAAAGGAAAGCATCTTCACAAATGTTGCTGCTCTAACTGGATGTCTGTTTGTAAAACAATTCAAATAGATCCATATTCATCACCCTGCATAAAACTTAAGTTCAAGGACCTCAACATAAAACCAGATACACTAAACCTAATAATAATGTTTTGGTGGGAGAGAATTGCCTAATCTGGCACAGACTTTATGTGCCAGGATAGGGGCTATTCCTATGGTCCCCATCTCAGAGGAGAAAGAGAGGGGTGATGGGGACAAGGACTGTGTGAGTGAGGAACTGGGAAGGAGAACTGAACTTTGGGTGTTAATGAATTAATTAATTAATTCAAAGAAAGATTAGTGTAGTTTGGAGACTTCCCAGAAATATAGACATTGGTCAACTGGATCAATGTTTAAAGATTACCTATGTAGATTTCTAATTATTAGCTCTGTGTTATAACTTTTAAATCAATTTTTGCAATAGGTCTAAGGACATTTCAACCATATCAAATAAACCTATAAATCCTGAGGTACAGAAAGTTCACTTAAAAGTCTTATAAAGCTTCAGATGCGGTTCATACTAGTTGAATAAACCAATATTCTAATTTTATTTTTTTAGCTTCCCAACCTTGATTTTTTATGTATTTACGTATTTATGTATTTATTTATTTATTATTTTTGCCAGTAAGTCACATAAAACACATGACATAGGATAGAAACTTTCTTTTTTTTTCCTTTTCCATTTTTTATTAGGTATTTAGCTCATTTACATTTCCAATGCTATACCAAAAGTCCCCCATATCCACCCACCCCCACTCCCCTAACCACCCACTCCCCCTTTTTGGCCCTGGTGTTCCTCTGTACTGGGGCATATAAAGTTTGAGTGTCCAATGGGCCTCTCTTTGCAGTGATGGCCGACTAGGCCATCTTTTGATACATATGCAGCTAGAGTCAAGAGCTCCGGGGTACTGGTTAGTTCATAATGTTGTTCCACCTATAGGGTTGCAGATCCCTTTAGCTCCTTGGGTACTTTCTCTAGCTCCTCCATTGGGAGCCCTGTGATCCATCCATTAGCTGACCGTGAGCATCCACTTCTGTGTTTGCTAGGCCCCGGCATAGTCTCACAAGAGACAGCTACATCTGGGTCCTTTCGATAAAATCTTGCTAGTGTATGCAATGGTGTCAGCGTTTGGATGCTGATTATGGGGTGGATCCCTGGATATGGCAGTCTCCACATGGTCCATCCTTTCATCTCAGCTCCAAACTTTGTCTCTGTAACTCCTTCCAAGGGTGTTTTGTTCCCAATTTTAAGGAGGGACATAGTGTCCACACTTCAGTCTTCATTTTTCTTGAGTTTTATGTGTTTAGGAAATTGTATCTTATATCTTGGGTATCCTAGGTTTTGGGCTAATATCCACTTATCAGTGAGTACATATTGTGTGAGTTCCTTTGTGAATGTGTTACCTCACTCAGGATGATGCCCTCCAGGTCCATCCATTTGGCTAGGAATTTCATAAATTCATTTTTTTAATAGCTGAGTAGTACTCCATTGTGTAGATGTACCACATTTTCTGTATCCATTCTTCTGTTGAGGGGCATCTGGGTTCTTTCCAGGTTCTGGTTATTATAAATAAGGCTGCTATGAACATAGTGGAGCATGTGTCCTTCTTACCAGTTGGGGCATCTTCTGGATATATGCCCAGGAGAGGTATTGCTGGATCCTCCGGTAGTACTATGTCCAATTTTCTGAGGAACCGCCAGACTGATTTCCAAAGTGGTTGTACAAGCCTGCAATCCCACCAACAATGGAGGAGTGTTCGTCTTTCTCCACATCCACGCCAGCATCTGCTGTCACCTGAATTTTTGAACTTAGCCATTCTGACTGGTGTGAGGTGGAATCTCAGGGTTGTTTTGATTTGCATTTCCCTGATGATTAAGGATGTTGAACATTTTTTCAGGTGCTTCTCTGCCATTCGGTGTTTTTCAGGTGAGAATTCTTTGTTCAGTTCTGAGCCCCATTTTTTAATGGGGTTATTTGATTTTCTGAAGTCCACCTTCTTGAGTTCTTTATATATGCTGGATATTAGTCCCCTATCTGTTTTAGGATAGGTAAAGATCCTTTCCCAATCTATTGGTTGTCTTATTGACGGTGTCTTTTGCCTTGCAGAAACTTTGGAGTTTCATTAGGTCCCATTTGTCAATTCTCGATCTTACAGCACAAGCCATTGCTGTTCTGTTCAGGAATTTTTCCCCTGTGCCCATATCTTCAAGGCTTTTCCCCACTTTCTCCTCTATAAGTTTCAGTGTCTCTGGTTTTATGTGAAGTTCCTTGATCCACTTAGATTTGACCTTAGTACAAGGAGATAAGTATGGATCGATTCGCATTCTTCTACATGATAACAACCAGTTGTGCCAGCACCAATTTTTGAAAATGCTGTCTTTCTTCCATTGGATGGTTTTAGCTCCCTTGTGGAAGATCAAGTGGCCATAGGTGTGTGGGTTCATTTCTGGGTCTTCAATTCTATTCCATTGGTCTACTTGTCTGTCTCTATACCAGTACCATGCAGTTTTTATCACAATTGCTCTGTAGTAAAGCTTTAGGTCAGGCATGGTGATTCCACCAGAGGTTCTTTTATCCTTGAGAAGAGTTTTTGCTATCCTAGGTTTTTTGTTATTCCAGATGAATTTGCAAATTGCTCCTTCTAATTCGTTGAAGAATTGAGTTGGAATTTTGATGGGGATCGCGTTGAATCTGTAGATTGCTTTTGGCAAGATAGCCATTTTTACAATGTTGATCCTGCCAATCCATGAGCATGGGAGATCTTTCCATCTTCTGAGATCTTCTTTAATTTCTTTCTTCAGAGACTTGAAGTTTTTATCATACAGATCTTTTACTTCCTTAGTTAGAGGCACGCCAAGGTATTTTATATTATTTGTGACTGTTGAGAAGGGTGTTGTTTTCCTAATTTCTTTCTCAGCCTGTTTATTCTTTGTGTAGAGAAAGGCCATTGACTTGTTTGAGTTTATTTTATATCCAGCTACTTCACCAAAGCTGTTTATCAGGTTTAGGAGTTCTCTGGTGGAATTTTTAGGGTCACTTATATATATACTATCATATCATCTATATATATCTTATATATACTATCATATCATCTGCAATAGGGTCACTTATATATACTATCATATCATCTGCAATAGGACATAGGATAGAAACTTTCTAACTTCAGTTTTTTCATATAGCAGAGCAGAATTTTAAAAAGATATCTCAACATTAATATACCCCAAAGATATGTGAAACCTAGCTAAATTAAATCCCATGTGTAGAAAGACTATTTGAACCCTGGCTATCAACATAGCCATAATAAATAGCAGTAGCAGCAGATTTCAGCTTGGACTTAAATTCAAGGACCTCAACATAAAACCAGATACACTAAACCTAATAATAATGTATTGGTGGGATAGAATTGCCTAATCTGGCACAGACTTTATGTGCCAGGATAGGGGCTATTCCTATGGTCCCCATCTCAGAGGAGAAAGAGAGGGGTGATGGGGACAAGGACTTTGTGAGTGAGGGACTGGAAAGGAGAACTGAACTTTGGGTATTAATGAATGAATTAATTAATTCAAAAAAAGATTAGTGTAGTTTGGCATAAAGCTTCCCAGGTGACATGCTCGGGAGCAGGATTGTCAACTTTACCTCAGGCCAGCAGTGTGGGATCTAGAAGAGCTATAGCTTGGTCAGTTCTCAAGTCCTTCTGCAACTGAAAAAGATTAATACATACACCTAAATGTACATAAGGGTGGAAGAAAGAAAAAATAAAATTAGAAAGGAAGGAAGGAAGGAAGGAAGGAAGGAAGGAAGAAAGAAAGAAAGAAAGAAAGAAAGAAAGAAAGAAAGAAAGAAAGAAAGAAAGAAAGAAAGAAAGAGAGTGCCAGGCCTCTCTGATTTTTCAGCTCTTATTCTCACCAAGGCATGCCCAGGATCCCAAAGAAGATCAGCAATAGAACTAGTGGCTCTGGCCTAACATAGACATAACCAAAATTCCTTGCTTGTTGTCAATGAAAATAAAATGTTGGATTTCATCAGCACCCTGCCCTTAGAACTCTAGACCCTAATTTTTCTTGCTAAAAGTTAGATTTTATATATATATATATATATATATATATATATATATATATATATATATATGTGTGTGTGTGTGTGTGTGTGTGTGTGTGTGTGTGTGGTGTTGCATAACAAGTTGATCATAACAATATTCTTAAACAGAGGCATGAGTATAAGATGGACATAACAACCTATTTTTAAAAAAATTAAATGGTTGCCATTTCCTTGAACAGGTAGTATATAACTATTTGTAGTTACATTTACAGGTGATATATTGCCCAGTTCTTGAGAAGTAGGGATTTAATCATAAATAGGATATAACTTGGTTTATCTTTACTATATGATAGTATTTAAACCCAAGGCAGCAGCTGACTGGTTTACTAGCAATGAAGTTTATGATTAAGAATATTATGGAGGCCATTGTGCTAGGATTTGCTAAAGAGGTGAAGGCAGGAGGTCATGAGTTCAAGGCCAGCCTGAGCTACACACTTCTTCCCCTAGATGAATTGTAGGTGTGACTACTATATCACATGTGCACCAGTAGGTGTCAGATATGAGAGAAGTTAGGTCTATGCTGTGTTCTGACCTGTGAACAAGCAAATGATTAGAAGCCCTACATTCACTGAAAAAAAAAAAAAAAGCCTGAGATGACCACCAGCCCTGTGCCACAATGAAGTGGAAGGTTCTCATTGGGTCCTGTAATGCAGACTTATCTGGTAATGCAGACTAATGATGTCTTTTGCTGTGGTTGACTTATTTGTTGTTTTGCTACAGCAAAAACCATGGGAGGACATATGTTTGGAGAAAGTATAAATAGGACTCAATGAACAGAGATGGTAAACTTTCATGCCTAGCTTTGAAGCCCTTTGTTGATCTCCTGTCTTTTTCTTTTTCTTCACTGAACTATGCTTCATTGAGAGAAACACAGGAGAGAACTTCCCCTTGCTTCCTGGCCCTGGTTGATCCTACTCACTCGTGGTGATTTGGTGGAGGCCTAGCAGTTTCTGCTAGATCATGCGACCACTTCTGATTTGTGTTTGCTATCCTGACATTGTGGAACTGGACTGGTATCCTGAAAAAGAGATATTGGAATCACCCCAAAGAACCACTTCTAAACAAATCCATATCCCCTTGTCTTCTTTATCATCTTTGGTCCCATATCTTTGGGTGGTGGGCAAAAACTGGAGTTGAAACATTTAAGATCCCTTATTAAAAGTAGGTTTTCAAATATCTAATCCTACACCAAAGTGCCTGGACAGGAATGTAGCATGAGAGGACCACCAGTCTGGTGGTACTCAGGCATAGTGAGGCAGACTTCCTCAAGATGATTCGTTCCCTGTACCATAATCCATAAGTGTTATGTATCACTAAGAGAATCAAAGATATGGAACAGAAATTCAAGGAAAAAACAAAACAAAACAAAACAAAACAAAACAAAACAAAAAACAAAGCAATTTGGTTATAATTAACTGGAGACATCAGGGTAGAGAGTAGTCTGAAATGAGTAGCCAGTGATGCCACCTGTGAAAATAATGGGGTGCTGGCCTATGCTGCTACCAGAGGCAATGTCTGGATCTATGGGCCATGTAGCAACAGACATCTGTTAATCACCAATGGCCAGGTGGCTGTCGCTGGTCTGGGAGGCCACCAGGGCATATGTTGATGTTAGAAGGCTATGCAGAACTGACTCCAACATTCATCTGGGGATCATCAGATATCTGACCCTTAGGCATGAGATCAGAAGACAACTCCTCATCTCTAGCTAGTTTCAGAACACAAGTGAGTGGCTCCCACACATTTTAATAGTTGTAGGTGAGGATACAAGCATGGAATAGCTGGACTTTCTACAAGTATCTCTTGTGTTGTCATGGACAAGGTAGAAATACACTCTTCCCTCCTCATCCCTTACCATCTACAGCACATGAGAGATATGGCCCTGGGGTCATGAAAGCATGAGCTGGACCTATCCATTGTCACAACACTCAAGAGAGCAGGCTCTGTACCTCATCTAAGCAGTACAATGGAGCTGAACTTGATGGGGGATAAGGAATGTCTGAGTAAGCTGACCCTGAGAGTGTAAGCATGGGAGAGTTGTCCCTAAAATAGATTGCTTTTATGCACCATAGACAAAGGAAAGATGTGCTCCACTACCCTCATCCCTTGCTACCTATGGGAGGTAGGAAAACTGGCCCTATAGTCATAAGAGCAAAACTGCCCTTGTGCATCACCACTGAAGTATTTGGAAAAGTAGACCCTGAACTGAGGCACAGTAGAGTTAGCCCTGGATATGAGGATTGCATGTGAGCTAGCCTGCTTTTGGTCTGCTGGGTGATGAAAGGGATAAGTTAGAGATGTGCTTGTCTATACCATTGTATACCATTGTCTATACTATTGCAAGCAGGAGATTGGGCTGTATTTTCATGAGAGTAGAAGAACTGGCCATGTCCTTTACCAGATGTAACACTAGAGATAGTAGGCCCTAAACCTTGCCTTGGCAGCAAGGTAAAGTAAAACCTGGCCTTGGTTGTAAAGAGGCAGGGGTTTGTAGTTGAACTTACTTCAAAGGCCTGAAAAGGGGAGAGCTGGGAGGCTCAAAAACTCAGATACCACTCAGACCCTGATTTAGGACTTTGATTTGGTCTACCTCATCATCTACCTCATTGATGAGCTACAGAAGAATATGAAGGGCTCATCCTACATATCCAAAACTATAGGATCTTGGTGACACAGGCCACCTTAGGATATCTAAGAGGAATCCCAATATGGAATAACAATATTGGGACCAGAGGTCTCACATCACATCGAAATGCCATTGATATGAATATTTGCAATCAAATATGTATGGTCAAAATGCTATACTGTGGGACACACTATGACACACTATAGCTTTCCCCATGAGATATTTTTTCTCTGTTGTTGGAGAGGCTGCAAGGATGGATGATTTTGGGATAAGGAGTATAATGGAATTGGTATACTTGAGGTGAAATTTACAAAGAACCAATAAATATGTGAAAAGAAAGAATTCTATGAAGGCTGAAATACTAGAAGGAAGAAACCAGAGACATGACTCTATGAATGTAATTTAACTTTAAAATATTGACAGACCCATAAACTTTGTACACTGTGGGTCAATCTACTGTAAACCAAAGTAGACCTTCAATAATGTACTAAAGAACTAAATGAGGAAGATATGGTCTCTTGATGCTGTTGAGGTCAAACCTACAGATGACCTACAGAATTTTGATACTGCACAGAGACCACAGCTTCCAGAGTAAGAAATGCATTACGAGAGAAAGAGCCTTTCAATGGAGTTGGACCATCCAACAGAAAGAGCCATAGCATAAGGGCAAACATGAAATAGAGTGTTATCTTATAATAGTATAAAAATAAATGGATATAACAAATACACTTTTCTGAAATACACATTTTGACCACTCCCTTTGTAATAAGACAGGTATAGAATATTTATATTTTATAAAAGTGTCTGTTTTTGAGAAGTACTTCAGACATATATTCCTATAATGATTGTTAGCTACACTGATACCATACAATGGAAAAAGAAAAGTCTATTCAGTAAACACTGGTGAGGAAACTGAGACTAAACCTACAAAACCCAAAGCAAATGTAGACTTACATCATACACCAAAAAGAAAAACAACAACAACCAAAAGAATTGGGACTAAAGCTTATTTTTATAAACACCCCAGTTATATCAATACTAAACAAAACAATGATGCTGCGGATTGGACTCAGTTGGCCCCTCAACCCGCAGAAGAATCAGGGTGTTGGTATTCAGTTGAGCAAGGAGTCAGTGAAAAGTGACAAACAGTTGTGAATATAAGGGAGTGTTGATCTGAATGTAATTTCTCAAAGCAAGCATCAGACTTATAAGTGACATTTACACAAAACAGAGGAATGCTTACACAAAAGTTACCAGGAACCAACTGGGATAAAAATCAATGTTAACAGCTGGGATCAAAAGTAGCCCCACCTAAGGACAGCTTACTCTTAGAAGCCAGGGGCAAGGGCTTTGTGCCTTTGCCATAGCTCCAATTCTAGTCTATTCTTCCTCTTAGGCCATTGTAAATTCTTGTCTATGGGAGTGACTCAGCTATTGTTCTAAGTATACTTTGTAGACTATCCCTGATATCTCTAGCTCTATTCCAGTAAATTATAATGCCTGATTTCTATCACTGTCTCTCTGTCAACACTCGAGACTTTTCATGTGAATGAGTAACATTCTTACAAAAATTAAAGCCCAAGGTTGGCTCAACAATTTCCTAGGATATTGGAACACTGGTGGAGGCTAATCTAACTTAGCTATATGTCAAAATCAAGCCTTAGAGGCACTTATAATAAAACAATATTGAAGGAAAGCACACAGATCCGTTCACCGACTAATGCAGGGACAGGTTTGGAGCATTCATTTTACAAGATGCCAAGATTCCAGGAGTCTAAGTTTCCATAAAACTGCATCCAAGTTTGGGCCTGCCATGTAGCTTTTTCAGGAGTGGATGTGGCACAATGAAAAGCTATCAAGGAGGAAACGTAGACAGAAATCTGAGATATAAATTTTGTAATAATTTGTTTAACAAATGAAAAAGAATCATTTACCAAAATTTCAATGTATGTGTAGAGAAATAGTATTAAGAAGAAAGTCTAAAATTAAAAAAAGAAAGAAAGAAAACATACAGAAACCAAAAAGTTGGGTGTATATATATATATATATATATATATATATATATATATATATATATAAAATGAGAAAATATAAATTTACTTCTATTGCACTAATTACACAGATATATATGTTAGGACACATTTGTGTAAGAAAAGCATGGCCAAGCATTAGTAAATGTTAAAATTCAGAAATTGTACAAGTAATATCCAATGAAATTATTTGCACAACCAAGCAACAATGCACATGCACGCACACACACACACACACTTTTGTGGGAAATAAAGTAAGGAGTTACTAGACATCAGAACACACGAATAGCTGTTGGCTATACATGTTTATTTAAAACAATTCCAAACATTCAAAACATTCAACCTTAAAATATACTTATTATTGTACATTTATATTTTTAAGAATATGAAGAAACATATATATATATATATAGCAACAGTCAAAGAACAAGCCTGTGGATTTTAAAGAATGCTGAAAGAATTGCATAAAGACTTTGGAACAAGAAAGTTATGTAATTATTTCATAATCTTGAAAAATAAAAGAAATATCTTAGTAAAGGGAAAAATAAACAAAACAAAACAAGATAACCAACAACAATATATCAGAATGGGAGGGACTTGGGAGGAAGAGAAGAGGGGTGTGGGGGAAAGGGGTCAGTATCAGGTATGGGGAGAGATGAGGGAGATGTACAGAGGATCAGAAATTTGAACAGAGGTGTGTAGAAATGGGGGATGGGGAACTGGGTGTAGTCACCAGCAAGCCCTAAATGCCTGGAAAGCAAGAGGCTCTCAGGACCCAATATCATGAGATTAACTGAAATTCCCAACTAATGGGAGGGAGAACCTGTAGAGACCATATCCTGAGGTTAGGCAAGTCCACCAGTTGGGGTATGGGGCCACCCACTCATCTAAAAAAAAGTTTAAGTCAGAATTGTACCTGTCTAAGGGAAATACAGAGACAAATTCTGGAGCAGAGACTGAAAGAAAGGCCATATAGAGATTGCCCCACCTGGGAATCCATCCCATATACAGTCACCAAACACAGACACTATTGTGGATGCCAAAAAGTGCATGTTGACAGAAGACTGATATAGCTGTCTCCTAAGAGGCTCTGCCAAAGCCTAACAAATACAGAGGTGTTTACTTGCAGCTAACAATTGAGCATCGGGTCCCCACTGGAGGAAGTAAAGAAAGAATTGAAGGAGCTGAAGGGGTTTGCAACCCCATAGGAGGAATAACAATATCAACCAATCAGAACACCCAGAGCTCCCATGGTCTAAACCACTAACTAAAAGAGTACACATGGAGGGACCCATGGCTCCAGCGCATATGAAGCAGCAGAGGATGGCCTTGTTGTGGAACAAAAGGAAGATAGGTCCTTGGTCTCATGACGACTCGACAACCCAGTGTAGAGGAATGCCATGGTAAGGAGACAGTAGTGGGTGGGAGAACATAGAAACAGGGCGAGAAGGGGATGGTATAGGGGGTTTCCAAAGGTGAAACTGGGAAATGGGATAACATTTTCAATGTGAATAAATAAAATATCCAATAAAAAAACAAACAAACAAACATGATCAACAAGACTCAGGGAAATATGTGACTAACACAGGCCAGCTCTCAGATAACAAGGCCTGGATACACTAACACTGTCAATGGAAAATAATGACTTTAAATCAAGTCTTACAAATTTTCTAGAGGCCTTTTAAAGAGGACATGAATAAATTCCTGAAAGGAAAACAAGAAAATACAATCAAAGAGGTGAAGGAAATGAATAAAACTGTATAAGAACTGCAAATGGAAAAAGAAGAAATAAAGAAAACACAAACTGAAGCAACCGTAGAGATGGACATCCTAGGAAAGAAAACAGGAACTACAGGTGCAAATTTCACAAAAAGAATATAAGAGAAGGAAGAGAGAATATTGGGGAAAGAAGATACAGAAGCAGAAACTGATATGTTAGTCAAAAAAGGTTAAGTACCCCAGATCATCCAGCATTGCAAACAAATCCAGTCAGAACTTCAGTTAAATGCTGAACTTTTAAAGCATGCATAAACTGAATGACAAATGCTAAATTTAGCTTTCTTAAGTCTAGCCAATTTTTCTAATTTTTCAACCTCTCCCACCCCTTAAAAAATATTAATTGCCCCAATTCAGCACGAAGCTATGGAGAACTTTCAAACAGATTCCTTGGGTTTGAGTGTCTGGTAATTTTTTTTAAATAAATTAGAGATAGGTTGACATTTTAAGGGATAATTTGGAAATTTTGAACAGGGAAGAAACTAAATAGAGAACTTAACTCAGGGATTTCTATTTTTACTTTTCTCTTCTCTATCATTTATTTCTTAAAGGGAAATGGGTTGAAAAGAAAAAGAGAGTAGAGTAATATTATAGGAAATTAGATAAATGGGGATGGATTACTAAATATACTCTTAAACAAAACATTTTATAGGCATAATTTCATACTGGCAGAAATCTTTACATTTTGATGCAGAATTGAAAATTTATTTTCTTACATTGGTGTAGAATCTTTGAATATTCATACAAAATTTAAAATTAATATCTTACTCTTAGATTAGCACTGTGCCTATACTACTCATTTAAGAATATAAGACTTAGACCCAGTCCTTATATTAGCTGTTAATAAAACTGTTTAGTATTAATAAATAATGCAAGTTAAAGGTTAGATCATAAACTCATGGTAATATTAAATCCTGATTTAATTACCATAATGTGTTTTCACGATTATTCAAATACAAAACATATAAGAATAATCAATGTTTAACAACTCAATTATACCACATATAGATAGTTGACCTTCAAACAATCATAGATCCACAGAATAAGGCATTTAAAGTTATTTCATTATTAATAGATCTTTTGACTTTTCCTCCTGAGAGTAACACAAAACCCACCTCAAAGAAGAGATTGAGCATCATTACCTTAAACTGTGGCAAGCTAGCCACAGGGTAAGAAATACACTAATTTCATTTTCAGACAAAATACTGTCCAAAAAGAAAAACAAACAAACAAACAAAGTCATACAGATCTGGGATATTCCATTACAAAGTGTTACCAAGATAGGGTAAGTTTTCACTTAATGTCTGTCCAAAGGTTCTGGGTAAGATGGCTAAAGATAACTTCCAGTTTTGATCTGCACCTGGAGCTAATGCTGTGCCAAAGCTCTCCACATACAAATCCCACCCAGAGAGAGCTGGTCTCCCAGGAGTGCTGACACACCTAAGATCATAGAAGAGACCACAACTACTGCTCTAATACCTGGGCCAAGTAGGACCAAGCTGGAGCCTAGAGGACACAGGAACCACCTCAGAGCAGCCTGGGGCAGGACCCTTCAGATTTCCTTCTGTGCCCTGGAGCTGAGCCTGAGCCTCAACTCTCTATACCCAAATTCCACCCAGATAGAAATGGACTTCTAGGAATGTTGACATACCTAAGATCATAGGTTCACAGGCTCACAGGCTCACAGGAGAAACAAGTTATAGTCAGAAACAGCATGGTCAGCTAATACCAGAGACAACCAGATGACAAGAGGCAAGCACAATAACATATGCAACAGAAATCAAGGCTATTTGGCATCATCAGATCCCATTTCTCCCACCACAGCAAGCTGTGTATTCCAATACATGGAGAAAGCAAGATTTGGATTTAAAATCACATCTCACAATTATAGAAGACATCAAGAAGGACATATATAGCTGTGTGGTGGTGGCACATGCCTCTAATCCCAGCACTTGGGAGGCAGAGGCAGGAAGATTTCCGAGTTTGACGCCAGCCTGGTCTATAAACTGAGTTCCAGGACAGCAAGGGCTATACAGAAAAACCCTGTCTTGAAAAAAACAAAACAAAACAAAAAAACAACAAAAAAGAAGAACAAAAATAACCCCCTTAAATAAATACAGGAAAACACAGGGAAACAGGTAGAAGATCTTAAAGAGGAAACACATAAGTCCCTTTAAAAAATACAGGAAAACACAACCAAACAGGTGATGGAACTGAAAAGCATCCAATACCTAAAAATGAAAATAGAAACAAAAAAGAAATCACAAAGGAAAACAATGCTGTAGATAGAAAACCTAGGAAAGATATCAGGAGTCATAGATATAATCATCACCAACAGAATACAAGAGATAGAAGAGAGAATCTCAAGTGTAGAAGATACCATAGAAGACATTGACACAACAGTCAAAGAAAACACAAAAGTCAAAAAGCACCTAACTCAAAACGTTCAAGAAACCCAAATCATAATAAGAAGACCAAACCTGAAGAGAGTGATGATTCCCAACTCAAAGGCCAGCAAACACCTTAACAAAATTATAGAAGAAAACTTTCCTAACCTAAAGAAAGAGATGCCCATTAACATACAAGAAGCCTACAGAACACCAAACACATGAAATCAGAGATTTCTCCAGTCACATAACATAATTATTTGAACACTAAATGCACATAAAAAAGAAAGAATATTGAAAGCAAAAAAAAAAAAAAAAAAAAAAAGGAAAAATGTCAAGCAACATATAAAGGGAGACCCATCAGAATTACAACAGATTTCTCAATAGAGACACTAAAAGTCCGATCTAGGGCAGATGACATACAGACCCTAAAAGGACACAAATGCCAGCACAGGTACTACTATACAAAGCAAAACTCACAATTATAATAGAGGGAGAAACCAAGGTATTCCATGACGAAACCAAATTTAAAATTATCTTTCAACCAATCAAGCCCTACAGAGCATAATAGAAGGAAAAATCCAACACAAGGAGGGAAACTACACATAAGAAAAAGCAAAATACTAATCTCACAACAAACCCAAAAGAAGAGAACCATACAAGCATAATTTTACCTCTAACAACAAAAATAAAATTTTAAAAAGGCAACAAGTAAAAATTCCACACCTGATCTCATGTGACAAGTTGTGGTCAAAATATAGAAATACTTAAAAAAGTTTTGCATGAAATCAACTTCCATGCTGTATGTCTAATATCTGCATCAAGTATAAATGAATACATGGTCATACATGGATACTTTTCCCAGGATATCCCACTAGCCCTATGCAAATATTCCAAAATTTAAAACAATTCTTAACCCAGAAAAAAAAAAAGGCAACAATCATTGGTCCCCAGTAACTTTCAACATTAACAGATTCAATTTCCCATTAAAAAGACATAGAGTAATATGCTCAATACATAAACAGGACCCAGCATTTTACTGCATACAGGAAACACATCAGTGACAATGACAGACATTACCTCAAAGTAAAAGGCTGTAAAGATTGTTTTTACAAGCAAATTGTCTCAAGAAACAAGCTGGAGTAGCAATTCTAGTATACAACAAAATAGACTTTCAACCAAAAGTTATCAAAAAAGATAGGGAAGGACACTACATAATTATCAAAGGAAAAATCCACCAAGAGGAACTCTCAATTCTGAACATCTATGCCCTAAATACAAGGACATCCACATTTGTAAAAGAAACATTATTTAAGTTCAAAGCACACACTGAACCTCATACATAAATAGTAGGAAACAAATACCTGAATCTAACCAATGGAAAGATCATGGAAACAAAAATATAGTGAACAGAAGTTATGAACCAAATGGACTTAACAGATATCTACAGAACATTTCACCTTAAAATAAAAGAATGTACCTTCTTCTCAGCATCTCAAGGTAGCTTCTCCAAAATTGATTATATAATTGGATACAAAATAAGCTTCAACTAATAAAAGAATATGAATAACCCCATGCATCTTATCAGATCACCATGGAATAAGGCTGATCTTCAACGACAATAAAAGTAATAGAAAGGCCAAATACACATGGAAGTTGAATAAATATCTACACAATGTTATATGGTAAGGCACAAAATAAAGAAAGAAATTAAATACTTTTTTAGAATTTAATGAAAATGAAGGTAAACATATCCAAATATTTTTCTTTTTATTTCTCTTTATTAGATATTTTCTTTATTTACATTTAAAATGTTATCCCCTTTCCTAGTTTTCCCTCTGAAAACCCCCTATCCCCTCCCCAGTACCCCTACTCACCAACCCACCCACTCCCACTTCCTGACCCTGGCATTCCCCTATACTGAGGCATATAACCTTCACAGGACCAACGGCCTCTCCTCCCACTGATGACCAACTAGGCCATCCTCTGCTACATATGCAGCTAGATCTATGAGTCTCACCATATGTTTTCTTTGATTTGTGGTTTAGGCCCAGGGAGCTCTGGGGATACTGGTTAGTTCATGCTGTTCGTCCTATAAGGGCTACAAACCCCTTCAGCTCCTTGAGTACTTTCTCTAGCCCCTTCATTGGGGACCCTGTGCTCCATCCAATGGATGGCTGTGGGCATCCACTTCTGTATTTGTCAGGCACTGGCAGAACCTCTCAGGAGATAGCTGTGTCTGGCTCCTGTCAGCAAGCTCTTGTTGGCATCCACAATAGTGTCTGATTTTGGTGGTTGTTTATGGGAAGGGTCTCCAGGTGTGGCAGACTCTGGATGGTCATTCTCTGCTTCACATTTTGTCTCTGTAACTCCTTCCATGGATATTTTGCTCCCCCTTCTAATAAGGATTAAAGTATCCACACTTTGGTCTTTATTCTTCTTGAGTTTCATGTGTTTTGCAAATTGTATCTTGGGAACATACCCAAACTTATGGGACATAATGAAAGTAGTGCTAAGAGGAAAACCCTTAGCTCTGAGTGTTACCATTAAGAAATTGAAGAGAACATAAACTAGCAGTTTAACAGCACATTTTAAAGGTCTGGAACAAAATAAATAAATACATAAATAAGCAATTAAGCAAGTAAATAAATAAATAAATAATAAATAAATAAAATTTAAAAATAAATCAAATACACCGAAGAGTAGACAGTAGGAAATAACCAAACAAAGGGTTGAAATCAAGTAGGAACAAAGAAAACTATACAAAGAATCAATAAAACCAGGAGCTGGTTCTTTGAGAAAATCAACAAGATAGGTAAACCCTTAGGCAGACTAACCAGAGGGCACAGAGACAGTATGCAAATTAACAAAATGTGAAAAATGAAAATAGAGATATAACAACAGAAACTGGGGACATTCAAAAATCATGAGATCCTACCACAAAAACTTTTACTCAACACAAATGGAAAATCTGGATGAAATGAACAATTTTGTAGACAGATACCAAATATCAAAGTTAAATCAGGATCAGATAAACAATCTAAACAGTTCCATAAGCCCTAAGGAAATAGCAGCAGTCACTACAAGTCTCCTAGCCAAAAGATCACCAGGATCAGATAGTTTTAGTGCAGAATTTTATCAGACCTTCCAAGACCTAATACCAACACTTCTCAAACTCTTTCATAAAATAGGCACAGAAGGAATACTACTCAATACATTTTATAAGGCCACAGTTACACTGTCACCTAAACCACATATAGATTCAACAAAGAAAGAGAGCTTCAGACCAATTTCTCTCATAAACATTGATGCAAAAATACTCAAGAAACTACTTGGAAAGTGAAACCAAGAGCACATCAAAGTGGTCATACACCCAGATCAAGGCTTCATCCAATGGATGCAAGGATGGTTCAATATATGGAAATACATCAAGGAAATTCACTATATAAACAAACTCAAAAAAAAACCACATGTTCATCTCATTAGATGTTGAAAAAACCTTTGACAAATACAACACCCCTTCATGCTCAAAGTATTGGAGAGGTAAGGAATTCAAAGTTCATTCATAAATATAACAAAAGCAATATACTGCAGACCAATAGCCAGCATCACACTAAATGGAGAGAATCTTGAACCAATCCCACAAAAATCAGGAACAATGTAAGCCTGCCCACTCTCTCCCTATTTATTCAATATAGAACTTGAAGTTCTACCCAGAGCAATTAGCAACAAAAGATCATCAAAGATATACAAATTGGAAAGGAAGAAATCAAGATATCACTGTTTGCAGATGATATGATAGTATGTGTAAGTAATACCCCTTAAAAAAACTCCATGAGAGAACTCCTACAGTTGATAAAAACTTCAGCAAGGAGCTGGATACAAAATCAACTCAAAAAAAAAAAAAAATCAGTAGCCTTCCTCTACTCAAAGGATAAATTGGCTGAGAAAGAAAATAGGGAAATGACACCTTTTACAATTGTCAAAATAATATGAAATATCTTGGTGTGACACTAACTAAGCAAGCAAAAGATCCGTATGACAAGAACTTCAAGTCTCTGAAGAAAGAAATTGAAGACGACCTTGGAAATGGAGAGATCATCCATGCTCATGGATTGGCAGGATTAATATTGTAAAAGTGGCTTTCATATCAATCTACAAATTCAATGCAATCCCTATCAAAATTCCAACTCAATTCTTCATAGAGATAGAAAGAGCTATTCTCAAATTTATCTGGAATAACAAAAAAGTCAGGATAGAAAAAAACATTATCAACAATAAAAGAAATAGTTCCATCCATTTGCCTGCAAAATTCAGGATATCCTCGTTCTTAACAGCTGAGTAGTATTCCATTATGTAAATGAACCATATTTTCTGTATCTATTCTTCTGTTGTGGGACATCTAGGTTGTTTCCAGCTTTTGGCTATCACAAATAAGGCTGTGATGAACATAGTGGAACACATGTCCCTGTGGCACGGTGAGGCATCTTTTGGGTATATTCCCAAGAGTGGTATAGCTGGATCTTCAGGTAGACTTATTTCCAATTTTCTAAGCATCCTCCAGATTGATTTCCAGAGTGACTGTACCATTTGCAATCCCATCAGCAATTGAGAATTCCTCTTTCTCCACATCCTGTCCAACATATGTTGTCACCTGAGGTTTTGATCTTAGACATTCTGATTGGTGTAAGGTAAAATCTTGGTATTGTTTTGACCTTCATTTCTCTGATCACTAAGAACTTTGCAAATTTCTTTAGTCTGAGATTCCTCAGTTGTAAATTCTCAGTTTAGTTCTATACCCCATTTTTTGATTGGGTTGTTTCATTTTTTGGTGATTAACTTCTTGAGGTTTTTATATATTTTAGATGTTATCCCTCTATCAGATGTGGGGTTAGTGAAGAATTTTTTTTCCCATCTGTAGGTTGACAAATTGTCTTATCAACTATGTCTTTTGCCTTACAGAAGCTTTCCAGTTTCAGGAGGTCCCATTTATCAATTGTTGATCTTAGAGCATGAGCCATTGAAGTTCTGTTTAGGAAATGTCCCCCTGTGGCAGTGAGTTCAAGACTCTCTCCCACTTTCTCTTCTGGTTTTATGTTGAGGTCCTTGATCTACTTAGATTTGAGTTATGAACAAGGTGACAAATATGGGTCCACTTTGATTCTTCTACATACAAGGCAGCCAGTCAGCCCAGCTCCATTTATTGAAGATGTCTTCTTTTTTCTGTGTTTTTGGTGTCATGCTCTATAGTAAAGCTTGAGGTCATGGATGGTGATTTCCCCACCTGTTCTTATATTGTTAAGAATTATTTTTGATAGTGTACATAATAAACCCCAAAAATTCTACTGGAGAACATTACCAGCTGATAAACAACTTCAGCAATATGGCCAGATATAAAATTAACTCAAACAAATCAGTAGCCTTCTTTTATAGAAAGGATAAACAGACTGAAAAGAAATTAGGGAAACAGTTCCCTTCACAATAGCCACAAATAGTATAAAACATCTTGGGGTAACTCTAATCAAACAAGGGAAAGACCTGTATGACAATAACTTCAAATCTCTCAAGAGAGAAATCAAAGAAGATCTGAGAAAATGGAGAGATCTCCCATGCTCATGGAGTGGCAGAATTTACATAGTAAAAATGGCCATCCTACCAAAGGCTATATATTTAATGCAATCCCCATCAAAATCCCAATACAATTCTTCAAGCACATGGAAAGAGCAATTCTCAAATTCATCTGGAAAGGCAAACAACAACAACAACAACAAAAGCAAAAACACAATAGCAAAAACAATTCTGTACTATTTTTTTATCAACTTGCTTATTGAAGATCATACTCTTCTAGTGGAATGGTTTTATTTAATGACACTTTAGCATCCTTACCACAATTTTTAGAGTTTTATGACTGTTTTCTTACCTAGGCATTTACTGTTTGGGTTAGGGGGAAACAAGACTTCTTAAGGAAAACCATAAAGAGCTTTGCCTCACTTCAGTTTCTCCATGCTTAGTCTCTTCGAGACAAAGACATGCAATTCCAAAATAGAATTTCATAATTAGATTCTTTTTCTTTTTTTTTAAACTATAACACCATGGCGGGTTGGGTCTCTAAACTCATTATGGGCAAAGAATATGGATTCTAGTTCTTTATTAGCCCACTAAGTAATAAATAATTCACCATGTAAAGAGAAACCACATGAAAAAAGTAAAAATATGGATGCTGGTATACACCCCCACCCCCATACACACACACTATTTAAGGAAAGTTTTCTTATGGAAGCAAACAAGGTTATCATAACCTTTATATGTTGGAGTAAGCAAATGCCTGTGATTTTGTTTTTTTAATCTTCTGTATGGGAAATCTTCAAACAGTTATGTATTGTCATGTGCTTGTTTTATAGACGAAAATAGCCTTGAAATCATGATTCATCTACCTGAATCCCCTAATTTCCAGGATTGGCAACCTGTACCACATTCTCCTTTTATGAGATGCTGTGAATCAAATCTAGGAATTTGTATGTGCTAAATGCTAAATGAGCACTCTTCCAAGCAAACTATGTCCCAACACATAGAGTTAAATTTTTGTAAACACTTAGGTTTTTAAAAAGTAACTAGTTTTGATATTTTTATTTATTACGTTATTTACATAATTTATATCACAATCACAACTTAAGTTCTGTCCTCTCCTCCCAATCTTTCCCTCTCACATCACAGGGGAAAGGAAGGTTTCTTGCATCCAGCCTTGGCATGTCAAGGTGCTGTAATACTAGACGCATCTTCTATTAAGGCTAGACAAGGCAGTACATTTAGAAGAGTATCCAAAGGCAGTCAATATAGTGAAGGACATGTATAGACACTACAAAATCTAGAGAATCCACTAACCTGGGCCCATCGGTTATAAAATGCCAAATAAGAAGCATGAATGGAACTAACCTAGGCTCTCTGCACATACCTAACAATTGTTGCACTGGGTCTTCTTGTCAGACTTCTGAAATGGGAACATCATCTGTCTCTTTACAAAGAGAATTAATTCTTATAGTTCATCCCAGTTTTAAAGTATTAAATTAATCTGTGATTAATTATGTCATTTTCAATTGATGTTGACATTCAATCTTTTCTCACTTGCAAAAGCTTATTTCTTGCATTCCTCAGTTCTGGATGTTATATACCAGCTTGCTCATTTCATTGTTTATAGTAAGTGGAAAACAGGTAGGAAAAGTATGAGGTAGTACAATTACTGGCTTTTCTGCTAACTAAATAATAGAGTTTTGTAATAGTTTCTGCCACCCATAATATGCAAAATGTCTATTAGGAAAAAATATGGTTAAATTATGACTGATCATTTCAATTTGCTTCTGATATGTGTCATCTTTGTATTTTTTAAAAACATAAATAATGGGGACAACTACCAGAAGTGAGCTTTTCGTTTAAATTACCAGTAGGATATTCTAGGACATTTTAGATGGCTACTGTCTGAATTTTGACCTAATCATAAAAAAACTTGATTGGAATTAAGAGTTATCCATAAATGAGATGTTAGAGAAAAGATAAATAATCCCATATCTTACAATACCACAAATGATCAGATAAACAATTCTAACTCTTAATTATAATTATAATATTTATCTTTCTGAAACAATTATATTTCTATAAATTCTATGCTTCCAAGATTTGTTAATAAAAAATATGTCTCATCTTCTCTTAGTTGTTAAGAACTTGTATGTAATTAACGTCAAAATATTGATCTGCTAAGTTTTCTATAATTACTAATGTCTTTGTATGCAGTTTTCCCTTTAATGTCTCTAATAAACAATTCCTCACTTCTGATGGTGGCTAGAAAACAGGATTGTATTTTCTTTTTAAATAGCTGAAATAACTTAGAAAACACTTAAATGTATGTTTTTGTAAGTTTGTTGAATCAAGGTTTTGTTTGAAATCTCTGGAGGAATACTAGTTTCTCATGGTAAAAATTACTACCTAATAAAAGTATAAAGTACAGATGCCATTGACAGACTTGTCCTAACCTCATTTGTCATGAACCTAGTACATTTCCTAGACAGAAGCTGCCTTTTGTGATTTTTTTTCAGATCAGCAGATAAAATACATTCCTCTATAAATATGAACAATACAACTGTTGGATAAGTGTGTTATAACCATACATTAGGAAAACCAAGTTACATGTAACTTTGTGATAAAAATGAGCACACACACACCTAGACAAAGAAAAAGAGAAAGAGAAACTACTATGTTAAAAACAGATTTTGACTTCATGAAAATTAAGGAGTTGTATAATGCTTGAAATTTGACATTAAAAATGCATTTAATCCTTTAAAATAATTTTCTGCAAAATCTTTTATATATGTGTGTATATATATTGAATATTAAGTAAAATTAACATGTATACATACATACACATATATATTCCAATTTCATTTCCATTATTTCAAAATTGTATGTTATAAACAACAATACTATGGAATATATTTCATGCTCTATAAAAGTTGGACAACTCACTGAACCTCAAGTTAATTAATACAAGTCTGGCCTTTACATTATATAAAGCCAGATATTATATTGGGACCATTAGTTCTTATGCTAATATTCCTTTAGTTATATTAAGCTTATATCCTGATCAAATTTTTTTATTCAAATGAGTACAGGATAAATAAAAATACAGGTGAATCTCATCTAAGGGCTGCTATATCTACAGTCACATTAGAGTCTACAGCTTTATGTTATAAATAAGTAGACACCTCTGACCAAGATCTACTAGTACTTTATCTGTTCTTTTGTAAAATATTTCTAACATGAAATATGTAAAATGTGAGGCATGATTGCTTTCTCTTGGCTTTGATGTTTCTTTTCTTTTTGTTACAGTTAAGCCCTCCCATTCAGAGGTTAACTAGGACTCTAAACTGAAGCTGGATACAGTTAATTAACAAAGCCCTTAAAGATACCATATAAAAACTGTAATCATAAAATGCCCTATATCACATTGATATTTTCATGGTGAAGAAAGTTAGTGATCTAATAGATAAACTGATTATGTATTTATTACTTAAATAGTTCAGAGGGAAAATATTATGCTAGATAAGATGAGACCAACACTAAACTGCAGAGTGGATTAAACATGAATACATGTAAAATTCCCTGCTTTCTACTTGGATTGAACTGTTTTGAGAGTGTCCTCAGTGGCCTGAAACTTGGTTCATTAGACCAACTCACAAGATGACCTTTTAAAAGAAAGTGTTTCTAATATATTTGATCAAGTTCCATGCTGCTAAGAATGGTGCTATTTCCAAAGTAAGTACAATAATTTTGTATGATGTACAGCAGGTGTCATTTTAAACATAATACATGGGATTTCGCCTTCAAGCTTTGTTTGTAAGGTACTTGGCTTTTATTATTCGAGTCTTAAAGCAAAGATACAAAATTTTCTGCAGAGGTTTCTTTTGAAACCACTTCAAGAGTCATATTTAAGCTCAAATGCTTCCTGCTTTTAGGTCATAATAATATAGTAGAGTATGTTTTAAATTAATGTGCATATGTTAACCTCACTATTGTAAGTCCACACATTATTAGTCTAACTTTCCATTTTGCTGTGCAGTTAAGAAAAACATGTATTTAACATACCATGTTTAATTTCCTCTTGACTGTGGGCTTACACTATTTTAAGTAGCAATGATTAGAAACCACCCAACATACTTTTGGTTGAGATAAAACTGACTACATGAAAGTGCTAACAATATATGAATTAGATAGGTGTGGTGTTACACACCTTTAATCTCAATACTTGAGAGGTAGAGGCAGACAGATTTCTGTGAGTTTGAGGCCAACCTGGTCTACAAAGTGAGTTCCAGGATAGCCAAGGCTGTTTGTTACACAAAGAAACTCTGTCCCCACTGGGCGGTGGTGGTGCTCACCTTTAATCCAAGCACTTGGGAGGCAGAGGCAAGTGAATTTCTGAGTTCAAGGTTAGCCTGGTCTACAGAGTGAGTTCCAGGACAGCCACGGCTACACAGAGAAACCCTGTCTCAAAAAAAAAAAAAAAAAAAAAAAAAAAAAAAAGAAGAAGAAACTCTGTCCCCCAAACCATCCAAAACAAAGAAAGATTATTTGACTTTTTAAAATATAAATGTTTACTAGAAAAATAAAATTAAGATTTTATGGAGTCACTTCAAGATCTTGATATCAGCATATTTTGGAAATGGGGGGTGACTCTTAATGTTGGCCTGTATCATGGGCCCAAGGAATAGCATTTTTGTTGAATCATTCAGTAAGCCTTGCATAAGGACAATAACAATACCATGAGAATTACTGATACAGTTCTACACTGATATTTCTTATTTTTTATTTATGGTAGATAAGACTGAGTCTCAGATAAGGGGAGAAAGAGAGGAGAATTTTCTGCAGACAGCTTACTTCGTCTTCCGGCTGGTATGCCTTGTGATTTTGCAGGGATACATGTTGAAACTAGGAGCTGGGATGCAGTGATGAGTCCATAGGAGGAGGTTAAGAGGGAGTGGTCTGTTCAATCCATAGGAGACATGAAGAGGGGTTAGCAAAAGCTGAAGCTAGTTTGTTTCAGTCCTAAGGAAATTATGTATTGTCTCTGATGGAACAGAGAACAATGCTATGCATGTTAATTGAACTTAATATTCAATACAGATACATTAGTTGCCTTGCTTTATCTGTTCAAGCATAAGATCACAAAGCTTAGGCAGTCTTATCTTCCAGTAAGTAGTGTCAGTGTTGAACTGTAGCTGGAAATCCGCTATGATATTCCTTTCCTCTCTGAACCCATCTGCATGGTATCACAAAGACCTTCTCCCAAAATTTCTATCCTTCACCTAATCTTAGTATTCCAGCCTCCAACACAAGAAGGCATTCTCTGTAGTACCAATTGAGCAGGCCCAGAAAACAGTCAATACAAAGTTATAGAAGTCTCTGAAAATCCACATGGGCAACTGAGGAACAAAACAAAACAACAATCAAACAATGACAAATACAGGATTGAACATCTAGAACTATAAACATCCCAAACCCAGATACTAAGGTACAAGCTTAAAAATACAACCAATAACAGTCAGTGCAATATGGCTCCACTAGAACTCAGATATCCTAACAGTTTGCTCTGAATATTCCAATATAGCTGTCTCTCTCTCTCTCTCTCTCTCTCTCTCTCTCTCTCTCTCTCACACACACACACACACACACACACACACACTCACACACACACAATGCAAAAGATTTGAAATATCTTTAAGAACATGATAGAGTTATTTGAAGAGGAAATGAATAAATTCATTAAAGAACATTAAAAAAAAACAATCTTCAAGAAAATAAATAAATGTTAAAGACCAGACATTGGGAATAGAATCAATAAAGAAATCCCAAAATGATTAAATCCTGGAAATGAAAAATATAGGCATTTGACTAGGAACTACAGAGAAAAACTTCACTAAGAGGATAACAGAGATGGAAGAAAGAATCCCAGGTTCTAAAAATACAACAGAAGAAATAGAAACATTATTTTAAAAATGTTTAATGTAAAACACTCCTGACACAAAATATTCAGGAAATATGGTAATTAAGAAAAGACCAATAAATAAGACTAATGTGTTGGCATTTTGTCCTATTGGCAGTGTCCTTTGCCTTACAGAAGCATTGCAATTTTATGAGGTCCCATTTGTCAATTCATGATCTTAGAGCATAATCTATTGATCTTCTGTTCAGAAAATTTTCCCCTTTGTTCATGTGCTCAAGGCTCTTGCCTACATGCTTTTCTATTAGTTTCAGTGTATCTGGTTTTATGTGTAGGTCCTTGAGCCATTTGGACTTGAGCTTTATACAAGGAGATAAAAATGGATCGATTTGCATTCTTCTATACTCTTAACTGTCAGTTGAACCAGCATCATTCGTTGGAAAAGTTGTCTTTTTTTCCACTGGAGGGTTTTAGCTCCATTGTCAAAAATCAAGTGACCATAGGTGTGTGGGTTGACTTCTGGGTCTTCAACTCTATTCCATTGATTCACATGCCTGTTACTGTACCAATATCATGCAGTTTTTGTCACAATTGCTCGGTAGTACAGCTTCAGGTCAGGTATGGTGATTCCCCCAGAAGTTCTTTAATTGTTGAGAATAGCTTTCACTGTCCTGGGTTTTTTGTTATTCCAGAGAAATTTGGAAATGTCTCTTTCTAAATCTATGAAGAATTGATTTGGAATTTTGATGGGGATTGCATTGAATCTGTAAATTGCTTTTGGAAGGATGGCCATTTACTATGTAAATCCCACCAATCCACAAGCATGGGATATCTTTTCATCTTATGAGAACATTTTCGATTTCTTTCTTCAGAGACTTAAAGTTTTTTTTTTTTATACAGATCTTTCACTTGCTTAGAGTCACACCAAGATACTTTATATTATTTGTGACTATTGTGAAAGGTGTTGTTTCTCAGCCTGTTTATCCTTTGAGTATAGGAAGGCCACTTATTTGTTTGAGTTAATTTTATATCCAGCCACTTGACTAAAGATACTGATCAGATTTAAGAGTTCTCTGGTGGAGTTATTTGGGTCAGTAAAGTATGCTATCATATCATCTACAAGTAGTGATATTTTGACTTCTTCCTTTTCAATTCGTATCCTGATCTTTACCAAATCTACATCGGATCGAGGGCTAATAACCAATATAAACAAAGAACTCAAGAAGTTAGACTCCAGAGAACCAAATAACCCTATTAAAATTGGGGTACAGAGATAAGCAAAGAGTTCCCAACCAAGGAATATCAAATGACTGAGAAGCACCTATAGAAATGTTCCACATCTTTAGTCATCAAAGAAATGCAAATCAAAACAATCCTGAGATTCTACCTCATACCAGTCAGAAAGGCTAATATCTAAAACTCAGGTGACAGCAGATACTGATGAGAATGTGGAGAAAATGGAACACTCCTCCATTGCTGGTGGGAATGCAAGCTGGTACCACCACTCTGGAAATCAGTTTGGCAGTTCTTCAGAATATTGGACATACCACTACCTGAGGACCCAGCTATAGCACTTCTGGGCATATACCCAGAAGACGCCCCAACATGTAATAAGGACACATCCTCGACTATGTTCATAGCAGCCTTATTTATAACAGCCAGGAGCTGGAAAAAAAAACAAACAAATGTCTTTCAACAGAGCAATAGATACATAAAATATGGTACATTTAAACAATGAAGTACTATTCAGCAATTAAAAATGGTGAATTTATGAAGTTCTTAGGTAAATGGATGGAACTAGAAAATATCATCCTGAGTGAGGTAACCTAGTCACAAAAGAACACACATGGTATTCACTCATTATATGTGGATATTAGCCTGGAATTTCAGAATACTCAAGATACAATTCACAGACCAGTTGAAGCTCAAGAAGAAGGAAGACCACAGTGTGGGTACTTCAGTCCTTCTTAGAAGGGGGAGGAAAATTTCCATGGGAGGAGATGCAGAAACAATGTTTGGAGCAGAAACAGAAAGAAAGGCCATTCTGTGACTGTCCCATCATTGGATCCATCCCATTATAGTTACCAAACCCAGACACTATTGTAGATGCCAGCAAGTGCTTGCTGACAGAAGTCTGATAGAACTATCTCTTGAGAGGCTCTGCTACTGCCTGACAAATACAGAGGTAAATGCACACAGCCATCCATTGGACTGAGCAATGGGTGTCCAATTGAGGAGCTAGAGAAAGGACTCAAGCAACTGAAGGTGTTTTCAGCTCCATGGGAGGAACAACAATATGAACCAAACACAATATGAAATAACCAGAACTCCCAGAGCTCCTGGAAACTAAAATACCAACCAAAGAGTCCACATGGAGGTACCCATGACTCCAGTACATATGTAGCAGAGGATGGCCTTGTGGGACATCAATGAGAGGAGAGTCCTTTGGTTTTGTGAAGGGCCCCAGTGTAGGGTAATGCCAGGACAGGGAAGAAGGAGTGGGTGGGTTAGTGAGTCAGAGGAGGGGGTATGGGATAGGGTATTTTCAGAGGAGAAAGAGAAAATGGGAATAAAATTTGAAATTTAAATAAAGAAAATATGTAACAACAACAACAACAACAAAGACTAATGTGTGTAGAAGAAGGATAAGATATCCAAATCAAATTCCCAAGAATTGTTTCAACAAAACATAGAAAAATAATTTCCTAACTTAAAGGAGATGCCTAATTTTATACAGAAGCATAAAAAAAATTGATTGTGCCAGAAAACAAAGTCCTCTTACTACACAATAACCAAACCATTAAATACATAAAACAGAAAATATTAAAGGCTGCAAAGGAAAAAGTAACGTACACAGGCAAATCAATAAAATAATACCTGACTTCTCAATGGAGGCTCAGAAAACCAAGATGTCCTGGACATTCTGATGTTCTGCAGATACTAAGAGACTGTAGATGCCAGTCCAGACTAGAATATGCAGCAAAACATTAAACCAACATGATGGACAAAATAAGATATTCAATGATAGAGTCAAATTTAAACAATATCTTTCTATAAATCCAGCCCTTGAGGAGGTAATAGAAGGAAAATTCCAACATCAGGAAACTTATAACCCCCAGGAAAATAAGAAAATAATCTCACACCAGCAAAATCAAAAGGAGGGGAGTGCACACACACACAGACACACACACCATCACCAAATCGACAGGAATAAACAATTATTGGCCATTGATATCAGTGCCCCAATAAGAAGACACAAAGTTATGATCCATCATTCTGCTTTAGCCATCAAGCATACCTCAACATCAACAAAAAGCCTTACATCAGTGTTTGAAAAGATATTGCAAGCCAATATACCCATGAAGTAAAGTGGGTCTATCCATTTACTACGTAACAAAATAGATTTCAAACCATAGATTTCAAGGACACTGACTAATCATAAAAAATACCAAAATAACATTTCAACTCATAATGCATATGACCCAAATACCAGAGTATTCAAGTTTATAAAAGAATGAATACTATAGCTTAAATCACATGCTTACTGTTATATACTAATAGTGGAAAAATTCAAAACACAAAAACTACACAGAAATACTGGACCTAACATACATTATTAAAAGAGAGGTACCACCAGAAATTTATAGAGCATTTAACCAAAACAAAAAAATTATATCTTCCAGCCTTCACCTCATGGAACTTTCTCCAAAATCAACCATATACTTGGACACAATTCAAGTCACAACAGATACAAGAAAATTGAAATCTTTCCCTGAACACTTTAAGATCACCATTTATTAATGCCGGATATGAAGAATGGAAGAAAGCTTACAAACTGATGAAAACTGAATAACTTTCCACTGAATGAAACATGAATCAAGGCATAATAAAGAAATAATTTAAGGAGTTTCTAGTAGCCCATGAAAATGAATACATAGCACACCCAACATTTGAGGAAATATCATAGCCATAAGTGGCCACCTCAAAAATTGGACAGATCTCTTACTACCAAGTTAAAACCACATCTGAAAGCTCTAGAAAAAGGAATAAACACATCCACACATCCAAGAGAAGTAAATACATCAAAGACGTAATCACAGGGAGAGCTGAAATCAAAAACAAAACAAAAGAAACCAAGAGAATAATTAAAATAGTCAATAAAACAGAGAGTTGGTTCCATATAATTTTAAATTGACTTGTTCGGACTTCTATTTTTCATTCTTTTCTGAGATGATCTCACAGATATGAAAATGATCAGATTCATATTTACATTTTTGTAACCATGGAATTTTCCGATGTCTTCCTTTCTAACTGCATCTGCTTTTAAAGTACTTCCTGGCATCATTAAATCCAACCAGCAGGGAGCATGTATCCAAACTAGCCCCCTCTGGCTTGACTTAACTTATATCCTAGAATCAACCTTTGTGATATCTTCAACCATAGTGCCTTATCATTTAGTTGTGCTGTATAACCAAGAAGGATGAAAAAATGTCTGTATTATTTTGGAAACTCTGGGACCTAGCTAGCCAACAATTCATGAGGAAAACCAGTCAAACAGATATAAATACAGTTTGTAAGATGAAATAGTTAACACCTATTTAATTTTAGTACTTAGAATTTAAAATAAACCAGAAAGCAATTAGCACTGTGATGCTTTGAAATACTACAAAAGACCATCAATCTACATTTTTCTATTGTAACAAGGTTAGATATTTTAATAAACAATTTTGAATACAAAACTATATTTTTAGGTATATCCTATATTAAGGTTGCTTGCTTGCTTGTTTGTTTATAAAATCACTGGATATCTGACCAGTTTTTAAATCCACTTAGGATATGCTTAGATTCTGATGCTTTCTTTCCTGGGACTAATAAATATTAATAAATGACTAGAAATAAAACCTGAAATATTTGTCTAGAGCTTACCTAGTTGATCAAATTACTTGTGAAGTACATGTATGAATATGACCTATGTCTGAAAGCAGCCTGAGCCAGGGTTGTTTTCTTTCTTCTAGTAGATTTATTCTTGAGACAGACCCATGATATAGAGATCTACTTCTCAGAAAATTTACAGAGATCTAATATATGCAGGTATTTCCCTTCCATTATTGCTACCCTCCCTTCTTTTAATAACAGGAAGGAGAAAGTTATAACATCATTTTACTGGGACTAAATCCTCATATTTTTTCCTCATTCAACAACTGTCATTACATTTTTTTTCCTTCTTTGAGTGACTTGTTCAGCACTTCAGCACCCTCAGCTTGGAGAGGGGTTTTGAGAAAAGAGGGTGTCAATGTAAAATTGTGGATCCAAGCTGAAGATCTGTGTCCTGCTTGCTATTGTAAGAGATCTCTCTTTCCATGTCTAGTTTGCTTGTTTGAGTCTCTCTCTCTCTCTCTCTCTCTCTCTCTCTCTCTCTCTCTCTCTCTCTCTCTCTCTCTCTCTGTGTGTGTGTGTGTGTGTGTGTGTGTGTGTGTGTGTGTGTGTGTGTGTGTCTGCCTCTCTGTTCTCCAAGCAATTCTCTTTTTATTCTAAACAAACAAACAAAAAATTTCTCATAGCTCATCTCCTGCAGAACACAGGTCCAGTCTTTTATTTGAGATATCAAGCCAGTTTTTGCTCCAGGTTTCCTTTTGATTTTTATTTATTTCTGTATCAATGCCCCATGACCCCAGCCCTTTGACTTCTAAGACGCAGCAAACATACACCTCTTTTTTTCCTTAACATGGCAAAAGAATTCAGAGATCTGTCTGCCTTTATAAAGCACAGAGGATAAGATAGTTGGGAGGGACTCTTCCTTGAAATTACAATCTCTACCAAAATTCAGCTTAATCTCACTCTGTCCTCGGCTGACTTAAATCAGGCATCTGCCTGCTTTGTGTCTGCCTCCCTTGAATCTTTCTGAGAAGCTGGATCATTTCTGTAGCTGCCTTTGTTCTTCTAGATTCATGAAGCCCCTCATATTTTGTACTTCATCTTTATATTCTTGAATAGTTAATACGTACATATTTTCAGACTGTAACTAGAGCTCTTTCCCATAGCCTCAGGGCTGTACCGAAGGTCCCAGCATTTACCATTTTGCTGAGGCATTAGCCACACCTTCAGCTCCTGGACTCATGCTGTCTGATTGTCTTGTAGTCATTAATGGTAACGGAGGACATTTCTTGGAGGAATGTAAAAATATGTACATTATCACACAAATAAGCCTTATGGTTACAACAGCCATCAACACTTGTAGAAGCTCACATTAAGGACTTGTCACAGGGGCAGGAAGCATGTCACTCTGTCCCCACCACATCCACACCTTGAGTCAGCACCTCACCTTCTTTATTTAAACATCTTCCTACTTCTTCTGCTTCTGTTAAAAAAATGAATCTTCATATTCTTTAATAAGTTTCAGCCAAAAGTCATACTTTTTCTTCCTAAGTCTCCATGTATTACTTGTTTATAGACTAAATAATTAAACCACATCTAAAGCAACTTGGATTATTGTTTTTCTTTTACCTGATTGTCACAGAATTAGCGATAATTTTTGTCCCTTACCATATTATATGGCTTATCAATCTGTATATATTCTAAAGGCTTGTTTTATTGAATACATATTTCATGCTATCATATTAACTTATTTAATACATATCTTAAATTTACTAACATAAAATTTTCATTTTCAATTTTGTATAGTGATCAAATGGACTCACAAAATGGATTCATAAAACAAAGAAAATAACATCTGAAAAATCGAAAACAAAATCCTAGCTGTCCACATTCCAGAGCTAGGATTTGAAAATACATACCCGACCTTAATTCTTTGATCATCTATTACATTATTTTGTCTTCTATAGTCTAATTATCTTTGATCATTCTGTCCTTCCCCTAATCTTGTCTCATCTATCCCCTTTTTATCTTTTCATTTTATTTTTCCTTCCTCTTCCACTCTAATGCAATTATTATCCTTATAAAAGACACATGGTCAAAGATTTCAGGTATAAGTACATTAGCAGAAAATAGTAGTATATTTCTACCTTAAGTTAGCTTTTCCACTATCTTGTAAGGAGTATAAGTTTATTTTCCAGTTTTAATACAAATTTAATTGTCAATATATGATTTTTCTAGAACCAAAGAGAATAAAATACGATGTCAAAGGCTAATGTACTGTCATACATATGGTAAACTATACATTCGAACTTTCATTTTACTTTCAAAATATTTTTGTAGCAAGCAGATAATCTGACTATTATTCATTTTATTTTTATATTAAGTAACAATAACAGCAATTCAATATTTGTATATGAGGCAAATTCCCAATGATTCAAAATGAACGCTGTATGGCTAATTGTCCCTAACCATAGGCTACTGTCCTAGTGCTGATTAATACAATCATCTTGACAACAAAGAAGATATCAGCTTTTTTTTTTTTTTGAGGATTCAAAGCTATACAATATTTAATCAACATCATAGTTTCCATTTCAAATATAAATGTGTTCACTTTCAAACACAACCGTTTATACAGCTCTCATGTGTGATTTCCAGTTGTCTGTCTTTTGTGTTTTTACATGACAAAGACCAGAAGAGAAGAAATTTCACGCATCACTTCTCATGAGGAACCAATGATAAACATGAGAGCTTTACTCTCAATACTTATTTACCTTTCAAAAGTCTATCTCCAAATACTGTCAACTTAGAAATTAGGGTTTCCATGGAACTGGGATTTGGAGACAAAGATTACAAGTAACTACTCTTTGTGTTTTCATTACACACACACACACACACACACACACACACACACACAGGCAAACACATACCCACAAAGAGAGAGAGAGAGAGAGAGACACAGAGAGAGATAATACAATGTAACAATATTCAAAGCAGTAAATTCTTGTCATATAAACAAAGGTTTACTATTTAAAAACATGAAAGTTAAGTAGGACCAACCTCAGGAAATAGCAGTTTAGTTTGTGCTCAAAAAAGCTGCCATCTGTAAGATTTTCTGGAATTATTTCTTCATTCCTTATGTTACTAAAAGTAATTCATAATTACATAATATAGGCCAGTAATTTTTATGGGCATATAGTGTTGTACTCTACGACTCCATGCATTCCTATTGTTGGTATTGTCTTGTGTCCTGTATTTGTTTTGAACAGATGTGTTGAAAATATTACGTAATGTGTAGGAACAACACATGTGTTAATATCACTTCCATTACTTGACACTTTCACAGTTCTCAATTTTGGATATTTAAAAGAGTGTTAAATAGTACCTACCTATCATTTCATTCCTATTTCCATTACAACACATGTAATAAATTTTCATATTTGTCAAAAGAAAAAAAAGGAGAAGTTGACTCTTGAGAGCTATCCTTTGGAGGGTATTTGAGATAAAAACTAATGAAAGAAAATTACTTGCAGCTTTTAAACAGGATATTAATACAATACTTAAGATTTTGTTTTCTAGAATGTACCATGCCATGAAAAGAATGACTTAAACATTGTGAAAGATTTTCATACCATGAAAGAAGACCGTGATATCAAAGCAAGGTCAAAACATTTTCAAGCAAAGCACTTCATACTTTTGGTTGCATAAACAGAGAAAACATCTAATCAAAATGAACTACTCTATGACTGGACAAACAATGGCTCATAATATAATTTCTCCATAATTGAAGAATATCTCTGATGAAAAGAAAATCTTGTGTTGACAAATAGGTATCTTTATTAATTGTATCATTTTAAAGCAAAAAGAACGATTTTCAATTTTTAATAGTGATATTTTAGGTCAAATACTTTCTTTAGAAAATATGAATCAGACTAAAAGAATAGGTAAAATTAAAGGCAGACTAAGCTGTGGGGTTCTTCTTTTAACCTCACAAGAGTCTGCAAGCCATGGCCTTGCTGTACCTCCAGCAAGATCAGTGCCCTTGCTGTACCTCCAGCAAGATCAGTGTCTGCATTGCTGATGCTTTTGACAAGGTTAGGGATCTTTTAGAACCACTTAACAGCAGTGACGACTAAAGACAGAAGTTCACTGTCATTCATTTTCCAGGAAATAAAGTAGCAATATCTTGGTCAAATTTCCATCAGAAATGGAAGGCTTTCCTCTGTTCACATCTGTTAATATTTTATTTTTTTTCTCTTAAGCTGAGTATAAACAATACCTCTTCCCACAAATTTTCTTTATTTGGAATGAAAATATTTCCTATAGGAAAGGAGTACAGGAACAATAACTCTATGTATTTTATCCATTTAGCTGCTAACTAGTAGATTATACTTCATCACTTTTTTCTCTTATTTAAATTATTATTTATCTTCATTTGTCAATTGAGAAAGGATGCAATTCTATTTTATCTGTATAATTCTATATTCTCAAAGTGCCCAGGACAGAAAAACTTAGCATGATATACCCTTTAGTTCAATCATGGAGTTAATGATTGGTGACCTTTCAGTCTAAATGGCAAAGGCAATGGGATCTTTCAGTCAAAAGACTATCTACTGTGACACCATTGTTTTAAACTTCATTAATTCAGATTTCCAAGGAATTTTTAGTATACTTGGAAATTATGTATAGATTTTTAGTGTTTGATAGTAGCTGAAAAACCCCAGAGCTCATGTAAGGTCACACAGTTACAGCTTCTGACTTCATGTCCTGTCACAATTGGCAAGGAAACTTCTTGCTCAAGTCCAAAGCAGCTACCAGCAGATTATCTGATACAAGTTCATACAGAAGAAAATAACACACCTCAGGCCATGCTGGATCTTCTTCTTGAGTAGTTCTCTCAGGACTACTGTGGCACACATCTTGATTCTGAGAACCAAGGTGACAGTTGTTTATCCATACAGATGTAGAGGATCTGATTCAGCATGATCAGGATGCACAAAGGGCCAAAGCATACTGTGCCAAGTTTCCCCTAGACATTTAACACAGAAAAGTCCTTCTGATGTATCCAATTCTCAGCACAAAGAATACTGTAGTAGAACATGGAGTTCAGCCCAGTGTTATTATCCTACTCAGCCCCCTCTCCTCTCCATATGCTGCCAAATCAAACATTGAAGAAATTATAGAAATCACACATTAATTACTGAAGTTCCTCTTACACATTTGGACAAAAAATACTTTGAAACAGACAAAGTTATTAGAAGAAAATGAAATGTTTAGCATAGTATTTTGGTTGTAAATGATATTCATATTTAGTTTTATGAATTTGGTTGAGAAATAATGGATAAAATATAATTCGCATGTCTTTCAACATTAGAATATATTGGCTGGGCTACCATGGTAGCATATCCTGGACTGGTTTTCATAAACAACAGACATTTTGAGTACTACCTTACATCAGGCCCTTCAGGCCTAGTGGAAAGCTGCCCAAGTCAGGCTGTTTAGCTCCTCTAGGCCTTTAGTTCAACAGATAAGGATAACAGCACTTTTCAAGACACATGTCTACACTGCTTTCAATTGTTGCCCTTGGATAACTCAAGAGTAAATCTCATACCCAAGATCTGCTGATGTCTAAGATACAGAAACTTTTAAATTGAGAAGCAAAAAATCCTACACTCACTTTTACAAAAAGGGCAACTCTTTAAAAAGTACAAAGCCTCTACAAGTGTATATCTAATTACTTCTAGAACCTGCAAAAGAACAGTGGGAAGCAGTGGTGAAAGTAGAAGCTTCTTGTGAGCACTCAAGAGCAACACGGCCACTGGTGTAAACAAAGCCACCCCAAAGTCAAAAAAGAGAAAGGATCCAGACTCTTCAAGCCTGAGTCATAATGAAAGTCCCAAAACGTGAGGACTCCCCCACATTCTGACTCAGGGGAAGTGACGCTCCAAATCACTCATGAGAAATGGTCTTGATGCAAACTGCAAGAGGATTTTATTCCAGGCTCACTCTGGGGCTCAAAGTCATACACCAAGCAGGGGTAGAGGACCATGGAGCCCTGTGTAGCTAGGTAAGGGGGTATTTAAAGGAAAAACAACACAACGCAAGTGGGTGGGGGTGGGGCGTTGTTGGAAAATACCAAAAATACCAGTTAAGAGTCACAAGGAAGCCACAAGTCACACGGAAAAATACTTGATAATTGTGTGGTTATTTCTCAAGACAGTTTGTATAAGCCTCTAACAACAGCACATTTGCATAGCAGGTTCCATGAATGGTCAGGGTGACCCTTTTTTGAACAAATACTCCCTGAACCCAGGAAGCGGGTGGGTGGAGGAATGTCAATATCTGTTTTATGATTAGCATGCCTTGGAGCATTGAGTCAAAAAGTTCACATTCTCAAGCCTGGGCCTAACTAAAGGACTAATCGTTTTGTTTTCATGTTACACTTTTTTCAATAATATGTCTGGTTTCAAAGTCAAGAACACATATATTGGGGCTGTCAACACCCAGCAACACCTCAAAGAATGCCACCAAAGTAAAGAAACATTTCTCTGAATTAAAAACACTGCTTAGTCAGAGTGCATCAGAAAAACAAAACAAAAACAAACAAACAAACAAAAAGAAACCCAAAAAACAAAAGAACAAAATAAAACAAAAAACAAAGCTGAATTTTAGGCACTTCTCTTTGAAGAGAATGACATTAGAAAACAAGAGCCATTATTCTCCTTCTAATATCTGTGGATCAAGATGGAGAACTCTCATCTCCATCTTCAGGACTATGTCTGCATTGACACTCCTATTTTTATGACCATGATGATGGAAAGGTTCATGATTCGACAAAGAATTATACCAAAGATTCAAATAGTATGCAAAAGCAGAGTGTTTTATTCTGCAGAAGTCCAGCATGCTGGGCTGTACCATTTACCAAGATAGAGTCTCAGAAGTAAGTTCACAGGCCCAATTTAAAGCACATTAGCAGAACTCCAGGGATGGGTAGGTGACATTTATCTTAATTCAGTAATTTATATCTAGAGAGATTCCAGAACCATTGCTGGTGCCTGGGGGGACTGGAAACTTGCTGGAGAAGAATGAAAAGTGTTGCTGACTCATTGTCCTTGCCTGAGGCCAGGTGGTGGGGCAGCTTCTGATGGTAGGGAAATTTCTGATTGGATGCCAAAGGCCTGGAATTTTTCTAATAATTGACTTACCTGGACTTGCCCAGTTCTAGGAAACAGAGATCTGATCTAGGCCTAGTCTCATAAACTGCCAATTTGAAGTTTGTCATGGAGTCAGCCTGTTTGAGTTCTCTCATTTCCTCCTTAAGAAATTGGCCATCTAACAACTTTAAGATATTTTTATGGGCTGTTATTATTGTTTAAGAATCAGCAATTGAACAGTCGAAATCTGTTCCTTAACAAACATAACTAAAGCATTGATTATTTAGGGACTGCAAGTCAAGCCCAACTCAGTAGGATAAGAAGAATAGTTTGAGCATTATGAGGAGAAATGGAAGTGGAGGTTCAAGAGTGCAGAAGAACAGCCAGTTGTGAATAGCCATTCCTACCACCTGAGTCCATGCTGAAGTCCCAGCTCATGCTATAGCTCAAGGCCATTTCTGTGTCCATGGCCATGCAGCAATAAGGGTCAGTGTCTATGTCAGTGGCTCATATTACCATTAGAGACTATGAGAATGTTTCTAGTCTGGGCAGTTGCCTGGGAGTATGGATGATAACCAAAGGTTATGTATACAGAACTGTACCCTTTCCTTACTGCCTGCTACAGTCTGGAGAACTGGCCCTACTTCTCATCTGTGGCAGCATTCAGAAGCAGGCTATAAAGTAGCACAGGCAAAAAGTTGTTCAACACTCCATCTCCAACCTGATGCCCATTTCTACATCAGGGATTGTGGAGGAATTGCAGGCTGGTATCCAGTAGAGCTGAGGTTTGAACCCCGGTGGTCACATACATGACACGGTAGGCGTTCCCTCATGATCCTGGAACTCTGGCCCCTGCCTAAGGTACCAACTTCCACAGCCCCCACAAGAGAAGCATGGTCAGTAGTCATGTAAGCAATGGCCGAAGCTTCTGACCTTCAGGCTAAACTCCTCCCCAGTTACCTAGCAACAGTGAAGACCATAAAAAGAGGAGCTCAGCCCTCATCTCACTCTCTTACTCCTTTGTTCCTTCACCTTTCACTTCTCTCACTTCTCTCTTCTCTTCCCTTTCTCTTTGTCTTCTCCTTTCCTCTCCTCTCTTCCTCTTTCTCTCTAACTCCCCACCATCTATCACCCTGGTGGCTTTAGCAAAATAACTCGGGGAGGGGGCAGGCAGGGCTGCCCCTTGGCCACTTCTGAAGAGTGGGATAGAGGAATGCCCACCTAGGGATGAGTGGATAGGATGTTAGCAGCCTTCCCATACCTGACTGACCAGAGAATAGGGAAACTTTGGCGGGGTGTGGGCATATTTTTCCTTCCGTTATTCCCCAGGGCCCCCAAGGCCCCCCTTTTATTTTGTTCCCAACAAGGGAAGTGGAAGAGCTGGCTGCAGGGTCCTGGGAGTGGGAGAGGTGGCCCTGTCCCTAGTTGGGAGATAGCCCTGCACCTTGCATGAAAGGTGCTAGTTGTGGGAACGCGGATGAGTTTTCCCTGGAGACTTGAATACTGGGAAGCCTGCCCTACCACTCATGAAGATGAGGTAGCTTGAGTACCACGATGATCAGGATGACCTCTTCTGTCTGCTCACCGCTGGACACCTGACTGTCAGGATAACTGGATCTGTGATCAACTGGTCATGCCTCTCATTAACTGCAGCACTTTGGAGATGGGCCCTCTACCTCAACCGACCAACACAGTGGAGCTAACCCTGATAGCCAAGCCACTGCTGAGCCAGGCTCAAATGTGTGTGAGTGGGAGAGATGTCCCTGCTTCCTGCAGATAGTGACATTGAGCAGCCTAGCAGAAACAGCGTTGGAGAACGCTCTTTGGTGGTGCAAATAAGAGAGAGAAAGCATATTGATGAGCTCAGCTCACACTCATCACACAGGCCCAGATCTACAGCTTTTTATTGGTTTACCTCCAAACCAATACTATCTGTGAACTGTTGGGGTACATGGAAGTACTGGTCATGCTGATCCAAAGCTGCACAATCTCCATGACTAAAGGCAAAAGCAGGATAACTTGGAAGAATCCTGCTGCAGATACAATATCACATAATATCACAGAAATCAGAGACCTTGAACCCAAACAATATTTCATTGCAGCTGTATGAGCAGAGGGTATACTGTGGGACACGGTGTGACACACTGCAACTTCCATGATGAGATGTTTTCTATGATTTATTTTGGTCTGTGTGTGTGTGTGTGTGTGTGTGTGTGTGTGTGTGTGTGTGTGTGTGTTTATTTTCTTTTGGTTCAGAGGATGTAAGGGAGGTAAGTGGATATGAGGAATTGGGGAAATGATTGGGACTAGGATGCATGGTGGGAACCTCACAAAAAATCAATAGAAATTATATGTATGAAAAATAAAAATTCAAATTTTTAATAAATTCAAATTTCACATGATAAAAATAATTATCAGTAAGATAAATTTCAAACATGTGTCATTATAGTTTGTTCTGGTTGTCCCCTTCCCTCACTGTCACTGTGTGCCCTTTGGTTCTCTCGAGCTGTATTGTCTTACACTCAGAGTCATCTTTTCTGTTTTTATGCTGTGTAAATTCCAATATCCTCTCTGCCTTCTCCTTCACATTTTTAATAAAATTTTAATTTATTTTAATGAAATGAAACTACCAAGACCATTTGAAATTTCAACATAAAGGTAAGTCTATGAGTAAGTTTTGAAAGGATAAAAAAGAACTGGAGGCTGGCCTTGAATGACAGGTAAGGATTACATGATTGGGTTGCCAGAACACTGTTAGAGACATATACATAAGGATGAAATGTAATTGTGCTATTAAGTAATCTATGGGCAGAAATCACTCAAATGAAAAATGCTCTGGCAATACCTCACTATAGTTACCTATACAAAACAGTATAAGTCAAGTACTCAAATGGTTTGAAAAGTTGAATGCAAGATGCTGGATTGGATGGGTATGAAAAGGATCCATTCATGAGCAGCACATATTTTAGATAAAGATATCTTGTAGTCTGGAGTCAAAGGTATTCTGCAGTCTGCAGCTGAATAGACCTCTTCTTCCAACCATCTCCTTAGAGACATAGACATGTTGCACTGACTAAGTGAGCAGAGTGTCAAATTTCCATGATTGACATCCTCCAAAACTTAATTCTTGAGTTCAGGGGTTTATGAAGCATTTGATCTTAAACGGCCCATTCAAAAGTAGAAAACAAAAACAAGTGAGTATAAATTTAAAGGGGAGATTTTAACATAGTAATTTTGAAACGTTATCAAGTGGACTGGGTACTTTCATAATACTAACGCTCAGGGAGAGTAGAATGTATAGAACATCAATAAATGGAACTGGTCTTGGAATGTGAAGCTGAGTGTTACATATAGGTGTAGATTTTCATAGTTCAATAAAAATAATAAACATCATTTTGAAGTCCAAGATTTGATAGAAACACATTTTAAAGATTGAATAAGTAGTCTAATTTTCATATTTAGCAGCTATATATAGTTTCTTTAAGGGGCAGATGGCTCAGTAGGCTTTACTTAGTAATGAGGATCACAATTCAAAATTCAGACACAACTCTTAAGATATTTTTGATACCCTATCATCCCATATCTTAATTAGGCCCAGAATTTAAATCTGTTGATCAATCTGTAGATGATATGACCATATCTTGGCAACCATATAGTGAAGGAGCATCATATGTTTAGCATTTAAATAACCTGTGTACATTCCTTTTCCATTAAAATACTGGGGTATGTTATCTAAGTTGAGAAAAATCAACCTTCAACTACTAGTACAGTTACTCTGTAGCATGACAGGGAAAAGTCTACTGAACTGATTGCTTCAGATATATAATAGGTATGGCAGGAGTGGTAGTGTACAACATTAATATCAGCACTTTGAAATCAGGGATAGGTAGGTCTCTGAGATCCTGATTTACATAGAAATGTCCAAGAAAGCTGAGATGATATAGTGAGACCCTGTGTAAAATGTCAATACATACAAACATCCATCCATACATACATATTAACTATATGTATGTGTGTATGTATATATATATGTATATATATATATATATTAACTATATATGCATGTATATGTAGTTAATATGTATGAATGTATGTATGTAACTATATACATATAGTTAATGTTCAATGTCTCTAGCATTTTACAACTACAAGTGGAAATGTCATGTGTTTCAAAGAATAGAAACATTCTCGTGCTTACTTGTATAATATTTCTGTTTCAAAGCATAGATTTTATTTAGAAGTGTAATAGCATTTGCTTCTATCCAGTTTTGGAAAGTTCTGTGTGCATTATTATTTAAGAACTGTTATTTAAGAATAGCTTGCATACCTTGGAAAATGTATTAATATATCATAAGTTTGTTTCTTATTTTTTTCCTTCATGTTGTAATAAACAGACAATGCTCTTGATGTTGAGGATTAAATAATGCCAGTTTGTATGTGAACACTGATGGTTTATTTCATAAGGCTATGCCTGCATTATCGGTTGTAACTATATTGTAATAGAAACTATAATGCCCTTATAGTCAAATGATCCTGAGAATGTCCGAGATCCTTCATTAATCATGAAAAGCACTTTCTAAAATATGATAGGTCTGAAATGGATTTTAGCTTCCCTTTCTCCTTAAATTTGATGCATGCCCTCATATGTAACCCTTGAAGTAGGAATGTTCTATGTCCTAAAAATACCAACATTTGATGAAGTTTTTTTAAAATATGTGGGATGGCATGTAATATTTGAAAAATCTTTTCAGTAGTAACTATGTCCATTAAGCATAAATATAAAACCAGTTAAACTGTAAATATAAATGTAAAACTCATGTAAATAACATCAACACTGACTAGAATTTCTATTTGATAGTTGCATAGTAGTAAGAGGATTCTGAACTGAATTTGTATTTTGGAAATGCATAGGACTTTGGGTTTTCCGAGATGAGGAAATATTACATTTGAAAGACTGAGTCTAGAACAAGGAGATTTAGAAATGTGATTAGTTCAACGCTATGTGAATTAAAGCAAATGCCATGATTATCTTATTTTCTCAATGAATGTCTGGCAGCTACTGAAAAATAACATGCATCACCTTTGCAATTATATTTTTCTGCTTATATGGAATTTACTCACGCTTTAAGAAAACTAACTATAGTAATCCATCTTTGTAAGTGCATATGGAAGCTATATATAATTTATACTAGATTTACATTGATGCTAGTTTACTCATTTTGGTATTTCCTCTTCTGTAATGACAGTGATTTAAGGAGAGTAATTGATATTGGAGAATTATCATCAGAAGCCATTACTGATGACTAGCTGGTTCCAAATGTATGTGCTAATCCTTCTGCAAAAATTTACTAAAGTGGAAAAGTAGAGGGGTAGATAAAATAAAATGTTACTTCTGACTAGTGGATATCATGATGTACATCAGTATTGAAGTACCTCAGGGAACACTTCCCCAAGATGAGGATTTGAGATACAAAGAAGGGATATGAGCCAGACAAGAGGAAGAACAAGGTTGTCCTATATAGAACAGTTTAGGTGAGGACCTGACAGAAAGATAGATTATCGTAAGTCTATAAAACTACAGGTTATTTGATTTACCTGTAACTCAGAGTTCCAGCAAGGAAATACAAAGAAGTCAAGGAAATACAAAGAAGTTATGCTAAAGAAGAAAAATTATAAAATGTTTCCTTTGTATTTCCTCCTTTTTCTCCATCTCTCTCAACTTTCTTGACTTGACTTCTTTCTTTCAATAGTCTTTTGTTCTGCAGATTACCAAGTAACCCTAACATATGCTAGCTTGAAGGCAAAGAATAATTTTTTTTTCCTATGTGGTTCCAGGAAACCCAAATATCCTCATTAGTACAATTGTATCTCATTTTATTTTCCACCACTTTTTTGGGTTCTTACCTAAGTGTGATTTATATACTGCTAAGTAATTGAAAACTGATCAGGTTTTGTCAACTTAAAAAGGGTTAATTTGTATTTAAGAGCTATTCACAGCTGACCAATCTTCTTGTATTACCAAGTTCCCAGGCCTCTTTCCTCTGTTCTGTAACAATGCACACTGAGTTTCTCATTTGCCCTTAAGCTCTTTGGCCCAGTAACACACCACTTTAAGTTTAATCAGACAGAAAAATTGCAAAAGCTCCCAGTCTCAAGTGAACTCTCTGCCCTTTTATTTCCCCATAAAAGCAGAAAGAGATGAAATTTCCCTAGTTCTGTCTTCTGTATTTGATTCGATATACACCTGTATATGGTGTGTTTATTTCAAATAGAGTGTGACCTGAGTTAATACTGTGACTGCCAACAAGAAAGACAGCAGTGTGTCTGTTGCCACTGTACAAAATCATTTCTAGAAGATGTCTCCATGAGGACATGATTTTCATCCACGATTTTGTGAAGATATTTAGGAAAAGCATGAAAAAAACCTCACAAAACATGCATTGTAAATTTCATAATTTGCTTTATGTTGCTTTGATAAACCCCTTGACCAAAACAAGCAATAGGGGAGGGAAGGATTTACTTCATATTACATCTCAGAGTCTACTACTGAGGGAAGTCAGGGAAGGTACCTAGAAGCAGAGATAATGGAGGAACACGATTTTCTGTCTTGTGTCTTCCCTCTTTTCAATAGCTGAATCAGCCTGCCTTCTTAATATAACCAAGGACTACTTGCCTAGTGGTATCAAGGCCTGTAGTGTACTGGACCCTCCCGCATCAATCATTAATCAAAAAATTGGCCCATATATTAACTCAAATAAGATGGAGGTACCATCTCAATTGAAATTCCCTTTTCACAAATGGAAAAGAGAGGAGTTTCAAGCTAAAATTAATTTGCCAGAAGACTAAACAGAGCAGTAAGGGTAGCATAGAGAGAGATTTAGGTTTCTCATTTAGTAAAGTTATGGTGCTTGGCAATAAGTATTCTTAAGTCACACTAACTTGAATTAGGGCACTGGAAACTACATGTAATGTGACCCTGCATAGGTGTGTATTATTAGACTGTTTATACCATAAAAACTTTACAGACATTACCATATTTTCCAGCAGCTAGTTTCTGTGAAAACAGCAGGGAGTCCATTATGTTTTATTCATTTGTAACCTCTTGCAGTCTCTTGATGTTTTTTCCTTCATGTGGGAGGATCCAGAAGACCACTTCCAGACATGGAGAGGCAGTCTATATTTGTGTTAAGAAAGCAGGATGGGGAAACCCTGGGGATCAGGGAGGACACAAGAAGGAAAGCAGCATCCCTGCATGTTTCTGAGATTGACTAAGGTAGTGAACAAGGAGCTGCCATTCAAAATAATCAAAGTAGAGGAGAAGTTTGGATTGTTGGAAGAACAGTGAAACTTCTAGAAAGACCTGAACATTTTGTATTTTCCTTTATTGTTCCAAAACAAACAAACAAATAAAAAACAAAACTGTTATTAAAAGGCATCTTTTTCCCAATCAGAACTTTCTTCTAAACACAGTAGATATGTATTCTTAAATTTCATAATATTTCAAATATTGTTTTATTCAGTAGTTGTCTCTGACATAAAACTGGGTAATCAACTCCTGAACCTAAGGATCAAAAGAAGGTCCAGAAAGGTTATAAGATCTGGAAGATCAGGAAATGTGCTGTGAGATTGTCTTCTAGAAAATTCAGGGAACCTTCCATCATGATACCTCAAGAATACTAAAAAAAAAAAAAAAAAAAAAGAAAGAAAGAAAAAAGAATACTGCTTGCAAAACATGACTTGAAAAATTGTAACAACAATAGGCATGTTACCATCGAAGGGATAATTTCAGATAACCCCTTTATAAACAAAGAACTATAGGAACGCTGAGAAAGGGGAAAAAGAGTCATCCTTGGGAAAAACTCGCAACTTGTTATATAACACCAACTGGTCAGGACTGAAATTATCTACATACAACACTAAAGTAATCTCTATCTCTATCTCTATCTCTATCTCTATCTCTATCTCTATCTCTATCTCTATCTATCTATCTATCTATCTATCTATCTATCTTTCTATCTATCTATCTATCTATCTATATCTGTGGTGTGTGTGTGTGTGTGTGTGTGTGTGTGTGTGTGTGTGTGTGTGTGTAAAACCATAAAGATAAAGAAAAGCCATTATTTTCATATGGAATTAAATGAGAAAAGTGAGGATTAGCGGAAGGAAATGAAAAATGAATGGGAGAAAATGTGGCAATTATGCTTTTTTTTTTTTTTTTTTTTTAGAAAAAGCCAAATTGCAAATCAAAACAACCCTGAGATTCCACCTCACACCAGTCAGAATGGCTAGGATCAAAAATTCAGGCAACAGCAGATGCTGGCAGTGATGTGGAGAAAGAGGAACACTACTCCATTGCTGATGGGATTGCAAGCTTATACAACAACTCTGGAAATCAGTCTGGTGGTTCCTCAGAAAATTGAAAATAGCACTACTCGAAGATCCAGCAATACCTTTCCTGGGCATATACCCAGAAGATGTACCAACTGGTAATATGGACACATGCTCCACTATGTTCATAGCAGCCTTATTTATCATAGTCAGAAGCTCGAAAGAACGCAGATGTCTCTCAACAGAAGAATGGATACAGAAAATGTGGTACATTTACACAATGGAGTACTACTCAGCTATTAAAAACAATAGGTGGAACAACAATATGAACTAACCAGTACCCGGGAGCTCTTGTCTTTAGCTGCATATGTATCAAAAGATGGCCTAGTCGGCCATCACTGCAAAGAGAGGCCCATTGGACTTGCAAACTTTATATGCCCCAGTACAGGGGAACCCCAGGGCCAAAAAGGGGGAGTGGGTGGGTAGGGGATTGGGGTGGGTATGGGGGACCTTTGGGATAGCATTGAAAATGTAAATGAGGAAAATACCTAATAAAAAAAAAACAATGAATTTATGAAATTCTTAGGGAAATGGATGTATCTGGAGCATATCATCCAGAGTGAGGTAACCCAATCTCAAAAGAACTCACTTGATATGTACTCACTGATAAGTGAATATTAACACAGAAACTTAGAATACCCATGATACAATTTCCAAAACACAAGAAAATCAATAAAAAGAAGACCAATCTGTAGATACTTCATTTCTCCTTAGAATACAAAAAAAAAATCCTCATGGAAGGAGTTACAGAGACAAAGTTTGGAGCTAAGACGAAAAGATGGACCATCCAGAGACTAACCCACCCAGGGATCCATCCCATATTCAGTCACCAAACACAGACACTATTGCATATGCCAGCAAGATTTTGCTGAAAGGACCCTGATATATAGCTGTCTCGTGTGAGGCTATGCCAGTGCCTGGCAAATACAGAAGTAGATGCTCACAGTCATCTATAGGACAGAACACAGGGCCCCCAGTGGAGGAGCTAGAGAAAGTATCCAAGGTGCTGAAGGGGTCTGCAACCCTATAGGTCGAACAACAATATGAACTAACCAGTACCCCCAGAGCTTGTGTCTCTAGCTGCATATGTAGCAGAAGATAGCCTAGTCGGTCATCATTGGCAATAGAGGCCCCTTGGTCTTGCAAACTTTATATGCCCCAATACAGGGGAACACCAGGGCCAAGAAATGGGAGTGAGTGGGTAGGGGAGCAGGGGGTGTTGGGTGGAGGGTTAGGGGACTTTCAGGTTAGCATTTGAAATGTAAATGAAGAAAATACCTAATAAAAAATTAAAAAAGAAAAAAAGAAAAAGCTTTTTTTGTGGAAAATAGAGAGATAGAGAAAAGGTAGAGAACTAGAGGCCATCCATGGCCACATGGAGAGAGAGGAATAGGGTGGTGTAGAAGGAGAGCAAAAGGTGAGAGTAAGAGAACAAGAGCTTAAGAGAGACAAAAGAAACAAGAGAGAGGCGAAGGGCCAAGCAACCCCTTTTATAATGGGCTGGGCTACCTTTCTGTTGCCAGCTAACTGTGGGGAGGAGCTTAATTGGCTACTGCCAGGTGGAGACCAGACAGCCTATGTGACTGATAGTCACAGAATTATGGAGCAGGGGCCTCAGGATAGGAGCCTACATCTGGAAGCATTGCAAACAGACCTTCCATCCCTTGCAGATTAACCTGCTTTATCTCTGGGGTTTAAACCTAACTCAACCAGAAAACAGGCTGCCTTTCAAGGTTCCACATTTGGGCTTTACAACCTTCATTCTAGCACCTGGAAGCCAGTATTCTGTTAGCAGAATTCAGATAAAGATATACAACTCTCAGCTCCTCTTGCACCATGCCTGCCTGGATGCTGCCATGTTCCCGCCTTGGTGATAATGGACTAAACCTCTAAACCTCTAAGTCAACCCCAATTAAATGTTGTCCTTAAAAGTGTTCCCTTGGTCATAGTGTCTGTTCACAAAAGTAAAACCCTAACTAAGACAAAAGTTGGTACCAGGAGTGGGATATTACTGTGATAGGCTTGACCATAATTTGTTTGGAACAATATGGATTTGGGGACTTTGGATTTGAAAAACAAGTAGAGCACATTAAATTGGGGCTTAATGGGCTATCCTAGTAGGAATATGGAAGAATTTATTACTGAGAGTGATTTGAAATTGTGCAGACCTGGCCCAAGATGTTTCAGTGGAGAACATCAATATGTGGCCTAGAGACTGTTTTAGTACTATTTTGATAAAGAACATGGCTACTTTTTGCCCTTGTCTGAAGAGATAGCAGGAGGCTAAGATGAAGAGACTCAGATTAATTGCATTAACAAGGGAAGTATCAGAAACAGCCATCATAGACTTTGTTCTCTGGTTAAGTTTCATGAAGAGCTTTCAAAACAAGCATAGTAAGCCGAGAATGGAAAAGATTAAAATATATGATTTGAATTTTAAAAGGACAACAGGAAGTGAAACAGAACTGAAACTTGTGTTCAAGGATATTAAATTGAATTAAGGAAGTGGTGACCTTTGGTAAAGATCTACCCAGGTAATTTAAGTTCATGCATGGTAGTATAAGCCTTTAATTCCAGGAGGCAATGACAAGCAGATCTCTGAGTTCAAGGCCAGCCTAGAACAGAGCAAGTTCTGAGTGAAGAAAAACTTAAAATCAAGGTTTGGTGAACCTCACCTTTAATCTAGTACTTAGGAGGAATGCATGTCTATATCTGAGTTCAAAGACAGTGGCAGAGCAAGTTCCAAGTGAGCCAAGCTTAGACAGTGAAGGATTTAGAAAACAGAAAGACAGTTATAATGTGATAGGAAAAAGGAGACATGTTCCAGTCCCAGCAAGCAGCAGAACTCAACAACTTTGGCCATGAGGCTCTGGCTTTAGAATCCAGAATAAAAGAGAATACTGAGACAATAAATACTGGCTAGCTTGAGCTAAGAAATTAGTGGTGATTAAGAAGAGACCAGTATCATGATGGTGATGAGTTGAAATCTTCTGAGAAGTATGGGACTGTGAAAGGCAGCCTGTTTTTGTTGAATGAGGCTTGCTCTGGGGACCCAGTAGAAAACTCTGCAAAGGACAGAAGAGTGAGCCACGTTTCCAGAGAAAGGTGTCTCATACCACAGAGCACCTAACTCCATAATTCTGTGACTATCAGTCACACAGACAAAGTTCCTGGGATTCTAGCTAGACTACACCCACAAAGCCTGACAATAGCCAGGTATGCTCTCCCCACAGTTACATGGCAACAACAAGATCGCCAAGATGTCTATAGCTTAGACATATAAGTATGTGGCACCTATCAAAACCTATCATTTTAAAAATATAGCATTTAAAATGCTGTAGACCATCAATCATTTTAACCATCTATAAAAATATTCTACTTCTTAGTTCTAGTCATTAGTACTCATGAAATATGTCTTTTAACTTCCAACCTATCCATGTGTTACACTGCATTTAAAACAAATTGCCTTGTGAATTACAAGATTTTCATGGGTTAGACAAATTCTTTTCACCTTATACCACATCATAAATTGTCTTTCTTACAATAAAATTAAAATCAAGACAAATGAAATGTTTGTTTTGACCACCAGAGCCCTGCATGCATCACAACATAATGCTAAAAGTCCAATCAATGTCTTTTATTTCAAAAGAAACAATTCAATAATGATGAAATTGTAAACAGGTGTTGTATATGCCTGCTTTCAGTGCTAATAGCTTCTTTTCTGAATTTCAACTTAACATCATTTAATATGAAAATATGTACTTTACATATAAACACAGGAGAAATTTCATTACTAGATAAGTATGACAATTATCATAGTTGAATTCTGTTTTAGGTCAAAAGTATGTTATTCAAAGGATGAAATTAACCCCCATCTATGTTTGTCTGTCTTACTCTCTCTGACTCTAAAGAATACACACACACATATACATACCCACATGTATACACACTTACTTGAATTTCAACTTCATACCGTTTTATGGAAAAATGGATTTTATACATAAACATAATAAATTTCACTATATAGGTAACCATGACAAACTACAAAACTATGGGAGATACAGTAATTTAAACAAATATTTTGAAAAATAAGAACAAACCAGTCTGATTCCACAGTTAAAGTTTAAATCTCTGGTTTCTTTGAAGACACGGTTGTGTCATGTGCTGGTTTTCAGGAAGCTGTCTTATAAGAGGATGTTTGGCTGAAGCAGACGCATGAGAGGATATTTTGCAGAAGCGTAGGCTTCAGAAGGCACTGTATATTTGGAAAGAGTATAAGTAGAATCGTCATACAGACAGTGAGAGGATTTTTTTGTTTTTTCATCAGTTCACCTTGCAGAGCTTCACTGGCCTTCACAGACAATGCTCTTGCATTGGTTTACCTTGAAATGCTTTGCTGCTGGTTTTTATTGAGCTTCATTTGTCGTGACAATGTAGAGAGAAATGCACCAAAGAATATCTCAGAGTATTCTGGTTGCTTCTTGATGCTTCAAGGACTTGTGCTGATTCAGTGGAGTCTCACATTTGCTCTGGAACAAGTTGCTGTTACGAATCCATGTTTGGTGCATGATGATTGGACCGGACTGCCACTACTAATTCATGTTTGATATTTTGGACTGAACTGCTGATATTCTGGCAATGAAGGTATGAATGGCCCCAAAGAAAATATGTCCAAACAGATCCACATCCCCCATTAACTATTAGCGTTTCTTTTCCCCTACCTCTGGTTTGTGGGCTTGGATGGAAGTTGAAGCATCGAAGAATACTAATTAAAGCGGGTTTTGGAAAAAACAAAACAAAACACCTACACCTGGGCCTCAATTAATCTACTAAAGTATCTTTAGTTTAACTTCTCTTTTTATCTAGTACAAATAACATATTTTTGTAAAGAAGATAAGTACAAAAATCTTCTCCAAATCTTTATTACCATACTACTCTTTGTAAGAGGTTTTTTGTTTTTGTTTTTGTTTTTTTTCTGTGACATTTCTGATTCCAGCAGACTGGCAAGGCTATTCCTGTGCCTATTCACGGTCATAGTACATATACCAATTCTTCACGGATTGAGGAATTTTCTATACTCTTTTCCTAATGTGGTAAGAGAAGCCATTCTTCTCAAATCCAGTTCACAGCGTTTCCTCTTGAAAGTGAAATGTAATTCTGGTTGTAATTGATATACTTTGAATCCAAATTAAAAAGTACTTTGGAAAGCTGCTTAATATATAACTTACTTGTTTTACAGAGTTATGAACTTTGATGTTATGAACTTTTATTTTAGCGTAGATAACAGTAAACATGATATGAACATTCACATATACCATTGCTTGTATATTGCTTTGTGTATAATTTCTCCTTCATTTATGTGGTCAACATGGCAAAAAACAATAAAAATTAAATATATGAAGTACATTGAAAAAAGAAACAAGGGCTCAAAAACCATAAGCAAATTGAGGACTACCACTGCCGATTATTAAAAGTTCCGAGGATGTCAAGGAAAACCACAAATGGAATTTCTTCAACGTATGATGAAACACAGCATTGATATTTATCTTTTAATAAATGGTCTGATAGCTGATTTTTATTTACAGGTTATTAACCAGCTGGATTAGATTACCTAACATCCTGGTAAAGATGAAGCTAACATGTCAGTCTCCTTGTATTCATTCTCATGTTTTCATTCCCACTGTTTTGTGTCTTCTCCAACTTATGGCATTCTAATAGATATTTGTTACACAGAAATGTTCAGTAACCAACATCACTAACATCTATTGTACTTTGGAACATTGCTCATAACAAGACTCGTCACTAAACTGATGAGACCAAAGTCAATACTATAAAATTGTCACGGAGAATAATATATTTGAGTGTCCTGGTTGCTGTTCTCTTACTGTTATGGGTGTTCTCTGGGTATGAGGATAGAGTATGTTGATTTAGATATATTGAATGCTAAGAAACTATTTTTGTTTAACATACTGCTTCAGACATCTTTCTTATTTAAAAATATGTGAATAAATACATAGCAAATTTGGAGCAACTTTAGAAACCCAAAGGGTTTACATCTGCTCTCAGCACCCAGGCTCTAGAGGCAGAACAGTACATTAAAGTTCACATTGGACAACATACCATGGCTTGAAAAACTTAACCACATTCTATATATTTAAGCAAATAAAAGAAATGTTTCTACCTTGATTATGATAAGATCTGTAGCTTAAAATATTTTGGGAGAAAAACCTTATTTTTATTATTCTCTAGTTATAAAAGGAAGAAATTGTTTTCACCTACAGTTTCAATGTAAGAACTTGGTAAGTGGATTCATGTTATGTTGTTTTCAAATTGACTGTTTTATGTACACTGAAAAAACTATTTGTTTACCAACTGAGAAATATCTTATTCTCAGTCCTATCTTTTGTGCCTATTTGTACCAATGGAATCATAATATGGAAATGATTGAAGATACAGAATCAATAAGAGCTGTGTTTTCGTTCTAGAAGATAATATGACCTCATCTTTCAGATTTCTATTTTAATATTTTTCCCTTTGATGGTTATGCCAAAAAAGAAATGATATAATGAAATAGCTTTCCATTTAATATGTCGCAAGCTGATGTATATGCTCATTTACATCTGAAGGATGTTTCCAATACCTTCTACCCAAAGAATAAAAGTCGCATTCTTCCTTGAAAATTGGTTTAGGTCTGACTTATAATAATTCAAAATAACTAAACATCTATGTATTCCTGTTTGATCTTAATTTGCAGTTCTCAGTCTTCAGTTACTCTGCATTTATGGGACTGATCATTACTCTATTTATCTTAACTATAAATTAATGCCCTTTAAAATATTATTTCCCCATAGCATCTGCTCCAATCCAATTGCGCGGGACTTGAGACTGCATTAGTCAGGGAAGCAGAAAACCTGGTCTGAGTAGGGGCACAAGCCCCCTCTGTTCCGAGCAGCACCAGGGTAGCTAGGGCGCAGAGTCAGCTGACTATTGCCAGATACCCACAACACCAGCCACAGATCTTAAGAATTCTGAGGATTGGGATCTGCCCGGCACGGGAGCACTTTGCCTGAGCATCAGCAGCAAACATCTCAATTCAGGGACCCCGCTGATTGTATCCTGCACAGACAGCAGGCCATTTTCCCCGGCCAGAAGATAGGGATCTGCACAGCGTGGGAGCATTTTGCCTGAGCATCAGCAGCAGACATATTGGTTCTGAGATCCCGCCCAGTGTATCCTGCACAGGCAGGTGACCATTTTCCCCGGCCAGAGGGTAGGGACCTGCCTAGCACAGGAGCACTTTGCCTGAGCATTGGCAGCAGACATCTTAGTTCCTGGCCCCTGCCGAGTGTACCCTGCACAGACACCTTGGTTCCAGGACCCCGCCTAGTGTATCCTGCACAGCTCCAGAGAATACAAGATGGCAAAAGGCAAACGTAAGAATCCTACTAACAGAAATCAAGACCACTCACCATCATCAGAACGCAGCACTCCCACCCCACCTAGTCCTGGGCACCCCAACACTACTGAAAATCTAGACCCGGATTTAAAAGCATATCTCATGATGATGGTAGAGGACATCAAGAAGGACTTTAATAACTCACTTAAAGAAATACAGGAGAACACAGCTAAAGAGTTACAAGTCCTTAAAGAAAAACAGGAAAACACAACCAAACAGGTAGAAGTCCTTATAGAAAAACAGGAAAACACATCCAAACAGGTGATGGAAATGAACAAAACCATACTAGACAGAAAAAGGAAAGTAGACACAATAAAGAAAACCCAAAGTGAGGCAACGCTGGAGATAGAAACCCTAGGAAAGAAAGCTGGAACAATAGATGCGAGCATCAGCAACAGAATACAAGAGATAGAAGAGAGAATATCAGGTGCAGAAGATTCCATAGGGAACATTGGCACAACAATCAAAGAAAATACAAAATGCAGAAGGATCCTAACTCAAAACATCCAGGAAATACAGGACACAATGAGAAGACCAAACCTACGGATAATAGGAGTTGATGAGAATTTTCAACTTAAAGGGCCAGCAAATATATTCAACAAAATTATAGAAGAAAACTTCCCAAACCTAAAGAAAGAAATGCCCATGAACATACAGGATGCCTACAGAACTCCAAATAGACTGGACCAGAAAAGAAATTCCTCCCGACACATAATAATCAGAACAACAAATGCACTAAATAAAGATAGAATATTAAAAGCAGTAAGGGAGAAAGGTCAAGTAACATATAAAGGCAAGCCTATCAGAATTACACCAGATTTTTCACCAGAGACGATGAAAGCCAGAAGAGCCTGGACAGATGTTATACAGACACTAAGAGAACACAAATGCCAGCCCAGGCTACTATACCCGTCCAAACTCTCAATTATCATAGATGGAGAAACCAAAGTATTCCACGACAAAACAAAATTTACACATTATCTTTCCACGAATCCAGCCCTTCAAAGGATAATAACAGGAAAAAAACAATACAAGGACAGAAATCTCGCCCTAGAAAAAGCAAGAAAGTAATCCCTCAAGAAACCAAAAAGAATACAGCCACAAGAACAGAATGCCAACTCTAACGACAAAAATAAAAGAAAGCAACATTTACTTTTCCTTAATATCTCTTAATATCAATGGACTCAATTCCCCAATAAAAAGACATAGACTAACAGACTGGCTACACAAACAGGACCCAACATTCTGCTGCTTACAGGAAACCCATCTCAGGGAAACAGACAGACACTACCTCAGAGTGAAAGGCTGGAAAACAATTTTCCAAGCAAATGGTCTGAAGAAACAAGCTGGAGTAGCCATTCTAATATCGAATAAAATCGACTTCCAACCCAAAGTCATCAAAAAAGACAAGGAGGGACACTTCATATTCATCAAAGGTAAAATCCTCCAAGAGGAACTCTCAATCCTGATTATCAATTATCAATGCTCCAAATGCAAGGGCAGCCACATTCATTAAAGACACATTAGAAAAGCTCAAAACACACAATGCACCTCACACAATAATAGTTGGAGACTTCAACACACCACTTTCATCAATGGACAGATCGTGGAAACAGAAACTAAACAGGAAAACAGTAAACCTAACAGAAGTTGTGAAACAAATGGACTTAACAGATATCTACAGAACATTTTATCCAAAAACAAAAGAATTTACATTCTTCTCAGCCCCTCATGGTACCTTCTCCAAAGTTGACCATATAATTGGTCACAAAACAGGCCTCAACAGATACAAAAATATTGAAATCGTCCCATGCATCCTATCAGACCACCATGGACTAAGTCTGATCTTCAATAACAACATAAATAATGGAAAGCCAACAATTACGTGGAAACTGAACAACACTCTTCTCAATGACACCTTGGTCAAGGAAGGAATAAAGACAGAAATTAAAGACTTTTTAGAGTTTAATTAAAATGAAGATACAACATACCCAAACATATGGGATACAATGAGAGCATTTCTAAGAGGGAAACTCATAGCTCTGAGTGCCTCCAAAAAGAAACTAGAAAGAACACACATTAGCAGCTTGACAACACATCTAAAAGTTCTAGAAAAGAAGGAAGAAAATTCACCCTTAGCTAGACTCACTAGAGGGCACAGGGACAACATCCTAATTAACAAAATCAGAAATGAAAAGGGAGACATAACAACAGATCCTGAAGAAATACAAAACACCATCAGATCCTTCTACAAAAGGCTATACTCAACAAAACTGGAAAACCTGGATAAAATGGACAAATTTCTAGACAGATACCAGGTACCAAAGTTAAATCAGGATCAAGTTAATGATCTAAACATTCTCATATCCCCTAAAGAAATAGAAGCAGTCATTAATAGTCCCCCAGCCAAAAAAAGCCCAGGACCAGATGGGTTTAGTGCAGAGTTCTATCAGACCTTCAAAGAAGATCTAATTCCAGTTCTGCATAAACTATTCCACAAAATAGAAGTAGATGGAACTCTACCCAACTCATTCTATGAAGCCACAATTACTCTGATACCTAAACCACAGAAAGATCCAACAAAGATAGAGAACTTCAGACGAATTTCCCTTATGAATATAGATGTAAAAATCCTCAATAAAATTCTCGCTAACCGAATCCAAGAACACATTAAAGCAATCATCCATCCTGACCAAGTAGGTTTTATTCCAGGGATGCAGGGATGGTTTAATATACGGAAATCCATCAACGTAATCCAGTATATAAACAAACTCAAAGACAAAAACCACATGATCATCTCCTTAGATGCTGAAAAGGCATTCGACAAGATCCAACACCCATTCATGATAAAAGACTTGGAAAGATCAGGAATTCAAGGCCCATACCTAACCATGATAAAAGCAAACTACAGCAAACCAGTAGCCAACATTAAAGAAAATGGTGAGAAGCTTGAAGCAATCCCACTAAAATCAGGGACTAGACAAGGCTGTCCACTCCGTCCATACCTATTCAACATTTTGCTTGAAGTCCTAGCCAGAGCAATTCGACAACAAAAGGAGATCAAGGGGATACAAATTGGATAAGAGGAAGTCAAAATATCACTTTTTGCAGATGATATGATAGTATATATCAGTGACCCTAAAAATTCCACCAGAGAACTCCTAAAACTGATAAACAGCTTCTGTGAAGTAGCTGGATATAAAATTAACTCAAACAAGTCAACGGCCTTTCTCTACACAAAGAATAAACAGGCTGAGAAAGAAATTAGGGAAACAACACCCTTCTAAATAGTCACAAATAATACAAAATATTGGCGTGACTATAACTAACGAAGTGAAAGATCTGCATGATAAAAACTTCAAATCTCTGAAGAAAGAAATTAAAGAAGATCTCAGAAGATGGAAAGATCTCCCATGCTCATGGATTGGCAGGATCAACATTGTAAAAATGGCTATCTTGCCAAAAGCAATCTACAGATTCAATGCAATCCCCATCAAAATTCCAACTCAATTCTTCAACGAATTAGAAAGAGCAATCTGCAAATTCATCTGGAATAACAAAAAACCTAGGATAGCAAAAACTCTTCTCAAGGATAACAGAACCTCTGGTGGAATCACCATCCCTGACCTAAAGCTGTACTACAGAGCAATAGTGATAAAAACTGCATGGTACTGGTATAGTGACAGACAAGTAGACCAATGGAATAGAATTAAAGACCCAGAAATGAACCCACACACCTATGGCCACTTGATCTTCGACAAGGGAGCTAAATCCATCCAGTGGAAGAAAGACAGCATTTTCAACAAATGGTGCTGGCACAACTGGTTGTTATCTTGTAGAAGAATGTGAATTGATCCATTCCTCTCTCCTTGTACTTAGGTCGATTCTAAGTGGATCAAGGAACTTCACATAAAACCAGAGACACTGAAACTTATAGAGGAGAAAGTGGGGAAAAGCCTCGAAGATACGGGCATAGGGGAAAAATTCCTGAATAGAACAGCAATGGCTTCTGCTGTAAGATCGAGAATCGAAAAATGTGACCTCATGAAACTGCAAAACTTCTGCAAGGCAAAAGACACCGTCAATAAGACAAAAAGGCCACCAACAGATTGGGAAAGGATCTTTACTTATCCTAAATCAGATAGGGGACTAATATCCAATATATATAAAGAACTGAAGAGGGTGGACTCCAGAAAATCAAATAACTCCATTAAAAAATGGGGTCAGAATTGAACAAAGAATTCTCACCCAAGGAATACCGAATGGCAGAAAAGCACCTGAAAAAATGTTCAACATCCTTAATTATCAAGGAAATGCAAATCAAAACAACCCTGAGATTCCACCTCACACCAGTCAGAATGGCTAAGATCAAAAATTCAGATGACAGGAGATGCTGGCGAGGATGTGGAGAAAGAGGAACACTCCTCCACTGTTGGTGGGATTGCAAGCTTGTACAACCACTCTGGAAATCAGTCTGGCGGTTCCTTAGAAAAGTGGGCATAGTACTACTGGAGGATCCAGCAATACCTCTTCTGGGCATATATCCAGAAGAGGTCCCAACAGGTATGAAGGACACATGCTCCACTATGTTCATAGCAGCCTTACTTATAATAGCCAGAAGCTGGAAAGAACCCAGATGCCCCTCAACAGAGGAATGGATACAGAAAATGTGGTACATTTACACAATGCAGTACTACTCAGCTATTAAAAAGAATGAATTTGTGAAATTCCTAGCCAAATGGATGGACCTGGAGGGCATCATCCTGAGTGAAGTCACCCAATCACAAAGGAACTCACACAATATGTACTCACTGATAAGTGGATACTAGCCAAAAACTTAAGCACACCCAAGATATAAGATACAATTTGCCAAATGCATGAAACTCTAGAAGAATGACGACCAAAGTGTAGACACTGTGCCCCTTCTTAGAATTGGGAACAAAACACCCATGGAAGGAGTTACAAAGTTTGGAGCTGCGACAAAAGGATGGACCATCTAGAGACTGCCTTATCTAGGGATCCACCCCATAATCAGCTTCCAAATGCTGACACCACTGCATACACTAGCAATATTTTGCTGAAAGGACCCAGATATAGCTGTCTCTTGTGAGACTAGGCAGGGGCCTAGCAAACACATAAGTGGATGCTCACAGTCAGCTATTGGATGGATCACAGGGCCCCCAATGGAGGAGCTAGAGAAAGTATCCAAGGAGCTAAAGAGATCTGCAACCCCGTAGGTGCAACAACATTATGAACTAACCAGTACCCCGTAACTCTTGACTCTAGCTACATATGTATCAAAAGATGGCCTAGTCGGCCATCACTGGAAAGAGAGGCCCATCGGACACACAAACTTTATATGCCCCAGTACAGGGGAACGCCAGGGCCAAAAAAAATGAGAATGGGTGGGTAGGGAAGTGGCGGGGAGGGTATGGGGGACTTTTGGGATAGCATTGGAAATGTCATTGAGGAAAGTACGTAATAAAAAAATATTATTTCCCTATGCCCTTAGCATCGGAATAGAAATCTTAATGTTCTATTAATAACTATATTACATTTTTAGTTTTATGGAAAAAATTCTGCTGCACTTCAAGCTTTGATTCTATTATATAATATTGAGGATGAAAGCGATAATATAGTTATTTTATTCTTAGTATCAAAAATGAAACAGGTGACTACTGTCTTAATTTTGACTAATTTTTTTTTTTTTTGGTACTAGTAACATAACCAAGAATCTGTGAACTCTACCCCTCATTGTATTGTCTTCATTCTATAAGTAAGTAATCCTTTTTTGAGAGGCCAGGAAATAGAGCATCTTAACTCATAAGCAATACTAGTTTAATCTCATACAAAAATACTTGAGATAACTATTATTTGTCTATCAACAAACTAGTTATCTCTATCACATAAAATTCCTTTATTTTTGCCTATCATCTCTCTTATCTACCCTCTATCATATATATATATATATATTACCATTTTCTCACACTGAACCCATATTTGTGTTCTCCCATTTTTTAAATGTTTTTTAATCAAAAAACAATATTATTCCTTTCTTCTTTTATAGTATTTCAATTTTATACTCCCTCCAACATTCACAGTAACATTAAAATATCTAGCCAGATTGAACACTCTAGGAAGCACAATCTCATTATTGAGATAGACTTATAGGACAATATTATATCCCATAAACATAAGAATCAAAAATAGATGTCTACAAAATACAGCTAGAGTAAACTATAGCAACTATGAAGTTGAGTTTGATGGCATCTTTACTTGACCTCTGTCTAGCATCATTGTGTGTCACACACTCTATCACAATTGCCTTGATAGAGAAGATTCTGCTGGTTTTGTTTTGTTTTGTTTTGTTTTGTTTCGTTTCGTTTCATTTCGTTTCATTTTTGTCTTCCAAAACCCCTGTAAGCATTTGACATCATTTTAGTAAAGAAAGAGCATTTCTTAGCTTAAATAAATATTTCTATCGGGGGGCAGGGGGGCATTTGTTCAATTTTAACTGTTGAGTAAAGAGGATTAAAACAGGTGCATGAATCTAATAAGTCTTTCTAACTTCCATCTAAAAATGTTTACAGATTGTGCCATGCTGTAAAAATGATAGTCTAGGAACCAGTCATATTCTAACTTTACTTATTTTAAATGTGTTAAGAGGAAACATATTTAGATCTACCCAAAAGGCAGTAAAATTGATTGCTAGTTTATCAGGTATAGCTCTGAATCCCTCACAGAGCCAGGGAAAAATTGACAGCTAGAAGCTTTTTAACAGTGGGTACAAATTGATAAGTACAACCATGAACACAATGGTTTATAGCTTTTTTTCAAAGTATTGGAAAATACATATTTCTCCCTCATTACCAGTTCAGGATCTGGAGGTAAAATTTAAAAAGCTTTTGCTCTTTTTCTTTATAAATTACAACCATGCACTCAAGAACTTTATAGCTGAGAAGGCCAAAGGAACCTTTAAGTTAGAACGACAGAAGACTGACATACCAAAGCAGCTTCAGGGCGGACCACAGTATAAGGCTTGATTGTATTGAATGAGCGTAGTGAGAAGAAAGGGTTTGATAATTCCAGGTAAAGTGGCTTACAAAATTAGTCTTCAGAATTGGTTAGAGTACTAAAATCCAATTTATTAATTCTTTTCTGATTCAAAATTTTAATTATATCATTTACTCATGGAATTTAAATTAGATTTACAGACTCTAGTCTGGTAACAATTTTTTTTTTTAGTCAAAATGGAAATTTTTCTAAAGTTTCTACTTATAGCTTAATTTGTAAGCTGTGGAATAGTAGTTTGCATGGTTTCTAAATAATTGTAACTATTTTTATTAGACTAACCAGAAATTTCTAAGTTTAAAATATATTTTCTATGACACTTAAAAACACACCAAAATTTCCTGAAAATATCAGAGTAGCTGAATTAAAATATATCTTACATACTAAATTATTAAGTTGAGGAAATTTTCCATTAAATATCACTTTCTCTAATCCAATTTAAGGGAATAATATTTAGCAACAATATAATAAATGATTTTAATTTTTTAAAAAAATTGAACTTAATGTTCAATACAAATTGTCATTAGAACTGCTTCCTAAAAATTACATTGAAAAAGAATGTGAGAACACAGACGTTGTCTAGGTTTACAGTGAATCAGATGTTTTCTGCATTGCTGTATAATATATCATTTTAGTAGCCCCAGAGATAAACTACTTAGAATATGGGAGGAAATGGTATATTGACTTTCAATCTCCTTTTGTTTGGTTGATATTGGTATGGGAGATGGTGATTGGATAATAGTGATGACTAGATCAGGTTATTTCTCCTACATATCAATGTATGCATGCCCTGATCTTACGTATGATGATTCAAAGATACAACCAGGCATTTATTAATATACTGAAAATTATTAGTGAGTAAGATTCTCTGAGATGACTTGAGGTAGACGGCTTAGAGTTCTATAGTTGTCAATTAAAGAGAAGAAACAAAATTTGGAACCTGAGAATAGAAAAAAAAAAAAAAAAAAAAAAGAGCATGACCTGATACAATAGCACATCAATTAAGTTATTAAGTATTTCAGAGAAATTTAAATCTATTTCATTCTGTGAGGCAGAAAAGCAATTAAATGTATTTTATTGTCACCAGTTTAAGGAGTTCACTAAAAAAATACTTTGTCAATACCACCAGACACTCATAAATGAGAAATGCACTCAACTGTTAGATCATGTAGCTAGTATCAGGTAGGCTCCACTGACCTTAATCTAGGACTTTGAAGAAATCGAGCTACATTAGCTGATTTTAAAATGATTTTTTAAACACAGTCTTTTCAAACTTTTCTAATTAAGTATTGAGTAAATGCTGATTAAAGTTTTAAGACTGCTGAGCCTGTACTATAGCTCTCCATACACAAACACCACTGGGAGTGAGCTGGTCTCCCAGGAGTGCTGACATGCCTGCAAGCACAGGTCAGACCACCACTTCTGCTCAGAGGGACCTGCCCAGAGCCCTCAGGACACAGAAACTGTGGATCAGCTTGGGACAGGATCCTTCTAGGTTCTGTCTGCACCTGGAGCTGATTCTGTGTCACAGCTATCCACACCCAAATACCACCTGGAATGAAGCGGTCTCCTAGGATTACTGATACACAGGCTTGCAGGAGAGTAAAACCACAGCCAGAGACAGCAAGACCAACTAACAAAGGATACAACAAGATGGAAAGAGGAAAAGGCAAGAACATAAGCAACAGAAACCAAGTCTACTTAGCATCATCAGAACCCAGTTCTCCCACCAAAATTATCCGTGGATACCCCAAAACACCAGAAAAGCAAGACACTGATTTAAAATCACATCTCATGATGATAATAGAGGACAAAAATAACTCCCTTAAAGAAATACAGGAGAATACATGTAAACAGGTAGAAGACTTTAAAGAAAAAAAAAACACACACACACACAAAATTCCCTGAAACAATTACAGGAAAATGCAAACAGGTGAAGGAATTGAACAACTATCCAGGATCTAAAAATGGAAATAGAAACAATAAAGAAATCACAACAGGAGACAACCCTAGATATTAAAAAAAATCTAGGGAAGAGATCAAGAATCATAGATGCAAGATGAAAGCATCACCAACAGAATACAAGAGATACAGAGACTCCCATGTTCAAATGATATTATAGAAAACATTGACACAACAGTCAAAGAAAATAAAAAATGTAGAAAACTCCTAACTGAAATCATCCAGGAAGTCTGGGACACAATGAGAAAGCCAAACTTAAAAATAGTAGGCATAGATAAAAGAGAGCAAAAATTCCCATCGTAAAGTACCAGTGCATATCTTCAACAAAATTATAACAGTAAACTTCCCTAACCTAAAGAGAGGGATGCCCATGAAAACAGAAAAAGCCTAGACAAGTCCAAATAGACTGGAGCAGAAAAGAAATTCCCCCCATCACCTAATAGTCAAAAAGTCAAAGGAACAAAACAAATAAAGATTATTAGAAGCAGAAAGGAAAATAGGTCAAGAAACATAAAGGCAATCCTATAAGAATTACACCAGACTTCTCACCAGAGACCATAAAAGAAATATGATCCTGGCCAACTGTCACACAGAACCTAAGAGAACACACATGCCAGCCCAGGCCACTATACCCAGGAAAACTCTCAATGAACACAGAGGGAGAAACCAAGATATTCCATGATAAAACCAAATTTAAACATCTCTCCACAAATCCAGCCCTACAAGGGATAATTGTTGGAAAACTCCAACACAAAGAGGGAAACTAGACCCTAGAAAAGGAAAGAAAGTAGTCTTTCAACACATCCAAAAGAAGATAGCCACACAAACATAATTCCACCTCTATAAGATTGATTGCATTCCTAAGACCATTTTAAACACTTGTGTTGCAGAAGTCCTTATTAGTATGGCTTCAATTTGTCAGTACTTTACAGACTAGATGGTTTTCATAAGGTGGCCATTATTGTAGTGTCCTTTACCTTCACCTATCCGTAGTTTGGTGAAAGCTTCCTTATAATTTCAGTCTTTGCAAATACACGATAAAGCTCCTTATGGTGGATATTATGACTCTTGAGTTCAGAGACATGACTCAGACACCATAAAGTGATTTGTCTCCTGCTCCTCTTCCCACTTCTCATTTACCACTTATATCTTTTTTCAGTACCTCTTCTTCCTCCTTTCTCATACTGCTATGTCCTCTCCCTCTATCTCTTTCTCTTCTTGATATTTTTATTCTCTTCTCCTTTGTACATCTTCTTCCTCTTTTCTCATACTGCTATGTCCTCTGCCTCTATCTCTTTCTCTTCTTGATATATTTATTCTCTTCTCCTTTTACCAGGGTTAAAGTAACATTCCTCAGACTTCATATATTCCACATTATGGCTCTATCATTGAGGTACCGACTCTCAGGAATGCAAAGTGGGATGTTCAAAATCTGTGCAAATTGTTATGGTTTGGAAAGTGCCAATTATTTTTTAAGTGCTGAGTGGAAACTTATTATTAATCTTAAAAATTGATCTCTATGAATTTTGACTGATATCAGTGTTTTAAATTATGGATTTAAATTGCTGACAGTGACAGTTTAAAACAAGAAAAAAAACCCAGCAGTTTGAATTTCTTAATTGAATAGTGATAAAAATGATTGATATGATTATGTTGAAGGGGTATTAGAAATCATGATGTCTAAAATGTCTGCTAGGCCAAAGTAGATTTGATAGTGCATTCAGTGGAAGAGCTTTCAAAGCAAATTACACAACATTTTAAAACTATTCACTAAAACTGTAAATATTCATTATTTATTATGTGTCTGTGTGTGTTCATGCAAATGGACTTTCTCCTTTATGTGTGACAAAACACGTGTGGAGGTTAAAGGAAAACTTGTAAGAATTTTCATTTTTTTTCTCCCACAATGTGTTCTGGGGATTGAATTCAGGTCATGTGACTTGGATAAAATCAATCTTATTCACACTGAACTATATTGAAGAACTCAATATTATTCATTTTTAAGAAGTATAGTTTCCTGCGATGTTTAAATCCTTAGTGCTAAAGATGAAGATGGGGGAAATGTTTATTTACAGTGTTTAAAAGACACTGTGATTTGGCATAGAGAAGCACATTAAATATATAAAAGAATAGAGTTATATGGTAATTGAGTATATATAAATCTAGAGACAAATGATGTATTGGATGAGCTAATTTTTTCAATGGAAACCACATTCCAAAAGACTATGACATTTACATGGTGGAAAGAGTAAATTTCAAGATATGCATTATCTGGTGAATTCAGCTCAAATTCCTTTTGAAAGAGCCAAGTGGTAAATTAAAGTGATTACCGCATGACAGAATTTTATCATTTTCGCCTGACTGCATATTACAAACAGTCTCACACATCAACAATGGCTCTCTAGTCCTCATGAATGGATGCTTGGCCTACATATTAAAACATCAACTCTGTAATAGAGCTGGTTTCAAATCTCTGCATGAGTTTAAGCCTCTAAAATTAACCAGTTACTGCATAGCACTTCACAAAATTTAATTTAATTTGCATTGACTTTGGCTCTACCATAAAGAAAAATGATCAAAGTGGAGGATATTAATATGTTGTTCAGGAAAATAAGGCAGCTCTCAACCAATGGGAAACAATCATCATCATCGCCATCATCATCATCATGAGGTCAAGTACATAAGACACAAGCCACATGTTCCTGTGAAATTGACATATCCAGATTATTGAGTTTCTATAATACATTTCAAAACTGTATTTGTGTGTATATGAATGTATGTGAATGTTCTTGCATATGATTGTACAAGTGTATGTGGTCCCAGCTTATAACATTGACTAGTAAGAAAGCTGTAAATCTCCACTATTTTTGGACTGTACATAAAAATAATATGAGAGTGTTTAAAAGTTTAACTTTATGGCTTTTTACTGAATTTATGTATATCTTCATTGGTTTCTGTTCACAGAAAGTTTGGTAGAACACATCCCAAATGAATGATATGTTAAGGTTATCAAAGATCACAGCAATCACTCCAAAATCCATTTCCAATACATAGACCTGTGATGTTTATGGAGATTCAATGATCTCTTAGCTCTTGAATGTTTTCTACAGTTAATCATACAAAGTTATATTTTAAAATGGCACTCCTCATCTTTAAACCTGCCGAAGAGAATTATTCTGGATTAAAATATTTCTAATGTCACACAAGGAAAAGCTGGTCTTAGATGTGCTTGTTTGGAGTTACCATACCACATGACTTTAATCACAGCATGTTCAATTTCTAAAATAAGGAACAATCTTAGGTGAGATCAAATGTGCCTGGATTAGAATTGCATTACCATATGCTAAAGTAAGAAAAAGTGAAAATTATTTAAAATGAAAAACAAAAATGCACACAGTTTTCGGGCGTGGTGGTGCACGCCTTATCCCAGCACTCGGGAGGCAGAGACAGTTCGAAGCCAGCCTGGTCTACAAAGTGAGTTCCAGGACAGCCAGGGTTATACAGAGAAACCCTGTCTCAAAAAACAAAAAACAAAACAAAAAACCCAAACAAACAAACAAACAAAATGCACAAAGTAGACCTGACATTCTAATAGATCTGTATTGATTTATTTCTTGAGCATAAAAAGGAATAGAATAATAAATTTACTATTATATTGTTAAATCCAATTTGATTTTGTTTGATTTTACTATGTTGTATTTTGAGACAGCATTTGCTTTGATTTTTTTTATTAATTTGTATTTTACACTCCATATTTTATTGCCACCCCATTCCACCCTCTGATTGTTCCACACCCCATACCTCCTCCCTAACCCCTGTCTCCGTGTGGATGTCCCCACCTTCCACCCTGCCTGACCTCTAAACTACATGGGGCCTCAAGTCTCTTAAGGGTTAAATGCATCATCTCTGAATGAACACAGACATGGAAGTCCTCTACTGAATGTGTGTTGGTGGCCTCATATCCACTGATGTATGCTGTCTGTTTGGTGGTCCAGTGTTTGAGAAATCTTTGGGGTTCCAGGAGACTGCTGGTCCTCCTTCAAGGTCAGGCTTCCGTAACCCAGGCTGTCTACCAACTCAAAATCCTTTTCTGCTAGCCTCTTTACAGGTATGTGCCACAAGACCTGGGCAGGAAAATTATAAATTAATCATTATATCAGATAATCATTTGTATACATAATATGTGTGTAAACATTTATAAACAGACACAGCTGACCCACCAGAATATCTTGAGAAAGATAGGACCTAAGGCATTGGTTCTGAACCTGTGGGTCTCAACCCACAAGGAATGCATAAGATATTGACATTAAATTTTACAAAAGTAGGAAACTTACAGTTGCAAAGAAACAAAGAAATAATTTTATGGTTGTAGTCACAACATGAAAAACCTTGCAGCATCACGTAGGTTGAGAACTATACTGTTCAATGGTTCTTGTTGGAAGTTGTTAAAGATAAATAATTAGAAAAGAGTTTGCCGTATAATTTGGAAGCAAGCATGAGTTTAAGACATTGTAAAAATATAACTTTTAAATTTTACAGTATATACCTCTTTCCTAGAACATCTATTTCTCTACTCTTTTTCTCATTTTTATTTATCCCAATTAGAGCTGCTCCTTTTCTTTTCTTGCATTACTGATTAAAATAAAAATTGCTTAGCCATATACAGCAAACTATAAGTTATGCTTTATATTCTCCTATCTGGAAAATGACAAATCAAAATTAAAGGATATAAAAATGGATGTTTGGAAGTCATTATGATGAGATGTTGGAAAGGAACAGAGTGTATGAGATTTAAGTACTGATGGCTAGAGTGATTGAGCTTTGTTCTGACAAGATTCTCTAAGAATTTTCCAAAAACTAGTTGGTTTGACCTTCACAATGTTCTATAAATATCCTTCTACTGCATATTAGTTAAGACAGTGTATACAGGGAAATAATATAAGCTTGAAATAATGTTTTCTATTTATGCCCAAGTTGTACCATATTTAATTTGGGTTTGAGCTTTTAGTAATGTCAGAATTTTTCCTTTTTGATATACCAGTAATTAATAGAGTGCAAAAACTATACTCATACATGTTCATGGCAATATTACAAAATAGTTATTTTTCCCCAAATATGTATTTATCAGCTAGCTTAAATAACCACTTAAATACATGTAAAGCAACATGTTCAGTAAAGATCACTCCGAAAATGAACAGATATTACAAGGAAAAGAACTAAAATTCACAGGATGCATCAAGAACCATATAAATTGTTGCTAACATTTGATTGCTTTTTTTTTCCAATCATTAATAACTGCATACACGACAAGTATGGGACATCTCTGTACTCACATGTCCCATGTGAATGATACAGCTGTACTATATATTAATTATGACATTTAGATAATATTTAGTCTATTTAGTTGCTGATTATTTGTAATAATATATTTGCCTGAATGAAGTTGTTAAAACTATTTAATCTGTGTGGTCTATTCAAAGGCTTCTAAAATGGAGTAAAGCTGGCAATCCCTCTCACATGATTCTCACATATAGCTTTGGAAGAGACATTTCTTGAGTGTGTTTTCTTCCCAAAATAGTCAAGCCACAGAGCTGTGTAGTCAATCTTAGCTGTCTTGAATGTCACTTGGTATCAAAGAACAGTCACTTTTAGGATGTAGGATCTCAGCCACTATGAGTTAAACTAAACTTAAAGATTATACTGAAGAATGGAAATAACTAAATTGCTGTCTTAAAAATATAGAATGAAGTTTGTGTGTCCAATGGGCCTCTCTTTCCAGTGATGGCCGACTAGGCCATCTTTTGATACATATGTAGCTAGAGTCAAGAGCTCCAGGGTACTGGTTAGTTCATAATGTTGTTGCACCTACGGGGTTGCAGATCTCTTTAGCTCCTTGGATCCTTTCTCTAGCTCCTCCATTGGGGGCCCTGTGATCCTACAGGGGAATGCCAGCGCCAAAAAAAAATGAGAATGGGTGGGTAGGGAAGTGGGGGACTTTTGGGATAGCATTGGAAATGTCATTGAGGAAAAAACGTAATAAATATGAAAATATATATATATAGAATGAAATGTTCTATAGATATCAGTTAAATCCATTTGGTTCATAACTTCTGTTAGTTTCACTGTGTTTCTCTTTAGTTTCTGTTTCCAGGATATGTCCATTGATGAGAGTGGGGTACTGAAATCTCCCAATATTAATGTGTGAGGTGCAATGTGTGCTTTGAGCTTTAGTAAAGTTACTTTTATGAATGTGGTTGTCCTTGCATTTGGAGCATAGATGTTCAGAATTGAGAGTTCTTCTTGGTAGATTTTTTTCTTTGATATTATGACACATCCTTCCTTATCTTTTTGATAACTTTTGGTTGAAAGTCAATTTTATTCAATATTAGAATGGCTACATCAACTTGTTTCTTTGGACTATTTGCTTGGAAAATTTTCTCTACCCTATTACTCTGAGGTAGTGGAGGATTTTGTCACTGAGGTGTGTTGGAAACAAAATAAAAAGGGGGGGGCCTTGGAGGGGGGCCCGGGGAGAATTGGGATAGGAAAAAGATGCCCACACCCCGCCAGAGTTTCCCTATTCTCTGGAAAGTCAGGCGTGGGAGGGCTGCTATCTACCCTATCCACTCATCCTTAGGTGGGCATTCCTCTATCCCACTCTTCAGGGGGTGGTCAAGGGGCAGCTCTGCCTGTGGACCCCCCCCCAGCTACTTTGCTAAAATCACCAGGGTTATGGGAGAGAGGGAAGAGGGAAGAAGTTCCCAACACTGACCAGAGTGCACAGCGGAACTTGAAGGAGCAGAGCAGAGACTCTATTGAGAGCTTTATTTTAGAAATGCAGGGGAAAGAGAGAAGATAGAAAGGAGGGAGAGAGAGAGAGAGAGAGAGAGAGAGAGAGAGAGAGAGAGAGAGAGAGAGAGAGAGAGAGAGAAAGAGAGAAAGAGAGAAGAGAGAAGAAGAGAGGAAAGAAGAAGACAAAGAGAAAGGGAAGATGAGAGAGAAGTGAGAGAAGAGAGAGGTGAGAGGACAAAGGAATAAGAGAGCAAGGTGCTGGCTGAGCACTCCTTTTTATGGTCTCCACTGTTGCTAGGTAACTGGGGAGGAGTTTAGCCTGAAGGTCAGAAGCTAGTGCCATTGCTTATGTGACTACTGACCATGCTTCTCTTGTGGGGGCTGTGGGAGGTGGTACCTTAGGCAGGGGCTGGAGTTCCAGGAGCATGAGGGAACGCCTACCGTGTCATGTAGGTGAATTATGACCATCAGGGTTCATTGGTGACCAGCCTGCAATTCCCCACAGAGGTGTGTTTCCTGTGTGCAGCAAAATGCTGTGTACTGTTTATATATCGAGTCTTTTAATTGGGGAATTGAGTCCATTTATGTTAAAAGATAGTAAGAAAAAGTGTTGTTTCCTGCTATTTTGGTTGTTAGAGGTGGAATTATGTTTTTGTGGCTTTCTTCTTTTGGGTCTGTTGAAACAAGATTACTTTCTTGCTTTTTCTAGGGTGTAGTTTCCCTCCTTGTGTTGTAGTTTTCCACCTACTATTCTTTGTAGGGTTGGATTTGAGGCGAGATAATGTTTAAATTTGGTTTTGTCATGGAATATCTTGGTTCCTCCATCTATGTTAATTGACAGTTTTCCTGGGTATAGTAGCCTGGGCTGGCATTTGTGTTCTCTTAAGGTCTATATGATATTTGCCCAAGATTACTTTCTTGCTTTTTCTAGGGTGTAGTTTCCCTCCTTGTGTTGTAGTTTTCCACCTACTATTCTTTGTAGGGTTGGATTTGAGGAGAGATAATGTTTAAATTTGGTTTTGTCATGGAATATCTTGGTTTCTCCATCTATGTTAATTGAGAGTTTTCCTGGGTATAGTAGCCTGGGCTGGCATTTGTGTTCACTTAAGGTCTATATGATATTTGCCCAAGATATTCTGGCTTTTAGAGGCTCTGGTGAGAAATCTGGTGTAATTCTGATAGGTCTACCTCTATATGTTACTTGACCTTTCTCCCTTACTGCTTTTAATAATCTTTCTTTGCACTTTGCATTTCCTGTTTTGATTAATATGTGATGGAAGGACTTTTCTGTTCTAGTCTATTTGTACTGCTGTAGGCTTCTTGTATGATCTTGTGTGGGGCAGTAGACTGTGCACAGAAAGCCTTTTCCCAGATCATGCAAAGGTCTGGAACCACAGTGATCTGATGTGTGGTGACTTCCACCTTCATGGGACAGCAGGTGTTCAGCCATGCCTCCCTGGGTCCTCTCAAGTAGCTACAGCCTCCTACAGCATCCCCCCTCTCCCCACAGAAAAGTATGTAGGAGCAGCACCAAGCCCTCCCACATGCAAATGAGATTTCCCCAAAGCTCTCAGACAAAACGAATGAGAAGTACCTGTTGTCAGACTCTTACCCACCCCAAAACAGTATTTAAGAATCCTATCCAGGATTAGGTATGAGAACTACTCTGTTGTCCCAACCTTCTGTCCAAAAAGCTGTAACACTTTGGAAGAGGTCTGCTCACCCATGTGGGAGGTCCCCAGCACTCCTCATCACTTAGTTGGTCTCTAGGTGGCCCAGCCCGACCCTACTCAGTGCAGGGCTGCAAGGAGTTTCTGAGTAACCTGGAGGCATGGCAGAGACAGAGGTGGAGCCAACTGTAGCAGCAGAAGTGGCAGATGCAACCTCTCCTCCCTGACTGCACTCACTTCCCTTTGAGGAACTCTTGCACCAGGCCAGGCCAGAGATCTCTGGAAAGTTTGGTTGCTTTTCCTATAAATTTTTAAAGGAATTTTGTATTTCCTTTTTAAGGGCTTCTGCTGTTTACCCATGTTCTCCTGTATTTCTTTAATAGAGCTATTTATGTCCTTCTTACAGTCTACTATCATCACCATGATATGTGACTTTAAATCAGAGTCTTGCTTTTCTGGTATGTTGGCATATCCAAGACTTTCTGTAGTGAGAGGACTGGGTTCTGATAATGCCAAGTAACCTTGGTTTCTGTTGCTTGTTCTTTCCTCTTGTCATCTGGTTATCTATATCTACCTGCCCTTGCTGTTTCTGACTATAACCTGTCCCTCCTAATATCCTGGTTGTCAGAACTCCTCATATTCACTTTTTATAAGTTACAGCACATATTAACTACTTGAAAACCAAAAATTTACTAGTGTTTTGTGTGTTTTTTTTTGTGTGTGTGTGTGTGTGTGTGTGTGTGTGTGTGTGTATGGTGAGCTTAAGCATTATGATGTGTATCATTTCTGTGAATATAGGAAATGAGAATTATGGTTTGAGAAATTAGAATAAATTAGGAAATAATGAGGAAAAGCAGACTTCATGGAAATAATCAACATGATAGCAATCACACATTGTCCATGATGAAAGGAACACATATTTTTAATGTGTCATGTTCACAGATTGATGGTGTGCTATAATCCTTGTCCTCTGGGATTCTTCTTTACACTATCAAAGCTGAAAGGGATGCTGAGCCTCACTGAACCATGATCTTTTGAGATTCCTTGTTCTTATTTTCACAGGTATCATCAGTTTAATTCATACTGATTGCTGGCCTGTATTTGACTATATCTTTGTTATGTTCATTGGTCTTCACTATTACATCGTGGCTTTGGTACCACTATCTCAATATCTCCCTGAGAAAAGTTGCTCAAGTCTCATAATGCTTTAACTCACCATCATATCCCATCTCTCATCATAAGCATACATCTCTTAAGGATATTTCCATTATTATTAAAAGGAACTCAGAGTGGAAGAAAGCTTGAACTCAAGTCATCATACCCCCATAAACATGCTGATTATGAAGAATATTATGCAATATTTCAAAAGCTATTTTTTAACCCTAACTAAATAAGGACACACAAATGAAAACAAGGACCAAACATTGTCTCAATGAGATTAAATGTACATGTTTTACATATGCAGATTCAATTTTAAAAATCTGAATATTTAGCTAATGGTGAGTATTGATAATCTAAATCTTAATGTACCAATATTTTATTAATATTCTTTGAAAGCTTCAATTTTTAATATTGCCTCAATAATTTATAATCAGTTATTGTTAAGTGACTTTTACACAAATTCATCTTCATATCCTAGCTCTTGAGTTATTTTCACCTCTATAATAATTGCAAAAGAGGGAGACTAACTGCCAAGATTATTTTCTTGAAAATGAATCTGAATTTCATCACAGAAGAACAATTATACCCATCCTTAGTGCTGCTATTTTGTCAGGAGTTCTATGCCCCTTATTTCATATTTTATAAAGACCTGGGTGGTATTATTTACTTTGGAATCTATGTTCCAAACATTTCTCTGCTTGGCCATCTTTATTGTCATATATCTCCAGGGACTTGTATGAAACGGGTGAAGATGGAATAAAGAAAAGACAGATAGGTAGCTTGAGCTCACTGATGGAAATTCAATCATGTCCTCACCACCCAAGCTCAACCTGTTTATTATATGCAGTTTAATAGTGAGACAGGATTAATGAATACAGCTGAAGAAAGGTAGAATTACCACATACAGATAAACTAACAGTCAGGTTATGTTACACAGGTGGGTCATATACATATTTAGTTAATTGTGGTAGGAATGATCTCAGAAGAGGCACAGACTTCAGCTTATAAATATCCAGGGTATGAGTGGAAATATAGTAGAAAATATCTGCATACACAATTAACATCCAAACACAGAGAAATTCTTTATAACTGCTCCATGTTGTAGAGGAAGAAGCCCCCATTCTCCTGAGCCTGACACTATGGCATACTTGACAAGGCCATAGGAATACCATAACACCAATTTAAACAGATAGTAATTGCTATTATTCATTTAGTTAAAATACCAATTACTCTTGCCTAGTAGACTATATTTGATAATGTATGACCAGTAACAATTTGACATTCACTAAAATTTACATGAGACCTTGCTCTAAACAGATTTTAGATATGATAGTGCTTTAAATGTTTTATTTCAACAAGATTCTGTACAATTAAGATGCTATGGTAGGACAGAAAAACTGGACCAAAATATATACGTACTTAAGATTAGTAAAGCAGCTCAATTTTTTTCTTTTGCTTGCAAACAAACCAAGGTTTATTCCTTCTTTTTTTTTAATTAGGTATTTATTTCATTTACATTTCAAAAAAAAAAAGTAAAGCAGCTCGACACACCTTTGCTGTGTGTGGCAGTCAGAGTACAATAGTCTAAAAACAGGTCTCTCCTTCTACCATATAGGTGCCCAGGGATTGAATGCAGGTCACAGAGATGATTGCACAATAGCCCTTTGCCCACTGGGGAATACTGCTGTCCCATTTTATTATCATTGTGGTCTTACTGAGGAAGAATCTTTGTCCAAATACATTTTTCTTTTTGTTTATTTGCCTTCAAGAAAATACAGAATACGTGGCCAACTTTGTCGATGTAGAATACATATTACACTTAAATCTATTTCAAAACTTCATTCATTTATTGACAGGTTTGAACTTTTCTTCTTCAATCCTCAAACACTGTTCACTCTTTCTTTAGTACAGTTCTCCAGTTCGTAAGTTTTGATGATCAGTTCTGGAGAGGCTGTGATCCTTTTTGCATGTCTATGTCACACAGCAGGGAGAGTCAAGCATGAGGCTGGAAGTACAGTAAAAGACAGAGCTCTTGATTTCTTCTTCCAAATGTACCTCTCATTTGCACATGGAAGAATGTGCTCTTTGTCATTCTTAACTTTGCTCAAATATTCTCAATTTTCTTGGGCATATCCTGCACGGTATCCCATGTCTTTTTGTTTTTCTTCTTACAATTCCCTACTCACTGTTTCCCTGGCCCCAGTTTCCTGTATGTCAGTGTTAGGAAAGATAGCTGGAGTATTATTTTTCCAGTAATAGCTCAACTGTGGAGTATGGCAGGGGTCTCCAGCACCAATATTGTATCTGTAATGAGTTCACAAGTGAGGTCAGCAGTGGCCCTTTCCGTTAAAAATGATAGCTGTAATATTTCCCCTTTCAGTGATGTCTGAGTTACTAAAAACTTTGGACTCTGATCTATTTCTTATTGATGTTTCCTTGAACATCACACAAATCTATTAATAATGCCTTTGCATTTCATGGATCCAAAACACAGAAGTTTAATAATGCGTGGGAAATACAATTCCCAATACAAGTGAGGACACAAATTAGCATAGAAACTAAAAACATGAAACACTGTTCCTTCCATTCTAGCTTAGAGATAGTAAACAAAAAGTAGAGCCCTATGAAGTACAAAAGAGGATGATAGAAGATTATCTTTAAAATAAAACATTTGGGAAGAGAGTATAGAAATAGCTTAGCAGATAAGAAGGTGTTGTGTTCTTTCTGGGTCCCATATTCCAAGCACAATGTCTAGTGGCACACAAACATCTATAACTTAACTCTAGAGTCTATAAGTCCCTCAGTTTGATTGTATGGACACCTGTGCTTACACGTACACAGGAATACACCCCCCCCCCGAAACACTGAATAGTAATTTAAGACTTTGAAAAATAATTCAATTTTATGTTTTTTTTCTTTAATGCTGGTGGAGAACGAGTGGGGAGGCATACATGTTCATGTTCTAACATAGCAATGAGAAATCACCTTACAGCGATTGTTTCTCTCCTTCAAGCAAGTGGTTTCTAGAGAATGTCTTGTGCCTTAGCGAGAGGCACCTTCACTTCCTGAACCAGCTTGCTGACTCTAGGCTGCTTTCTTGATTATGTGACATAATCATTATATCTGTAACATGGAGGCTAATGTCTCTAACTCAAAGTTTGAAATTACTCCTCAGTTTTCAGTTCAAGGAATTACTTTGAAGTTTTAGCAAATTTCAAAGCAGAATTTTTCCAATTGAATGGGTTCACAAGTTGCTACAGTTATAGCATACGGTACATATGTTTGCTTCATTTAAATGATCCATTTGAGCTAAATTGTCACAGCTGCTAGAAGACCACTTTACCCAATTTTGGAGTAAAAATGAAAATCCAAAAAGTAAATTTGTTTAAAATATAATGATACAAATATTTCATGAGGGGTAAATTCACACACATATATATACATATATACAAATATGTCACCAAGTAATTCATTCATATGCATATACATATCAATGAATTACTTGGTGACATATCTCTATTAAGAGTGGGAACAACCTTTAGAGAATAGAGCCTAGTAAAAGGCCTTTTAGGCCACTGAGGACATGGCCTAAAAGGAAATTGCAAGGCAATGGCCTCTTCTTCAGTGATTTGTTTTGTTTGGCCATGATAGGCAATTTTGATTACAGGACTCTCTGAAATCACCACTCAGCAAAACTGACAGAGGTCTAAAGTTTTGGATCCACTTGAACTTGTACAAAGAACTCCAATACTGTGAGCTCAAACAAGCCATTTTTCTTCCTTCCTTCCTTCCTTCCTTCCTTCCTTCCTTCCTTCCTTCCTTCCTTCCTTCCTTCCTTTTGATCTTTCTTTCTTTCTTTTGTTTTTTTTTTCTTTTTTTCTTTCTTTCATATTGACTAGACACAGACCACCTTATATGGGTAGTTTTGCTTCCCTAAGGTTTTAACTAGAAAGGTAATTACCAGAATCTTGCCAGTTTCAACCTATGTACCCCACCCTGTTCCTTTCCAACCAACCATTTCCAGGGTCCCTTCAGTATAGTTACATATGACTACATATATGCTCTAGGATCAGAACATGTTCAGACTTCCACCATGCTTGTAATTGCTGCCATACATATTTAGAGTAGAATTTGTTTGTCTCTTTATCTACCTCCTGCACTGATAATAATATACAATGGTACTAGTTAAGACAAGCTAGGTCAAAGGTCCTCAAATACTATATAAGGAGATTATCAAACAAAACAAACAAACAAAAACAACAAGAGAACTAGGGGTACATTGGTTGCCTAGTATGTACAAGCCCCTGGATTTCATGCCTAGCACAAGTAGCCAACAATAATAAACTACACAACAGAAACATTTCACTTCATTTGGGAAGTACAGGCAAGAGGATATATCATCCAGTCATGCTTTGCTGCACAGTGAGTTTGAGGCTGGTCTGGGCTGTGAGACCACTTCTTAGAAGCAAACCAAACCAAAAAATCCAATTGGAGAAACATATAAATCTTTGTGAGCTTTAGGGCAGATTGTTCTTCATGGCCATTTTTCTTTAAGAAGTTCAATATCTCTGGTAATTCATGGTAAACTTATATACTTACAAATGCTGTAAGAAATCAAGTTCTAAGTAGAGGTTCTTAGCAATAATATACATGGTTACCATACACCATTATCATTAAACATGTTAGTATACATTAGGTACATTCTAAGAAGAGATTGTGACAATATCATTTTATTAAACAAAAATGCACATTGATATGCATTACAAGCAGAGAGTATAAGTCCCTATAAAAGATAATACTAATATGAATTTACCACATTAAATTGGCTGAAGTAAAATAATAAAAATATAATCACTACACAATAAATGGTTAATACAATTTTAAGTCAACCAAGAAGAAAATGAAACACGGATATCTTGTAATTTTCCTTTGAGAAATTCACAGTAATGTTTGCTTAATATGCTAATAGACCTACAAAATTTCATCAGTAAAATTGATTTAAAATACATTGGGGACTTTTCTGGTTGGAAAAGGAGGACCAGGAATCATAAGTGTACTTTGAAATGTCGACTACTCCTAAGTGTTACTCCCATAAGAGCCTAGGCTTGAAATTAAATTAGGTACTCAGAATAGCAGGCAAAATTGTAGTTCACTTTGCCAGTTGAGTGCTTATTATTCTGAAAGGATTAATTGGACTATGTAATCCTTTTCAATATAGAACAGAAATCTTCTAACTCTTCAAAAACATGACAAAATTTAGTTTTCCAGTTAGCCATATCCTATTTAACTTTTTCCCAGCTTTTCTTATACTAAAACAATAAAAGTTTATTTTTTTTAAACTTCCCTGCCACTTTGGGTTTACACAGGGACCATAATCAACAGAGGACTTTTCTTTCACTGCTAATTGCCTAGTCAGCTAAAATCTGGGGTGGAGTAATATCAGATGCATACAATTCAATATTTTAAATAGTGCACATTTCTGATTGTTTATATTCTTTGATAACCACAATTATTTTTTAATTTAATTGTTTTTTTTTTTTTTGGTTATTTACATCTGGATCACTGTTTTCCATCCCAGTCAGGCCCTCCCATTATCCTTCCCCCATTCCTCCCTCCCTTTCTCCTCTGAGTGGGTAGGGGTCCCCTGGGAATTTCCTCACACCATGGCACTTCAAGTCTCTGAAGAACACAACTCATATTCCCCATAAAACAGAAACATATGTTTGGGTAAAATAAAAAATTTTAATCATAAACAAATAAAATAACACCTAGGGCAATACCAAAGAGCACACAAAAGAACATATTTTGATGACACCTAGTTTAGCACTCGTAATGTGCAGATTTGTGAACAACTATCACTTTTATATAAGTGGTGGTAATTACACAAGTGAATACAACTTAAAAAATATGTTGTTTTTTACATACCACTCTATTTCTCTTGTTTTACTATTTGTATTAGTCAGGGTTCTGTAGAGTCACATAAATTATAGGTAGCCTCTATATAGTAAGGGAATTTGTTGATGATTTACAGTCTGCAGTCCAACTCCCAACAATGGTCAGTAGCAGCTGTGCATGGAAGTCCACGGATCTAGCAGTTGCTCAGTCCCACACAGCAAAAAGGAGAAAGAGAGAGTCTTCCTTCTTCCAATGTCCTTAAGTAGGTCTCCAGCAGAAGTTGTAGCCCAAATTAAAGGTGTGTGCCACCACACCTTTAATCCCAGATGACTGTGAACTCAGAGACTGTGAACTCTCTCCTGTCTTAATCTTCTGGAATTCATAGCCACCATGCCTCAAGATCTCCATATCAAGATCCAGGTCAGAAACATATATCTCCCAGCCTCCAGATTAGGATCACTGGTGAGCCTTCCAATTCTGGATTGTATTTCATTCCAGACAATCAGGAATAGCTACTACACTATTTATAATATCTCAATTTTCAATATTGATACTGAGAGGTTTACTGATAGCTTTCTGCATTTTAATAATTCAAACTCAAGCACACTAAGTTTTATTTATTGTTTCTCATAGATATCTTAGCTAGCACTTTTCAAAACCTTTTAATTAATTATTTTATTTTGTTTGAACATGAGTATATTTAATGCATTTATGATTGTATACTAACTGCATGTAGTAACAACAGAGGCCATTTGGTGCATTAGAAATGAAGTCACATGGATATTGGCCACTTTGTGGATGCTGGAAATTGAATCTGGGTCTTCTGCAAAAGCAATCAGTGCTCTTAACAACTGTCCCATCTCTCGAGCCTATAGATTACAGATTTTTAATTAATGTTGGGGGGAGGGGTGTTTTTGCCAATTGACAAATAGAGAAGGCAGGGACACCTCTTAGTCAATAACGATAGTTTTAACTACTACTTCAAATGGCTAAATAAAATCCTATGCTCATATATTTTTGTATAATTCCAGTATTGGGTTACATTTAATTTTCCACTATGAAAATAATTACTGGTTCCTTTTTTATAGTTTGTTCTTGGGTACTGAGCAATTTGGGTGAATCAGAAGCTCAGCATTAACACTGAGATGAAAAATCTACACATTTTAAAATTACTGTCAAACTGTTTCAGTAAAAAATAAAGTGTTTAACTATAGATATGGCTCAGCAGTGAAGAGCATTGCTTCTCTTTCAGAGGAGTTGGCTTCAGTTCCCAGAACCCTTATCCTGACTCACAATGATACAAAACTCCATTTCCAGAGGATCTGATACCTGCTTCTAGCCTCTGTGGGCAAAAAGTATGCACATGGTACACAGATGCATTTCACATTACCAAAACCTTAGCACTCTCTTCTTGTTCCTGTTGTACACAACATGGCTTTTGCTAATAAGAATTTGACTTGTTGTGTGTTTTAATAAAGCATCTGATTTCATTTTCAGTCCGGAGGAAGCAAGATAAGTCCAATGACATCATACTGGAAAAAAAAAAACCCTATAAATTACCATTGATATTAGGATAAGTTAATGGTGCACCATAGATGCGTGCATTTATTTTCAATCTTCATAATTTGTTTCACTTGTCTAGTTCAGTGTCCTTAATACCTTTGCTGTCCTGTGTGCTGCATAGGATGAAAAATAACTGAAGGTCTCTCCAGATGCACTTCCTTGCATTGTGATAGATGAACCTCTAATCCCAGGAAGTACCTGGTTCACCCTTTCAGAACAAGTCAGATTGTTAAAAATATACAAACTCTACATACCACTTTCTTTGGATTTCCTATATCAGGGTTCAGTAGATAAATAGAACCCATAAATTTTAATTGATATTACAAGCAATTTGTTCTTTTGGCTGAACAACCTTGAGTGGGGAGCCCAATAATGACTGTACACTGGAGAAATTGAGGACCTACTCCACATGCCTGAATTCCTTAGTAGATCCAATCTGGTGCTATGTATCTGGAGTATTCCTGAAGAATCATTGATATTCAGTCTCTGTTGGAAGTCCAAATAAGCTGAGTTCTGATAGCAACAATAAATGACAGCATAAGAAAATGACCTTAGAATAGAATCACAAGTGGAAAGCAAAGGAAGGCAGACTAGGAACTCTGCTTTTCCCCCAACTTCTTTATATCTGGGATTTCTCTAAAAGATGCTGCCCACCCTGGGAGAGCACCTTTCCTCTTTAGGCACTCCTTCCTGAAATGCCCATATAAACTTCTTTACAAGGGTTTTTCTTATTTGATTCCAAAGGCAAATGAGCTTGAATCAAAATTACTGATCATATTTAACTATCTCTATTCTAATCAAAAGGAATTGGATGAAAAATAGTAAACAAGAGAACTGGGGATATAGCTCAGTAGTATAGTGGTTACCTATCATATTCAAGGATCTAAAGTCAATCCATAGCATTGAAAATAAATGAATAAAGAATAAAAGTTAATGAAGGCTACAGGGATGGCTCTTGAGTTAATACCTTGTACAGTTTTTTAAGGAGATAATGTCCTTGTACCCACATAGGTAGTTCATAAAAACTACAACTCCAGCTTGCATATATCTGGTGCCTCAGTCTTCCAAAATCTCCTGCATTTCTGTACAAACATTCCTAGATATAGACACACAGAGATACAAGACATATACAGACACAAGATGCAAAGATACACACACACACACAAATACTCACACACACAAAGGGAGAGAGAGAGAGAGAGAGAGAGAGAGAGAGAGAGAGAGAGAGTAAAACCTCAAAGTAAAATATTTTAGAAAAAAAGAATAACTAAATAAGCAGATGTATGGTTACCATTTCTCCAGCTCATCTAATTGACTTACCAGATTATACATCAAAAAGGCATGGAAATTAAATTTCTAGGTATAATAAATATTCAATGACTTACAGTATTTTTAAATTCCCCTCTTGAATCCCTAAATGTTTTTTTTTATTCATTAAATTTTCAATATATTCTATAGACCACCTGGCAAGAAAGTATTTTGGTCATCCAGCTGTGGTTTCTAAATAATTTCTCTTTTTCAGAAATAAATTTCTATCACTGTGTCTGAAGTTAAACAGAATTAGTGATACTTGGAAAAGTATTAATTTCACCCATTCTTGTCCTCTAAGCTCCTTCTCATCAGCTTGAGTTATCTATGAGTTCAATCATAGGTGGGTCCTACCAATATAATTATGATCTGGTATTATGCCATTACAGAGACTTTATAGAATAGAGAGATTCTTCTTCAAAGATGATATTTTAAAATGCCTGGAAAGCTATCCCATGCTTGTGGATTGGCAGAATTAATATAGTAAAAATGGCCATCTTGCCAAAAGTAATCAACAGATTCAATGCAATCCCCATCAAAATTCCAACTTAATTCTTCACAGAGTTAGAAAGGAAAAATTGCAAATTCATCTGGAATAACAAAAATCCTAGGATAGCAAAAACTATTCTCAACAATAAAAGAACTTCTGGAGGAATTACCATCCCTGACCTAAATCTGTACTACAGAGCAATTGTGAAAACCAAAACAAAAAAACAAAAAACAACACAAAAAACCTGCATGATATTGGTACAGTAACAGGGAGGTAGATCAATGGAATAGAATTAAAGACCCAGAAATGAGCCCTCATACCTATGATCACTTGATCTTTGACAAAGGAGTTAAAACCATCCAGTAGAAAAAAGACAGCATTTTCAACAAATGGTGCTGGCTTAACTGGTGGTTAGCATGTAGAAGGATGTGGATTGATCCATTCTTATCTCCTTGTACAAAGTACAAGTCCAAGTGGATCAAAGACTTCCACATAAAACCAGAGTCACTGAAATTTATAGAGAAACTAGGGAAGAGCCTTGAACATATGGACACAGGGGGAAAAAATTCCTAAACAAAACAACAATGGCTTGTGCTGTAAAATTGGGAATTGACAAATTGGCCCTCATAAAACTGCAAAGCTTCTGTAAGGCAAAGGACACTGTCAATAAGACACTGTAGGTTAACAGATTGGGAAAAGATCTTTACCAATCCTAAATCCAATAGAGGGCTAATATCCAATATATACAAAGAACCCAAGAAGTTAAATACTCCAGGGAAACAAATAATGCTATTTAAAAATGGGATAGAGAACTAACCAGAGAATTCTCAACTGAGGAATACCGAATGGCTAAGAAGCACCAAAAGGGAAGAAAAAAAAAAAAAGAAAAAAGAAAGGTTCAACATCCTTAGTCATCAGGGAAATGCAAATCAATACAACCCCAAGATTCCACCTCACACCAGGCAGAATGGCTAAGATCAAAAATTCAGGTGACAGCAGATGCTGGTGAGGATGTAGAGAAAGAGGATCACTCCTCCATTGTTGTTGGCATTTCAAGCTGATTCAACCACTCTGGAAATCAGTCTGGTGGTTCCTCAGAAAATTGAACATAGTACTACTTGAGGACCCAGCTATACCACTCCTGGACGTATACCCAGAAAATGCACCAACATATAATAAGGACACATGCTCCACTATTTTCATAGCAGCCTTGTTTATTATAGGGAGGAGCTGGAAAGAACCCAGAAGTCTCTCAATAGAGGAATGAATACAGAAATTGTGGTACATTTACACAATGGAGTACTATACATGTATTAAAAGCAATAAATTTGTGAAAATGTTAGGCAAATGAATGGATCTGGAAGATATCATCCTGAGTGAGGTAGCCCAATAACAAAAGAATACACATGATATGCACTCACTGATAAGTGGATATTAACCCAGATGCTCAGAATAACCAAGATATTATTTGCAAAACACATGAAACTTAAGAAGAAGGAAGACCAAAGTGTGGATACTTAGATCCTTCTAGAAAGGGGATCAAAATACCCATGAAAGGAGTTACAAAGAAAGTGTGGAACAGATACTGAAAGAATGACCATCCAGAGAGTGCCCCACCTGAGGATCCATCCCATATACAATCACCAAATCCAGACATTGTTGTGGATTCAACAAGTTCTTGCTGATATGGCTGTCTCCTGAGAGGCTCTGCCAATTCCTGACAAATAGAGAAGTGGATGCTCATAGCCATCCATTGGATGGAGCACAGAATCCCCAATGAAAGAGCTTGAGAAAGGACCCAAGGAGCTGAAGGGGTCTGCAGCCCCATAGGATGAACAACAATATGAATTAACCAGTACACCTGGGACTAAACCACCAACCAAAGAAAACACATGGTGGGACTCATGGCTCTAGCTGCATATGTAGCAGAGGATAGCCTAGTCAGTCATCAATGGGAGAAGAGGCCCTTGGTCCTGTGAAGGTTCTATACCCCAGTATAGGGGAATGCCAGGGCCAAGAAGTGGGACTTGATAGGTTGGTGAGCAGGGGAAGGCAGGAAGGGATAGTGAAATTTCAGGAATTCTATCCAGGAAAGGGGGTAACATTTCAAATGTAAATAAATAAAATATCTAATAAAAATGTCTAGATGAATATAAAAAAAGATACATCAATCACAACTTTCAGAATGTTCCCATAACTATTACAAATGGAGACTAAGATATTACATATACACCAGCCCTATCTTTAGGTCAGTTTCTCTATGAGATAGGGAATATACTGATACTCTAGACTCCACCCCAGTTCCCTCTATGACTCAGGATGTCATTGGAGAATTTTGCCTTGAAGTAGGTATCTGCCTAGTTTTTCTTGTCCACAGAATTTCTTTTATATGTAATAATTAAGGCCAACTTAGTAGGTGGCCACCTCCCTCATTTTTTAAAATTCTTTTTGTATCTTTAATTTTTTCCATTGTCTTTATCTTTCATTTCCCTTCTTTAATGTATGTAGTCTGTACAAGTTAAATGGTCTCTGCAATTACAGCATTTGAAGATGAGATGTATTATATGAATGAATAACATTTGGGGTTACAAAATATTGAATGGATTATGGCTGGATAATAGTGATCACTGCATAACATTGTGAATATACTAAAATTATTTCATATTGGAAATGTGTTCTCATTTTATATTGGACTCTTTTTTTGCTATGAAAATCATATCTTGATAAAACCTGGTAAGCTGCCCACAGACCTCATCTTTCTTTGTTCACGTTGACCCAATTTCCAGTCTCACTCCTACTGTTGCAGTCTTCCTTTGTGACTGCCAAATCTCCTATGAAGCACATATGCCATTCCTCCTGACACTTTTTTACTGACATGTTGCTGTATCCCAGCCCCCAAACACAGCAGTCATTCCTGATAAACCACAGGGGAAGACTTCCAGAAAACCAGATATGCTGCCTATGGCAATCCCCCTCCTTTCTGTTTCCCAAGACACAGTCTACTTAGTTTTATCATCATTTCTTCAGCAGAATACCCAGGATAACCTTACCCACCCCATTTCTTCCAATTCCTAAGCACCCTACGTATTATCTCCTTCCAACTTTCTTTTTATCAATTGATACTTTGTCCCAGACCCCAATTCCAATAGGCACATCCTGATAATATAAGGGCTGCTCCTTCCAGATATCAAGTAGGCTGAAAGTAGACTCACACCCCTCCTACTGCTCCTCAGAGTTTTATCCCCAGCTCTGTAGAAGGAAACCATCTCTGGTTTCCTTTTCTTTATGACCTTATCCCCCAATAAATCACAAAGACTTCCACTTTCAACATTTCTTCTGTCAACTCATCCATTTTTCCCAGACTTTATCACCAGCAGGAATTCCCTGATGAACACACTCACTGAACAGATAAGGAAAACAGGCAACACATAGCTACCACACTCTCTAAAATCCAGAGAGGAAACAGAAACCAAGGAAGAAATATGCACTCAAAAGACAAATCAGGAAATCTTAGATTTATAATCATTCCGGTCCCAGATGTTAAGAAGCCAGAGAAAAACACAATAAATTACAACAGCCAGTTCAAGATATCTTCACTATCCCAGCTATCCCATTACAGTAGGCTGTAAATATTCCAACATAGCTGAAACACAATTAAAAAAAACCCTTGAAATAGCCTTTATGATAGAGATCTGTAAATAGGAAATTAATCCATTGAAGAAATTCAGGTAAACACAAGCAAACAGTGGAAGGAAATAAAACTGTTCAAGACTTCAGATTAAGAATAGAATTGGGAGATTCTCCACCCATCCAGAGACCCACCCCTTTTCAGTGTGACCCTGTAAAGGAGGCAGAGCCTTTGCTCTGGGTCCCTATCTATTCAGCAAACACCCCAGTCACAGCTCAACCCCACAGAAGTTTTGACACATCCATGATCATGGGATCACAGCATCACAGACTCTCAGGAGGGACAGGCTACAGTCAGAGACAGCAAGGCCAGGTTACACCAGAGACAGCCAGATGGCAAGATGGAAGCTTAAGAACATAAGCAGCAGAAATCAATACTACTTGGCAACACCAGAACCCATTTCTTCTACCACAGCAAGTCATGGATACCATAAAACACCTGTAAAGCAAGATTCAGATCTAAATTCTCATCTCATGAAGATGAAAGAGGACTTTAAGAAGCTAATAAATAACTCCCTTAAAAAAAATACAGGTGAACACAGGCAATCAAGTAGACACCCTTTAAGAAACACATAAATCTCTTAAGGAAATATGGGAAAACATAATCAAACAGGGGAAAGAATTGAACAAAACCATGCAGGATCTAAAAACAGAAATAGACACATTAAAGAAACCAAAAAGGGAGACAACCCTAGAGTTCTGGGAAATGGAAAACACAAGAAAGAGAGCCAGAGTCACAGATGCAAGGATCACCAACAGAATACCAGGGATAGAAAAGAGAATCTCAGATGTAGAATACATCAATACAACAGTAAAAAAAATAAAAATAAAAAGCTCCTTATTCAAAATAGTCAAGAAGCCTAGGACAAAATGAGAAGATCAAACCAAATAATAATAGGTAGAGAAGACAGTGAAGATTCCCAACTTAGAGGGCCAGCAAACATCTTCAACAAAATTGTGGAAGAAAACTCTTCCCTAACATAAAGAAAAAGGTACCTATAAACATACAAGAAGCCTACAGAACACCAAACCGATTGGACCTGAAATGAAATTCCAACATTACATAATAATTACAACACCAAATCCACAGAAAATAAGAAATAATATTGAAAGTTGTAAGGGAAAAAGATCAAGTAAAATGCAAAGGGAGACCCATCAGATTTATACCAGACTTTTCAACAGCAACTTTAAAAGATAGCTCATTTTTGGCAGATGCCACACAGACCAAAGAGAACAAAAATAACCATCCCAGGCTACTATACCTAGTGAAACTCTCAATTACCACAGAGGTAGAAACTAAGATATTCCATGAGAAAACCAAACTTAAAATTATCTTTCCACAAATAGAGCCTGACAAAGCATAACAAAAGGAAAAGTCCAACACAAGGAGGGAAACTACAGACAAGAAAAAGCAAAAAACTAATCTCACAACAAACACAAAAAATAGCTACAAAAATATAATTCTACCTCTAACAACAAAAATGATAGGAAACAACAACCAGTTGTACTTAATATCTTTTAGCATCAATGGATTCAATTCCCCAATAAAAAGACATAGACTAAAAGGCTACATATACAAAGAAGACCCAGCATTTTGCTACATACAGGAAACACACATCCATGACAAAGACAGACACAACCTCAGAGTAAAAGCCTGGGAAAAAATTCCATGCAAATGGTCCTAAAAAACAAGCTGGAGTAGCAATTCTAGTATCCAACAAAATAGATTTTCAGCCAAAGGTTATCAAAAAAGATGGGGAAGGATACTACATACTCATCAAAGGAAAAATCTACCAAGAAGAACTCTCAATTCTGAAAATCTGTGCCCCAAATGCAAGGGCATCCACATTGTAAAAGAAACATTACTGATGTTCAAAGAACACATTGAAACTCACACATTAATAGTAGATTTTTACATCCCACTCTTAATCAATGGACAGATCATGGAAACAGAAGATACAGTGAAAATAACAGAAGTTATGAACCAAATAGATTTAACAGATATTTATGGAAGATTTCACCCTAAAACACAGAAATAGTGTACTTCTCAACAGCTCATGGTATTTCTCAAAAAAATCAGCCTTAAAAACAGTCAGAAAAGAGAACCGGACAGCTTCTGGGACAGGCAGAAGCACAGAGCCACTGAGGCAGCACCCTTGGCGGGCCTCAGACAGCCGGCCACCATCCGGACCAGAGGACAGGTGTCGGCCTGGCTTGGGAGGCGGCCTCAGCCTCAGCAACAGCGGTCGCCATCTTGGTTCCAGGACTCCCTGGAACTTAGGAATTTAGTCTGCACAGGTGAGAGTCTGCACCACAGAAGCTGACAGCTTCTGGGAAATGCCAAAGCAACACAGCTTCTGAGAGAGGCCCTGTTTTGGGCCTTCTTCTTCGACAAGGAGGAGGTCCAAAAACAAGATATCTGCGCACCTTCCCTGTAAGAGAGCTTGCCAGCAGAGAGTGCTCTGAGCACTGAAACTCAGAGGAGAGAATCTGTCTCCCAGGTCTGCTGAGAGACGGTAACAGAATCACCAGAAGAACAATCTCTAAATAGAGTCAACTATAACTACTAACTCCAGAGATTACCAGATGGCGAAAGGTAAACGTAGGAATCCTACTAACAGGAACCAAGACCACTCACCATGATCAGAACCCAGCACTCCCACTTCGCCCAGTCCAGGGCACCCCAACACACCCGAAAACCTAGACCTAGATTTAAAAGCATATCTCATGATGATGGTAGAGGACATCAAGAAGGACTTTAATAAATCACTTAAAGAAATACAGGAGAACACTGCTAAAGAGTTACAAGTCCTTAAAGAAAAACAGGAAAACACAATCAAACAGGTAGCAGTCCTTACAGAAAAAGAGGAAAAAACATACAAACAGGTGATGGAAATGAACAAAACCATACTAGACCTAAAAAGGGAAGTAGACACAGTAAAGATAACCCAAAGCGTGGCAACACTGGAGATAGAAACCCTAGGAAAGAAATCTGGAACCATAGATTTGAGCATCAGCAACAGAATACAAGAGATGGAAGAGAGAATCTCAGGTGCAGAAGATTCCATAGAGAACATCGACACAACAATCAAAGAAAATGGAAAATGCAAAAAGATCCTAACTCAAAATATCCAGGAAATCCAGGACACAATGAGAAGACCAAACCTACGGATAATAGGAGTGGATGAGAATGAAGATTTTCAACTCAAAGGACCAGCAAACATCTTCAACAAAATTATTGAAGAAAACTTCCCAAATATAAAGAAAGAGATACCTATAAACATACAAGAAGCCTACAGAACTCCAAATAGACTGGACCAGAAAAGAAATTCCTCCCGACACATAATAATCAGAACAACAAATGCACTAAATAAAGATAGAATACTAAAAGCAGTAAGGGAAAAAGGTCAAGTAACATACAAAGGCAAGCCTATCAGAATTACACCAGATTTTTCACCAGAGACTATGAAAGCCAGAAGAGCCTGGACAGATGTTATACAGACACTAAGAGAACACAAATTCCAGCCCAGGCTACTATACCCAGCCAAACTCTCAATTACCATAGATGGAGAAACCAAAGTATTCCACGACAAAACCAAATTCACACATTATCTCTCCACGAATCCAGCCCTTCAAAGTTAATAACAGAAAAAAAAACAATACAAGAACGGGAACAATGCCCTAGAAAAAACAAGAAGGTAATCCCTCAACAAACCTAAAAGAAGACAGCTACAAGAACAGAATGCCAACTTTAACAACAAAAATAACAGGAAGCAACAATTACTTTTCCTTAATATCTCTTAACATCAATGGTCTCAACTCCCCAATAAAAAGACATAGACTAACAAACTGGCTACACAAACAAGACCCAACATTTTGCTGTTTACAGGAGACACATCTCAGAGAAAAAGATAGACACTACCTCAGAATAAAAGGCTGGAAAACAATTTTCCAAGCAAATGGTATGAAGAAACAAGCTGGAGTAGCCATCCTAATATCTGATAAGATTGACTTCCAACCCAAAGTCATCAAAAAAGACAAGGAGGGGCACTTCGTTCTCATCAAAGGTAAAATCCTCCAAGAGGAACTCTCAATTCTGAATATCTATGCTCCAAATACAAGGGCAGCCACATTCATTAAAGAAACTTTAGTAAAGCTCAAAGCACACATTGCACCTCACACAATAATAGTGGGAGACTTCAACACACCACTTTCACCAATGGACAGATCATGGAAACAGAAACTAAACAGGGACACACTGAAACTAACAGAAGTGATGAAACAAATGGATCTGACAGATATCTACAGAACATTTTATCCTAAAACAAAAGGATATACCTTCTTCTCAGCACCTCATGGTACCTTCTCCAAAATTGACCACATAATAGGTCAAAAAAACAGGCCTCAACAGATTCAAAAATATTGAAATTGTCCCATGTATCCTATCAGATCACCATGCACTAAGGCTGATCTTCAATAACAAAAAAAATAACAGAAAGCCAACACTCACGTGGAAACTGAACAACACTCTTCTCAATGACACCTTGGTCAAGGAAGGAATAAAGAAAGAAATTAAAGACTTTTTAGAGTTTAATGAAAATGAAGCCACAACGTACCCAAACCTTTGGGACACAATGAAAGCATTTCTAAGAGGGAAACTCATAGCTCTGAGTGCCTCCAAGAAGAAACGGGAGAGAGCACATACTAGCAGCTTGACAACACATCTAAAAGCTCTAGAAAAAAAGGAAGCAAATTCACCCAAGAGGAGTAGACGGCAGGAAATAATCAAACTCAGGGGTGAAATCAACCAAGTGGAAACAAGAAGAACTATTCAAAGAATTAACCAAACGAGGAGTTGATTCTTTGAGAAAATCAACAAGATAGATAAACCCTTATCTAGACTCACTAGAGGGCACAGAGACAAAATCCTAATTAACAAAATCAGAACTGAAAAGGGAGACATAACAACAGATCCTGAAGAAATCCAAAACACCATCAGATCCTTCTACAAAAGGCTATATTCAACAAAACTGGAAAACCTGGACGAAATGGACAAATTTCTGGACAGATACCAGGTACCAAAGTTGAATCAGGATCAAGTTGACCTTCTAAACAGTCCCATATCCCCTAAAGAAATAGAAGCAGTTATAAATAGTCTCCCAGCCAAAAAAAGCCCAGGACCAGACGGGTTTAGTGCAGAGTTCTATCAGACCTTCAAAGAAGATCTAATTCCAGTTCTGCACAAACTTTTTCACAAGATAGAAGTAGAAGGTACTCTACCCAACTCATTTTATGAAGCCACTATTACTCTGATACCTAAACCACAGAAAGATCCAACAAAGATAGAGAACTTCAGACCAATTTCTCTTATGAATATCGATGCAAAAATCCTCAATAAAATTCTCGCTAACCGAATCCAAGAACACATTAAAGCAATCATCCATCCTGACCAAGTAGGTTTTATTCCAGGGATGCAGGGATGGTTTAATATACGAAAATCCATCAATGTAATCCACTATATAAACAAACTCAAAGACAAAAACCACATGATCATCTCGTTGGATGCAGAAAAAGCATTTGACAAGATCCAACACCCATTCATGATAAAAGTTCTGGAAAGATCAGGAATTCAAGGCCCATACCTAAACATGATAAAAGCAATCTACAGCAAACCAGTAGCCTACATCAAAGTAAATGGAGAGAAGCTGGAAGCAATCCCACTAAAATCAGGGACTAGACAAGGCTGCCCACTTTCTCCCTACCTTTTCAACATAGTACTTGAAGTATTAGCCAGAGCAATTCGACAACAAAAGGAGATCAAGGTGATACAAATTGGAAAGGAGGAAGTCAAAATATCACTTTTTGCAGATGATATGATAGTATATATAAGTGACCCTAAAAATTCCACCAGAGAACTCCTAAATCTGATAAACAGCTTCGGTGAAGTAGCTGGATATAAAATTAACTCAAACAAGTCAATGGCCTTTCTCTACACAAAGAATAAACAGGCTGAGAAAGAAATTAGGGAAACAACACCCTTCTCAATAGTCACAAATAATATAAAATATCTCGGCGTGACTCTAACTAAGGAAGTGAAAGATCTGTATGATAAAAACTTCAAGTCTCTGAAGAAAGAAATTAAAGAAGATCTCAGAAGATGGAAAGATCTCCCATGCTCATGGATTGGCAGGATCAACATTGTAAAAATGGCTATCTTCCCAAAAGCAATCTACAGATTCAATGCAATCCCCATCAAAATTCCAACTCAATTCTTCAACGAATTGGAAGGAGCAATTTGCAAATTCATCTGGAATAACAAGAAACCTAAGAGAGCAAAAACTCTTCTCAAGGATAAAAGAACCTCTGGTGGAATCACCATGCCTGACCTAAAGCTTTACTACAGAGCAATTGTGGTAAAACTGCATGGTACTGGTATAGAGACAGACAAGTAGACCAATGGAATAGAATTGAAGACCCAGAAATGAACCCACACACCTATGGTCACTTGATCTTCGACAAGGGAGCTAAAACCATCCAGTGGAAGAAAGACAGCATTTTCAACAATTGGTGCTGGCACAACTGGTTGTTATCATGAAGAAGAATGCGAATCGATCCATACTTATCTCCTTGTACTAAGGTCAAATCTAAATGGATCAAAGAACTTCACATAAAACCAGAGACACTGAAACTTATAGAGGAGAATGTGGGGAAAAGCCTTGAAGATATGGGCACAGGGGAAAAATTCCTGAACAGAACAGCAATGGCTTGTGCTGTAAGATCGAGAATTGACAAATGGGACCTAATGAAACTCCAAAGTTTCTGCAAGGCAAAAGACACCATCAATAAGACAAAGAGACCACCAACAGATTGGGAAAGGATCTTTACCTATCCTAAATCAGATAGGGGACTAATATCCAACATATATAAAGAACTCAAGAAGGTGGACTTCAGAAAATCAAATAACCCCATTAAAAAATGGGGCTCAGAACTGAACAAAGAATTCTCACCTGAGGAATACCGAATGGCAGAGAAGCACCTGAAAAAATGTTCAACATCCTTAATCATCAGGGAAATGCAAATCAAAACAACCCTGAGATTCCACCTCACACCAGTCAGAATGTCTAAGATCAAAAATTCAGGTGACAGCAGATGCTGGCAAGGATGTGGAGAAAGAGGAACACTCCTCCATTGTTGGTGGGATTGCAGGCTTGTACAACCACTCTGGAAATCTGTCTGGCGGTTCCTCAGAAAATTGGACATAGTACTACCGGAGGATCCAGCAATACCTCTCCTGGGCATATATGCAGAAGATGCCCCAACTGGTAAGAAGGACACATGCTCCACTATGTTCATAGCAGCCTTATTTATAATAGCCAGAAGCTGGAAAGAACCCAGATGCCCCTCAACAGAGGAATGGATACAGAAAATGTGGTACATCTACACAATGGAGTACTACTCAGCTATTAAAAAGAATGAATTTATGAAATTCCTAGCCAAATGGATGGACCTGGAGGGCATCATCCTGAGTGAGGTAACACATTCACAAAGGAACTCACACAATATGTACTCACTGATAAGTGGATATTAGCCCAAAACCTAGGATACCCAAGATATAAGATACAATTTGCTAAACACAGGAAACTCAAGAAAAATGAAGACTGAAGTGTGGACACTATGCCCCTCCTTAGAAGTGGGAACAAAACACCCTTGGAAGGAGTTACAGAGACAAAGTTTGGAGCTGAGATGAAAGGATGGACCATGTAGAGACTGCCATATCCAGGGATCCACCCCATAATCAGCATCCAAACGCTGACACCATTGCATACACTAGCAAAATTTTATCGAAAGGACCCAGATGTAGCTGTCTCTTGTGAGACTATGCTGGGGCCTAGCAAACACAGAAGTGGATGCTCACAGTCAGCTAATGGATGGATCACAGGGCTCCCAATGGAGGAGCTAGAGAAAGTAGCCAAGGAGCTAAAGGGATCTGCAACCCTATAGGTGGATCAACATTATGAACTAACCAGTACCCCGGAGCTCTTGACTCTAGCTGCATATATATCAAAAGATGGCCTAGTCGGCCATCACTGGAAAGAGAGGCCCATTGGACACGCAAACTTTATATGCCCCAGAACAGGGGAACGCCAGGGCCAAAAAGGGGGAGTGGGCGGGTAGGGAATTGGGGGTGGGTGGGTATGGGGGACGTTTGGTATAGCATTGGAAATGTAAATGAGCTAAATACCTAATAAAAATGGAAAGAAAAAAATTTAAAAAAAAGAAAAAAAACAGTCAGAAAACAACCCTCAAAAGATACAAGAACGTTGAATAAATCCCATATAGTCTATAAGAACACCACGGACTAAGGCTGGTCTTCAAAAACAAACAAACAACAACAACAACAAAAAACAACAGAAATCCCACACACATATGGAAACTGAACAACTATCTACTCAATGACAACTTGTTCAGGCAAGAAATGAAGAAATAAAAAACTTTTAAAACTTAATGAAAATGAAAGAACAACATATGCAAAGATATGAGACACAACGAAGGCAGTGCTAAGAAGAAAACTCATAACCCTGAGCACCTCCCTAAAGAAATTGGAGAGATCATATACTTGCAGCTTCCGAACACATCTGAAAACTCCAGAACAAAAGGAAGCAAAGAAACCAAACAGGAGCAGACTGCAGGAAATAAACTCAGAGATGAAAGCAAACCAGTAGAAACAAAGAGAACTATACAAATAATAAACAAAACCAGGAACTGTTTGTTTTTGTTTTGGTTTTGGTTTTGTTGTTGTTGTTGATGTTGTTTTGTTTTGTTTTGTTTTTTAGAAAATCAATGAGAGATAAATCCTTAGCCAGACTAACCAGAAGGCGCAGAGACATTATCCAAATTAACAAAAGGGAGACATAGCTACAGAATCTTAGGAAATCCAAATTATCTTCAGGTCCTACTACAAAAGCCTATACTCAACGAAACTGGAAAATCTGAATAAAATGGACAATTTTTTAGACAGATACCAGGTACTAAAGTTAAATCAGTATCAGGTAAACCATCTGAACTGTCCCATAATTCCTAAGCAAAGATAAGCAGTCATTAGAAGTCCTGCCACTGCCCAACCCCCCACCCCCGCTTAAAAAAAAAATGCCAGGGCCATATTGCTTTAGTGCAGATTTCAGTCAGTCCTTCAAAGAAGACCTAAAAACAATATTCTTCACACTATTCCACAAAGTATAATCAGAAAGACCACTATCCAATTCTTTCTGTGAAGCCACAATTATAATTATATATAAACCACACAAAGACCCAACAAAGAAAGACAACTTCAGAACAATTTCTCTTACAAATATGGATGCAAAACCACTCAAAAAAATTCTCACAACCAAATCCAAGAACACAACAAAATGATCATCCATCATGATCAAATAGGCTTTATCCCAGGGATGCAGGGATGGTTCAATATTTGGAAATCCATCAACATAATCCACTATATAAACAAACTCAAAGGAAAAAAAATCTACAGGATCATCTCATAAGATGCTGAGAAAGCATTTGACAAAATTCAACACCCTTTCATGGTAAAAGTCTTAGAAATAGCAGGAATTCAGTGCCCATACCTAAACATAGTAAAAGCAATAAACACCAAACCAGTAGCCAACATCTAATTAAATGGAGAGAAACTTGAAGCAATCCCACTAAAATCAGGGACTAGACAAGGCTGCCCATTCTCTCCCTACCTATTCAGTATAGTACTAGAAGTTCTAGCCAGAGCAATTAGACAACAAAAGGAGGTCAGGGGGATACAAATTGAACAGGAAGAAGTCAAAATATAACTATTTGGAGATATGACAGTATACCTAAATGACCTCAAAACCCTCACCATAGAACTCCTAAACCTGATGAACAACTTCAGCAAAGGGACTGGACATAAAATGAACTAAAAAAAAAAAATCAGTGGCCTTCCTCTACTCAAAGGATAGGCAGGCTGAGAAAGAAATTAGGGAAATGACAACCTTCACAATAGTCACAAGTAATATAAAATACCTTGGTGTGACTCTAAATAAGAAGTGAAAGATCTGTATGACAAGAACTTCAAGTCTCTGAAGGAAAAAACTGAAGACCTCAGTAGATGGAAAGATCTCCTATGCTCCATGGATTGGCAAGATTAATATAGTAAAAATAACTATTTTACCATAAGCAATGTAAGCATTCAATGAAATCCTCATCAAAATTCTTTATAGAGTTAGAAGTGGAAATTCTCAAATTCATTTCAAATAAGAAAATCAATGATAGAGAAAACTATTCTCAACAATAAAAGGACTTCGGGGGAAGTCAACATTTCTGACTTCAACTTGTATGATGGAGCAATAGTGATAGAAAAACTGCATGTTATTGTTACAGAGACAGTCAGGCAGATCAATGGAATAGACTTAAAGATCCAGAAATGAAACCATATACCAATAAAAACTTGATTTTTGTCAAAAAACCTAAAACCATCCAGTGAAACAAAGAACATTTTCAACAAATGGTTTTGGTTCAGCTGGAGATATAGAGGAATGGAAATTGATCCATTCCTATCTCCTTGTACAAAGCTCTAGTCCACGTGAATCAAGGACCTCCACACACAACCAGATGTGCTAAATTTAATAGAAGAGAAATTTGGAAAGACCCTGGAACACACAAGTACAGGGAAAATTTTCCTGAACAGAACACTATTGTCTTATTCCTGTGAAGAATGGGGTTGCCATCCCACAGTCACATCTATGACCCCTAATTGTTCCTGTCTGAAAGAATTGCAGGGATGGAAATGGAGAGGAGCCTGAGAGAAAGAAGATCCAGTGACAGGCACAAAGTGGAATCCAGCTCAAGGGGAGTCAAAAGTCCTGAAACTATTACTGAGGCTATAGAGAGCTCACAAAACGGGATCTATCATGACTGCCCAGAAAAACACAATAAGCACCTGAAAGAGTCAAATGCAGTTATTTGTACCCAGCCACTGGATAGAAGAAGCTGAGCCCTGTTGTTGAATTACGGAAGGCTGAAAGAAACTGACAAGAAAGGTGATCCTGTAGGAGGACCAGCATTCTCAATTAATCTGGACCCCCTAGATCTCTCAAACACTGGAACACCAAACAGCCAATATACACCAGCTTATAGGAGGCCCCCAAAACACATACAGTAGAAGACTGCTGGGTCTGTGTTCATTCAGAGATGATGCACTTAACCCTCAAGAGACTGGAGGCCCTAGGAAGCTTAGAGCCCCTAGGTCAGGTGGGGTGTAGGGGAGGGGTATCCACATGGAGACAGGGTGGAGGGGAGGAGGTGTGGGATGTGGAGCAGAGGGGGTTGAGAATGCAAAATGGAATGTAAAAATAAATTAAAAATAAAATAATTTAAAAATTAAAAAAAAAAGAATGAAGTTCAGAAAAGAAAAAAAGGAAAGAAGAAAGAAAGAAAGAAAATATCATCCTGAGTGGAGTAACTTAGTCACAAAAAACACCTATGGCATGCACTCACTGATAAGTGGATATTAGCCCAAAGCCTCACAATGCTCACTCATGATACAACCTCAGATTGTATGGAGCTTAGGAGGAAGGAAGACCAGAGTATGATTGGTTCAGACCTGCATTGAGGGGGGAAGAGGATGATTGTGGGAGGTGGGGGGAGGGCAGAGGGAGTATGTGGGAGGGAGAGAGGTGGCGGAGGGAAGAACAGGTACTAGTATCAGGTACTGGAGAGGACAGGAGAGAGGTACACAGGATCAGGAAATTGAATAAAATATGTAGCACTCAGGGATGAGGAAATAGGGATAGCCACGGGAGGGTCCCAGATGCCAGGGAAATGAGAGGCTCTCAGGACCCAGTGGGATGTTTTTACCTAAAATGCATGCAGTAAAGGGGAGATTAAAACTGTAGAGACCATCTCAAGTAGATAGGCAGTCTCCTGTGAAGGAATGGGGACACACAACCATCTCAAAGTTTTTAATTCAAAAATGTTCCTGTCTAAAGGAAGAACAGGGACAAAAAAAAAAAAAAAATGGAGCAGAAACTAAAGGATGGGCCAACCGGGGACTGCCCTATCTGGGGAACCATCTTGTTTACAGACACCAAAGTGTTGCTGTAGCCAAGAGGCACTTGCTGACAGAAAATGGTTGTGGCTATTCTTTGAGTGGTTTGACTAGCAAACCACCAATGAAGTTGTGGATGTGTGGAGCCAGCCATCAGACTGAGCTCAGGGACCCTGACTGGGTAGCTGGTAGAAGGGCTGAAGGAACATAGGGGGTTAGAAACCCCATAGGAAGAACAACATTGCCTGGCTGGACAACCCAGTGTTCCCAGGGACTAGACGACCAATCACAGAGTGTACAGGGAGGGATCCATGGATCCAGATAAATATGTAGCCGAGTATGGCCTTGTCTGACATCAATTGGGCTGGATGCCCTTGGTTCTGGAGAGGTTTGATGCCCCAACATAGGGGAATGTTGGAGTGGTGGGGCGGGAAAGGGTGGGTGGTTAAGGGTGTACCCTCATAGAGGCAAAGGGGAGGGAGGAAAGGATAGATGTGGAATGGGGTGATTGTGGAGAGGTAACCAGGAAATGAGATATAATTTTAGATGTAAATAAATGGAATGATTAAGAAATAATTTTTAAAAAGAAATATAATTAATAAAGAAAACTTAAGTAGGGACTCATTAAAAAGAAAAAAATAAGAAATTAAAAGGAGAATAAGAAAATTTCATAATCTCAGGCATTGAAGGCACAATGGAAGAAACCATTGATCAAAGAAAAGGTTAAATCTAAAAAATAAAAAAATAAAATAAAATGACAAAAAACATCTGAGGAATATGAAATAGTATTTTAAAAGTAAGTATTTACACATAATACATGTAGAGAAAAGAGAGAAAAAAAACAGCTCAAAAGCTCAATAAAATGTGCAAGCAAAAAAGGCTAAGTAGTATATAAAGGCAGACAAATTAGAATTATACCTTGCTAGAATTACAGGATACTCTAAAAGGGAGAATGACATGGACTAAAATGCTGCAGACTCTATAAGATCACAATTGCCAGCCCAAATCACTATATCCAGCAAAATGTGCAATCATAATACATGGACAAAATAAGATATTCCATGATAAAGTAAAAATTGGAAAATTTCTCTCTACTAATCAAGCCCTAGAAGTGCTAGAAGGAAAACTCCACCATTAGGAGGTTGACTACAAGCATGAAAACAAGGAAATAAATACTTGCACACCAATAAACTGAAAAGAAGGGAAGCACGTGTACACATGCACACACCACCAGCACCATCATAATCACTTCCACCAGTACAACAACAAAATAATGGGAATCAACAATCATTGGAAACTGATATTTCTCAATATCAGTGGTCTCACTTCCATACTTCAATAAAAGAAAAAAAAAACAAACAAACAAACAAACAAAAAATGGTACAGAATAACAGCATTGATGACAAACAAGATCCAACTTTCTGCTGCATTAAAGAAACACTCCTCAACATCAGGAATAGACATTAACTCAGGGTAAAGGGTTGGAAAACAATATTTCAACGAAATTGACAAAAGAAGCAAACTGATTTAGTCACTTTAATGTCAAAGAAAATAGACTTCAATACAAAAAAAATCGAGGAAGATAGGCAAAAGTACTCAACAAATACTCATTAAAAATGGACCAAGATGACATGTCAGTTCTTAACATTTATGTCTTAAAAATGCAACCACTCAAATTTGTAAATGAAACACTACTGTGTCTTAAACCACATATCCATCCTCATACCCAGATACGAGGGAAGCTTCAATATCCCACTCTTACCAAGAGACAGGAAATTTAGCCAAAAACTGACATAGAAGTATTGTACCTAACAGATGTTGCAAACCAAATGGACCTAACAAAATGTATAGAATATTTCACCCAAAATTATATATTGTATATATATATAATCATCTACTCTGTACCTCATCAAATTTTTTCCAAGATTAACCACATACTAAACTTAAAGGTCTCAACAAATACAAGGTAATAGAAGTAACACCCTGCATCCTATCAGATCACCAAGGATTAATGCTGGATAGCAACACCAACAGAAACAACAGAAAACTTACCTCCTGAAGAAACTTGCCATCTCTTCATTGTATGGAGAATTGGTCAAGACAGAAATAAAGAGATTATAATTCAATTAAAAGAATGCATAACATATGAGATACAATGAAAGAAGTGCTAACAGGAATGATCATAGCACTAAGTCACTACATAATATAATTTTAGAGATCTCATATTAACAACTTAACAAATTGAACATCTGAAAATTCTAGAACAAAAAGAAGCAATCACAGTCAAGATGAGCAGATGGGAGGAAATAATGAACCGGAGGAATGAGATCAATAAAATAGAAACAAATATAACAGGAGATAAGTAAATGAAACAAAGAGTTGGTTCTTTGATAAAAATCAACAAGATTGTCAAACCCTTACCCAAACTAACTAAAAGTCAGGAAAATAATATGACAAATAAAATCAGAAATCAAACCCCTACTCTCAGAGCTCAGGGATATCACTGAAGACAAAATGGAGACAAAAAGAGGAAATGGAAGATACTGTGAGTTCACAGAGTCTGAAGCAGCAAGCACAGGGCCTGCGTGAGTCTGGATCAGTTCTTCTGCACATATATTATAGCTAGTAGCTTAGTATTTTTATGTGACTCCTGATTATGAAAAGGAGTGGATCTCTGACACTTCTGTCTACTCTTGAAACTTTTTTTCTCCTGCTGGGTTGTTATTTCCAACATTGATATGATAGTTTTGCTTTATATGATTATATTTTCTTTTGTCATGTTTCTGCTGATGAATTAAATGGGAAGTCAGAGAAGACAGTCAATGAGCATTCCAAGTAAATGTTCAGCCCTAACAAACTGGAAGGCGAGACCAACTGTTTGAAACAAAGAAAGCAGGAGAAACTTGTTGACAGGAGCAAAAATGAAAACAAAAATGTGTTTTTTAATGTGCATGAGGTGAACAAAAATAATGTGAAAGGGAGGAATTGGTTTTCGATGAGGTTGGGAAGCAAATCTGTTGCAGCATGAAGAAAAACACAATCAGTAAATGTCTAATAATACAATAAGGAACTTCCTTTCAGAATTTCTTATTTTATCATTGAAACATGAAACAGAGCAATGTGCTGAAGGAATGTTCAGGAAAGAAGTTATTGAAACAAAAAAAGTAATTCTCTAAAAAGAGAGATAGAAAATAGACTAGATAAGTGTGTGTGTCTGTGTGTGTGTCTGTGTGTGTATGTATGTGTTTGTATTTTAAGTATACGTTTAGAATACAGAAAAAATTACCTATAGTTATTATAATTTTGCCATGCATATTATCATGAAAAACTAAGCTAGCCAAAAATATGAACATGAAAACCATGTATTTTTTATAATACTATTTAAATCAATGACAGAAATGAAGGCATATAATCTGCAAATGATATCAGAAAGTGCCAAGATTCAGAGATTAAAAGTTCTCATTTAGGAAAAGTGTTGTTCGATAAAATCTACAGGAATCATCTATAGAAGAATCTGTAATTACCAGTTTGTAATTTGTTATCTAAATTTAATGTACATTTTAATATTTGGCAAGGTCAGTTCCGCAAGAGAAAATGAACAAAACAGAAATTTTTACAACCAGTATCACAATTTTCTTGTTTTCTGATATTAAGTGACATCTCAGCCATCAAATGATTCACTGTTTAACACAAAGCAGAGGAAATGCCCAGAACAGGAACTGAGCAATTCAATGGTCACCCATAGAAAATAATGTGGCACAATGTCTTCATTTGCTTCAGCTTTCTAAAAGCAATTAAACTTCTGTCTAAGTATGAGCAAAATAGCCCAGAAGTCAATCAAAAGGAAGAACAAATGATTAAAAAGCTAGAAAAGTCAATGTTTTCTTAACAGCTCTTTAAAAGGAAACTAATATACACAACTGATGTTTTATAGAATATTCATAAAAAACACAAAAGTAAATACACTATCTCTTAATCCTCATTATTAAATTTTAAATTCTGCTTAATTCTTGTGTGTGTGTGTGTATGTGTGTGTGTGTGTGTGTGTGTGTGTGTGTGTGTGTGTGTGTGTGTGTGTGTGTATGTGTGTGTGTTGTGGTTTATATGCTAAATGTCAGCAAAAGCCCAGAATAGTATATTGGGGATAAATTTGGGAGGCAAGACTCATTGGTGATCTCAACCTACATGGTGAGGAAATAAAGAGGACTTTGACTTCTTTCACATAACTTCTTGCCTCTTGATGTATGTATATTTTCTATGATTCATGCTCCTGTAGGGCTGGACTGTCTTAAGTCAGATCCAAGCAATGGGGCCATCTGATGAGGAATCCTTCTAAAGATTTAGGCAATTTAAACCCCTGTTTGGTAGATTATTATCTCATGTGCAGTAAATCATAGTAAGCTGAAAAATACAACTGGTACAGTAAATAAGAGAATAGTAACTGATCTTCAGGTTTGTAAGGTGAAAATATCAGAATTATTACTTGTAGTTCTATTTATGTATCCAGTTACTTTGGTTAGCACAAGTCAGTCTTCAGAGTCTGAGCCCTGCTAAGTATCAAGTAAGCTTACATTTCTAAGTCTTCATACCTTCGGAGGAAATCCCTATGTATATTTATAAACAAAATGGCTTTTCCAGTTAGGATCCATTAATGGTTTTATGATAAGCCTGCATCAAAAAGGTTTAGTAATTAGTCTTTTTTCAATTTTCTGCTTGGTAAGCAGGGGCCCCTAGTTGATTCTTCCCTTTTCACTTTTTCTCCTACATTAACTTCCTGTAACTTTCAATGTTTAAGTTTAGAGTGCCCCTGAAAATTAAAGATTGTGGCTAAAGAGTTCACACATATTTGGAGGATGTATTCTGCATCAACTAATACATTCAAAAGTTGGTATTTCCAAAAAAAAAAGTTGGTATTTCCTAATACCAAATTTATGTTAAGTGAGTTATTATATGCTCTAAAGTGTTCAGGAAAAAAAAAGATAAGTACTCTTGACTTCATAAATAAAAATTTTAATATTGCTTCATATTATGTGAGGTTCACTCTCTTTCTTCCTTTATTTCTTCAATTATCACTTTGTTTACCTTTTCAGTGTCTTACACACAATTGTTTTAAGCATCTAGATAGTTGTGTTTTTCACTCAAATAGTCACCCAATCTCCAGGAAAAATACCCAAAGTTGAAAAATTATATGATATATTTTCAGGGTAATATACAACAGATTTCCAAATGATTAAGATCATTCACTATTTGCTATTATTAGTCCTTTCAAATTAATAAGTCATATGCAAAAATGCCAACACTATTATTGTCATGTATATTTAAGACAAGGATTATTAATTAATATGATTGATAATATACACTTACTGTTTGGTTCCACAGCTCTTTTATATTAGGATGTTTGTTATCTTTGTGTTTAGTATTTAAAGTTCTTCATATATTCAAGACACTGATTCTGGGCACATATATTCTAGACACACACACACACACACACACACACACACACATATATATATATATGCACATACACACACACACACACACACACACACACACACACACACATACATATATACATTGTTTTCCAATGGGCTGCTTCCTCCTAACCCAACTCACCTTGGTTTGTTTGTTCTGTTATAATTACTTAAAACAAAACAAAATAAAGCAACAACAAACAACTGTTAATCGCTTAGAAAAGTGGTGAGCATCTTTGGCCATCTTAAAATTTTATACCATACAAGGCAGAACAGCAGTTATCAGGAATATAAATGACAACAAATGTTGGTGTGAATGTGAGAAAAGGGAAACAGTTAGATACCAGTAAACTAAGAAGCAACTCTGGAAATTAGTATTAAGGTTTCTCAAAAATGTAGGAATATGTCTACAATATTATTCATGTATTCCATTCTTTTTCTGTTTTGTTTTTTTGTTTTTTAAGCAAATAACTGTATAATTTCCTAAGTCTATAGAATTTCAAAGTTAGTAGCTTTTTTCCTTTTTTTCTACTATTAGATTTTTTTATTTACATTTCAAATGTTACCCCCTTTCCTAGTTTCCCCTCCAAAAATCCTCTATCCTCTCCCTGCTCCCGCTGCTCCCCAATCCAGGCACTCCTGCTTTCTGGCCCAAGCATTCCCCTATACTGGGACATAGAACCTTCACAGAAGCAAGGGCCTCTTCTCCCATTGATGAAGGACTAGGCCTTCCTCTGCTACATATGAAGCTAGAGCCACAAGTTCCTCCACGTGTTTTCTTTGATTGGTGGTTTAGTGCCAGGAGCTCTGGGATTACTGCTTAGTTCATATTGTGGTTCCTCCCAGGGGGCTACAAAACCCTTCAGCTCTTTGGGTACTTTCGCTAGCTCTTTCATTGGAGACCCTGTGCACCACCTAATGAATGACTGTGAGTGTCAACTTTTGTACTAGTCAGACATGGGCAGAACCTCTCAGGAGACAGCCATATCAGGCTCCTGTTCGCAAGCTCTTGTTGGCATCTGTGATAATGTCTGGGTTTGGTGGTTGTTTATTGGGTGGATCCCCATGTGGGGCAATTTCTGGATAGTCATTCCTTCATTCTCTGCTCTGAACTTTGTCTCTGTAACTCCTTCCGTGGGTATTTTGTTCCCCCTTCTAAGAAGGATTGAAGAGTCCACACTTTGGTCTTCCTTCTTCTTGAGTTTCATGTGTTTTGTAAGTTGTATTGTGGGTATTCTGAGATTCTAGGCTAATATCCACTTATCAATGAGTGCATATCATGTGTGTTCTATTGTGATTGGGTTACCTCACATTGGATGATCTCCTCCAGATTCATCCATTTGTCTATGAATGTCATGAATTAATTGTTTTAAGAGCAGAGCAGTACTCCATTGTGTAAATGTACCACATTTTCTGTATCCATTGATCTGTCAAGGAACCTCTGCGTTCTTTCCAGCTTCTGGCTATTATAAATAAGACTGCTATGGACATAGTGGAGAAAGTGTCCTTATTACAAGTTGGAGCACTGTCTGGGCATATGCCCAGGAGAGGTATTGCTGGATCTTCCAGTAGAACTATGTCCAATTTTCAGAGGAAACACCAAATTGATACCCAGGGTTACAATCCAACCAGCAATGGAGGAGTGCTCCTCTATCTCAATATCCTCGCCAGCATCTTCTGTCATCTGAGTTTTTTATCTTAGCCATTCTTTCTGGTGTGAGGTAGAATCTCAGGGTTGTTTTGATTTGCATTTCCCTGATGATTAAGGATGTGTTGAACTTTTTTTTTTAGGTGTTTCTCAGCCATTTGGTATTCCTCAGTTGAGAATTCTTTGTTTAGTTCTGTACCCCATTTTAAAAATAGGGTTCTTTGGTTTTTCTGGAGTCCAACTTCTTGAATTCTTTATATATATTGGATATTAGGCCCCTATCAGATTTAGGATTGGTAAAGATCTTTTTCCAATTTTTTGTTTGCCCTTTTGTCTTATTTACAGTGTCCTTTGCCTTACAGAACCTTTGCAATTTTATGAGGTCACATTTGTTGGTTCTTGATTTTACAGCATAAGCCATTAGTGTTCTGTTCAGGATTTTTTTCCCCTGTGCCCATATGTTTAAGACTCTTTCCCATTTTCTCCTCTATAAGTTTCACTGTCTCTGGTTTTATGTGGTGTTCCTTGATCCATATGGATTTGAGCTTTGTATAAGGAGATAAGAATGGATCAATTTTCATTATTCTACATGGTAACTGCCACCTGAACCAGCACCATTTGTTGGAAATGTGGTTCATTTACACAATGAAGTACTACTCAGCTATTAACAAGAATGAATTTATGAAATTCCTAGGCAAATGGATGGACCTGGAGGGCATCATCCTGAGTGAGGTAACCCAATCACAAAAGAACGCACATGATATGTACTCACTGATGAGTGGATATTAGCCCAGAAACTTAGAATACCCAAGATATAAAATACAATTTGCTAAACACATGAAACTCAAGAAAATCTAAGACCAAAGTGTGGACACTTTGCCCCTTCTTAGAATTGGAAACAAAACACCCATGGAAGGAGTTACAGAGACACAGTTTGGAGCTGAGACGAAAGGATGGACTGTCTAGAGACTGCCATATCCAGGGATCCATCCCATAATCAGCCTCCAAACGCTGACACCATTGCAAGATTTTGCTGAAACGACCCAGATATAGCTGTCTCTTTTGAGACTATGCCGGGGCCTAGCAAACAAAGAAGTGGAAGCTCACAATCAACTATTGGATGGATCACAAGGTCCCCAATGGAGGAGCTAGAGAAAGTAACCAAGGAGCTAAAGGGATCTGCAACCCTATAGGTGGAACAACAATATGAACTACCCAGTACCCCCCAGAGCTCGTGTCTCTAGCTGCATATGTATCAGAAGATGGCCTAGTCAGCCATCAGTGGAAAGAGAGGCCCATTGGTTGTGCAAACTTTATCTGTCTCAGTACAGGGGAACGCCAGGGCCAAGAAGTGGGAGTGAGTGGGTGGGGGAGTGTGTGAGGGACTTTTGGGATAGCATTGGAAATGTAAATGAAATAAATACCTAATAAAAAAAAACAACAACAAAAAAGAAAATGCTGTCTTTTTTCCATTGGATGGTTTTAGCTCCTTTTATAAAGATTAAGTGGTCCATCATTCAAATAGTGGAGTGAAATATAGAAATATAGTTTAGTTTCACCTTAGATATATTTTCGTTTGAAAGCATTAATTTCCAAAAAAAGAGGGGTAGACACAAACATGAAATAGTTAACATAATTTTAAGACAATATTTTATATATATCCAAATCGTCCTTCAAATGCACTAAAGCAGTATAAAATGATTAATACTGTCAGATATAAAATAAAAAATAAAATAAAATCTGAAATGGAAAATCTGTCACTAAGGACCTGGCTGAGAACACTGAATCCACTTGAAAATAGAATTAATGCCAAACATCTCTGGATATAAGGGTTATAACAGCTGTTTTAAATTTCATAAAATTTCATAATGGGCAAATAATGATGTTACAACACAAGTTTCATGTGAGGGTAAGCAGAGGGAAGAATTTCGAAGAATTTTACAGGGACAGATACTGTACTCTAAAATGGAAGTGGATGCTGAAAACCAACAATGATTCATTAAATATTAAACACAGCTTTATTTTTTTGAAACCTCATGCTTTATCCTTCAGGTGAGAAGACCTTCTTACATTACCATAAACCACTGAGTTACATTTTTTTCTTTTCAATAAAAGGAAAATTCACAGAATTTTTGCATAGTGCAATTTCTATTCAATTAGTTCCTCTTTCTCACTAAATTTGTTCAAATAAAGTCATTCTTAAAATATGCAGATTACCTAATTTGTAGAGAGGTAAAATTTCAAAATTTACTAGATGAAACCTAATATTTATCTTTAAGTCTCATCCCTTTATGCCAGCATTATTTGGTTCTATAACATTCACGTTGAAAGTGGACAAACAAACATAAACTTGGAGTGCTTACTTTTTCTTTTGAAGATTATAATGCATTCACAACATTTGAACAGTGCAATAGGCTGGGACTTGCTGATGGATAGCCCTGATATTAGCCCTAGGGAAAGGAGAAACATGCATTGTTAAATCACTGCACTCATTTTCTTTGTGTTCATTAATGGATTACTCCTGTTTTGTTTGTTTGTTTGGTTGGTTGGTTGGTTGTTTTTGCAAATATACATTTACCTTATGTTCATAATAGCATTAGATAATATATGGGAAGTTTTATATTATACCTTTAGCATTTATTTTTCTGAATTAGTTAAGTTGATATATGGAATGCCTATTGCAATGAAAATGTGTATGGTTTTTAAAACAGAGAAGTCACTTAACTTAATAGAGCATAACTTGATAGAGCATATGGTACTTTCGGTTTTATGATTTAAAAAATACTACTCTTTTCAGTTTTAAACCCAAAGAAGGCAGCGTATCACTTATATATAATCATGTACTGTTATAATTTTACAACTTTCACTAAAATATTTTCTTGTTTGGTGACACCATATTTGCTTACACTACTCTACTCTAATTCTACTATAAAGTTACTGGCATTTATTATCAAAAACAAATCGTCTCCTAGGACAAGGGCTGCAAAGAAGTGTTTTTCTTATTCTCAAGATACACAGTGAACCTAAAAACAAACCTCCATTGAAAGTACAGAATGTACATTTACAATGACCTTTATGCTTTAGCTACTGAGGAAATGTTTATTGTAAGTAGTTAAGGCATGTATTTGAATCCTATCTTCAATCAAATTGCTCAGTTTTCTGGGGCTAACTCCATCAGAGGCTGAACAACAAAGAAGAAAAGGAGGAGAGAGAGGAGGAGGAGGTGAAATAATGTGTTAAAAAATTTTACCACTGGAGGCATTATGCATCAACAAGCTCACACTTAGTTTTACACATATCAGACACAACAGTTAAGATGAGTAACCAATCCATTGCTGTCTGCTGATTTTTCAGTAACTGCAAAGACAACTGTACCCCATGCAATGAAAGAGGATCCCAGGAGCACAAAGGATGCTATTCAGAAAGTTGATGTTTATGCACTGAGAAGAAAACTAAGAAGGCACTGGGAATCCAATTAATTTCTACTGGAAAAAAATGTGAAAAGAGGAAGGAAAAGAACTGAAAGCTAGAAGTTAATTTATGTATTGGAAGAAGGGAAGTGGGTTTAATTTGTATTCTTATTTTTAGCAGAATGATCAGGAGCCAATAATACAAACTAGGCATGTTTTAGTTTTCCATCATCAGATTATTAATAAATGCAGCTATTTGTTTGTATTATAGCTGCTTTTGGGAACACAAAAATATTTATCTACATTTGATGAACATATTGTGACAATGTGCTAGACAGTGTTTAGGTGATAATTTTCACTCATTTAGAAACATTTTTTATATTCTCTCTATGTCTGTATGTCTCTCTGTCTGTATCTTTGTCTCTGCATGTGTGTGTGTGTGTTTGTGTGTGTGTGTGTGTGTGTGTGTGTGTGTGTGTGTGTGTAGGTCAGAGGGCAACTTGTGCTACTATTCCTCATAGACCCATCATTTTATTTCTAAGCCTGGGTCTCTCACTATCATGAAGCTTGTCAAGTCATCTAGGTTGGCTAGTCAGTGAGATATAGAATCCACCTGTCTTAAGTAGCTTAGCATTGGAATTGCATGAATACAATAATACCTATCACCCCAGCCCTTAGTAAAACATTTTCAGAAGCAATATTTAACATTGTGAAGTGCTGGTGAGTAAAACAAACAAACAAACAAAACAAGCAAACAAAAAAACTTAGATGCTATTGCAACAAAGTTAGGGTCTCAAGAATGATATAAAAGGGAGACAGAAACACAAATTAGAAATGCATGAAAACTTTGATCCTCCTGGATGTTTGTATATGCACTAAAAGAGAACAGAGTTTGTTTTGTTGTTGTTGCTTTTTGTCATATTCTACTATTTATTTTTTTATTTTAACTAAATTATTTTTTCCACTCAATATTTTATTCCATACCCAACCACACTTCGTCTGTTCCAAATCCCATATCTCCTGCCCACTCCCCTCTCTCCATGTGGATGTTCACACTCCCCACTCCACCTGATCTCTAAACTCCCGTGGGCCTCCAGTCTCTTGAGGGTTAGGTGCATCATCTCTGAATGAACTCAGACCTGGCAGTCCTCTACTGTATGTGTGTTGCGGGCCTCATATCAGCTGGTGTATGCTGCCAGTGTTCGACAGATCTCAGGGGTCATGATGAATTGAGACTGTTGGTACTTCTACAGGATCACCCTTCTCCTCAACTTCTTTCAGCCTTCCCTATATCAACAAAAGAGTCAGCTGCTTCTGTTCATTGGTTGGATGCAAATATAAGCATGTGACTCTTTCAGGTGTTTCTTGGGTCTTTCAGAGTGCAGTGATGCTAGGTACCCTTTTGTGAGTGTTCCATAGCCTCAGTAATAGTGTCAGGCCTTGGGACCTCCCCTTGAGCTAGATCCCACTTTGTGCCTATGTCTGGACCTTCTTTTCCTCAGGCTTCTCTCTGTTTCCATCCCTGTAATTCTTTCAGACACGAACAATTATGGGTCAGAGTTGTGACTTTGGGATGGCAACCCCATCCCTGACTTGATGTCCTGTCTTCCTGCTGGAAGTGGGCTCTATAAGTTTCCTCTCTCTACTGTTTGGCGTTTCATCGAAAGTCCCTGCCTTTGAGTCCTGAGAGTCTCTGAAGTCCCAGATTTCTGGGGCATCTTGGAAGTTCACCCAAACCTATTTCCCAAGGTTGCCTGTTTCCATTCTTTGTGCTGGCCCTCAGGGATTCAGTCCTTTTCCCTTACCCAGTACCAGATCAGGTTCTCCTACCCCACACCCACTCCCTGCTGTGTTCACTTTCCCTCTCAGGTCCCTCCTCCCTCCCAACTTGGGATTGCTTTCTTCTCTCTCCCAAGTGGGAATGGGGTATCCTCACTTGGGCACTTCATCTTGTTGACCTTTTTGAATTCTGTGGACTGTAACTTGAGTATTCTGGACTTTATTTATTTATTTATTCATTATTTTGGCGAATATCCACTTATTAGTGAGTACATACCATGCATGTCCTTTTGGGTCTGAGTTACCTCACTCAGGATGATATTTTCTAGTTCCATTCATTTGCCTGCAAAACTCAGGATGTCCTTATTCTTAATAGGTGGTCAGTATTCCATTGGGTAAATGAAACACATTTTCTGTATCCATTCTTTTGATTTGGGACATTCAGGTTGTTTCCAGATTCTGGCTTTCACAAATAAGGCTTCTATGAACATAGTGGAACACATGCCCTGCAGCATGGTGGGGCGTCTTTTGGGGCCCAAGAGTGGTATAGCTGGTTCTTCAGGTAGATCTATTTCCAATTTTCTGAGGAACCTTCAGATTGATTTTCAGAGTGGTTGTAACATTTTGCAATCTGACCAGCAATGGAGAAGTGCTCCTTTTTCTCCACATCCTTGCCAGCATCTGCTGTCACCTGAGGTTCTGATCTTAGCTACTCTGATTGGTGTAAGGTAGAATTTTGAGGTCTTTTTGATTTGCCTTTCTCTGATCACTAAGGACTTTAAACATTTCTTTAGTTGCTTCTCAGCCATTCTAGATTCCTCAGTTGTGAATTCTCTGTTTAGTTATATACCCCAATTTTTGATTGAGTTGTTTGGCTTTTTGCCATTTAACTTCTTGGGTTCTTTGTGTATCTTGGATATTAGACCTCTGTCGGGTGTGGTAGTAGTGAAGATTTTTTTTCCCAGTCTGATTTGTCTTATTGACTATGACATTTGCATTCCAGTTTCATGAGGTTCCATTTATCAATTCTTGATCTTAGAGCATGTGTAATTGGATTTCTGTTTAGGAAATTTCCCCCTATGCCAATGAGTTCAAGGCTCTTTCCCACTTTCTCTTCTATTAGATTTAGTGCATCTGGTTTCATTGGTTGAGGTCCTTGAACCACTTGGACTTGAGCTTTGTATAAGGTAACAAATAGAGTTCGGTTTTCTTTCTTCCACATACAGACAGCCAGTTAGACCAGCAACATTTATTCAAGATACTTTCTTTTATTCATTGTATGTTTTGGCTTCTCTGTCAAAGATCGAATGTCTGTAAGTGTGTGGTTTTATTTCTGGGTCTTATATTTTATTCCACCGATCAACATGTACCAATACCATGAAATTTTTATCACTATTGTCCTGTAGTAAAGCTTGAGGTCAGGGATGGTGATTCCCCTAGCTGTTCTTTTATAGTTAAGAATTGTTTTCTCCATTCTGTTTTTTTTTTCCTTTTCAGATGAATTTGAAAATTGGTCTTCCCCTGCCTTTGAATAATTGTGTTGGGATTTTGGGGATTGCCTTGAATGTATAGATTGCCTTTGGTAGGATGGCCACTTTCACTATTTTAATTCTGCATTCTCCACCTTTAAGAAAAACTCCTCAAACCCTTAATGGTGGCATATATTAATAGAGAGATGGGAAAATGCTCATAATTTATTAATTGAATTATTACTAAGAATAATCATGTGTAGATCCTGGAGGCCTAGCTATAAAATTGGTAAGATCTGATAAATTTCAGGATCTGTTTAATTTAGAGCTAAGGCACTGTGAAAACATGAATGTTAAGACATCTGAAGGACAACAGGATAAGATAACAAGGCACTCACATTTATAAAGTATATATCTGAAACCAAAAATCTTTTGTATCTTAAATAGTAAAGTGATGAGAGTGACATCAGCACTACACAAAACCAGAATTCAACCTGTATTTACATAAAAACTAATGTAATTTTATTTACAAGTTCTTCTCATATGTATGTAAGATTTTATGGCATTTATACAGAGCTCCATTTCTTTTTGTGTTGATATTTATCTTAAGACATTTTGATGAGTTGAACCCTTTTTAAGTGTTCCTTGTTTTATCTTGTTGGTATCTAGTGTTTGTGTATAGTGTAAGTGGGATGCTGAAGGACACTTTGTTACCTCAATATTCACACCTTAGGAAAAAGCTGCCCTTTACATTTTCAGAATAATAGGGAAGAAGTCAAGATGAAGCTTGATTCCCAGACAAAAACACCGATTTCCCAGATGGCTTAGTGAAAGAGGAAGTAATGTTTCAAAACTGACATTAAATGAACACAGTTTGTATAAGGCCGTTGAGTTTAAAATCTTTAATGAGGACACCGACTTACAAGAATGTTGAAGTTAGCCAAGACTGTATCTCTGATCTCCTTTGAACTATGAATTAAGACAAAAATTAAATATTTTGAGCTATTCTTGATTGTCTGTTCAGAAAAGCTCAGGTGTTTTGATTGCAGAGTAAAACAATTTATTGAACATAAAGTGGAATCACTAACTATGAATCTTTACCCTAACCTTCATGGAATGATGGGGCAGTTTTTAATTTTGTTGGCAGAGTAGATCTAATTTTTATTCTAAATATATAAAAGAGAAGCATAAACCTAAACACAAATAGCTTTAAAGCATGCTAGGATATACTGCCTCAACTGGCTGTAGAGAATTCGTGGAAATTACTGTTTCATGGATACTAAAACTGTGTAGAAGGTTAAGGTTTGTATTTTGATTTAGTCACAGAAGCTGTACCATATTTATCTGTTTAAACATAAGATGCAATCATTATCATAAGAAAGAAAGGGGGTATACCCACAACAGTCTGGTTTTCCATTCTTGATACTATACTGCATAGTGTATGAACAGATTACACCTGCCATTTAGTCATTTGATACCTAATCCTTTATATGTGACAAGTACTTGTAAAATTCATATAAAATATATAAATAAATATTCACATATTTATCTGTGTGTAATATCAACAAAGTAGATTTTCTTTTATGTAGTACTAGATGCAGTACAATAGAATTAGAATTGATAAGTATTATGCTTAAAAACAAACAATTTTGAATCATTCCTTTTTCAAAAATAGCATATGTATTTATTTTCATTATTACACACATATATTTGCCAGAGATGTGCTATGCCTTGGTTATTTCAATTTTAAATATTACCTTATATGGAAGAAAATCTGATAGTTGCCTACAACCCACATATCCCTTATTTCCGAGGCATGAGACTTTTAATTTTGAAATTTTATTATTTTATGTTTATGGGTGCTTTGCTTGCATGCATTTCTGTTTGCACCTGCATGAAGTGCTCATGAAGACCTGAAGAAGAATCAACCCCTGGAACTGGAGTCACAGAAAGTTGTGAACCTCCATGTGGACAGTGGCTATACAACCAAGGACCTCTGGAAAATCAAGAAATATTCTCAAACTCTGACAAACCATGGTAACCATTCAGAGGCAAAATTACCCTACACAATTCATTGTTTTGGTACAAAACATTTATTTTATCTAAATCTACCATATTTGAAAATCTAGAAACATAGCAAGTTACCAGTTCCATGAAAGTTAAAAAGCAGAACCAGGAATTCCTCTCTAGTCACAACAAGTTTTTTAAAAGAATCTATCATTCTCAAAACTCACTATCCTTCCTTCCTTAGCAGCTTGCATATTTAGAATTTTTGCATTTTTATTTTTCATATAAATAAATTCTTTTCAACCAATATATTTTACTTACTGTTTGTCTTCCTCAAATCTTTCACATCTGAATTTAAACCTTTTCTGATTCACCTTAGAAAAAAGACATCTAATTAATGATAATAATAATAATAAATCACGAGGAAGAGGATGATAAGAAAATATAAAACAAATTGAACAGGACAAAATAAATAGAATAAAAGAGCAATAGAAAAGTATAAGAAGTAGATATAGATGCAGAGACTTACCTCTTCATATGAACACACTGTAATCCCATAAAACCACAAAACTGGAAGTCATAATGTAGGCATGAATGATCTTTAAGGTTAAAAAAGAAAGGAAAAATGCCCTAACAAAAATTTAAGAAACATTAATCTCTAAAAATCCCATTTAGTTCATTTTGTGTTGGCCATTGAATGCTGGGCATGGGCATTACCTATACATAAGTAAAATTTTAATCCAAAGTTACACACTATTGGAGAGAAATAATTTTTTATGTGCAAGTGGCTACTAATTGGAGATAGCTTTCTGGATAAAAAGGCAGGTTTATGTTCACTTCTCATTTGAGTGCTGGGACCCCATGTGGTGTAGACCTGTGCTGACCCTGTGAATATTGTCACAGTTTCTGTGAGTTTGTCTATCCCTAAATACTTATTCTGTTTTCCCTTCTCATAGTGATTCACCCACTCTCCAATACTATACATTTATTTTATACCTAAACTCTGTGGATAGCATCATCCATTTAACTGAAAATTACCTAATTTTCCTTTTTAAATGGTCTAATAATAATTCCATACTTTTTTCATTTGTTGAGTATCTAGGCTGTTCCCTATTTCTGCCTATTATGAAGAGAGCAGTAATGAATATACTTAAGTAAGAGTTTCTGTCAAAGGATGAAGCATCCTCCGTGTATAAAACCAAGAGTGTTATAGCAGAATCTTGATGTAGATCTATTCTCAGACTTCCAAGGAAATGTCAAACTATTCCCAGGGCAACAATACAACTTTGTACTCCAACCAGCAATAGATGGTTGTTCATCTTACTTTGCATCCTCACCAGCATGATCTGTCATTTGTTCTATTGAGTTTGGCCATTCTGACTGTTGTAAGACGTAATTTTTTTCTTTTTTTTTAATTTATTTTTTAAATTTCATATTCCATTCCCCGCCCCCCCACACCTTCTGAATGCTCCACATCCCACACTTCCTCCCCACCCCACCCTGTCTCCTCATGGATGCCCACCCCATCTTTGAATACCCTGGGGCCTCCAGTCTCTTGAGAGTTACATGCATCATCTCTGAATGAACACAGACTCGGAAGTCCATTACTGTATGTGTTTTGGAGGCCTCATATCAGCTGGTGTATGCTGTACTGTTTGATGGTCCAGAGTTTGAGAGATTGCAGGCGTCCAGATTAATTGCAACTGCTGGTCCTTCTGCGGGACTGCCCTTCTCCTCAGCTTCTTTCAACCACCCCTATTCAACAACAGGGATCAGCTGCTTCTGTCCATTGGTTGGATGCAAATATAAGCATCTGACTCAGCTGCTTTTTGGGTCTTTCAGGGGGCAGTCATGATAGATCCCTTTTGGTGTGTGCTCCATAGCCTTAGTAATAGAGTCAGGCCTTGGGTCCTCCCTTTCAGCTGGATCCCACTTTGTGCCTGTTTTTGGACCTTCTTTTCCTCAGGCTTCCATCCCTTCCCATCCCTGTAATTCTTTCAGATAGGAACAATTATGGGTCAGAGATGTAACTGTAGGATGGGAATCCAATCCCTCGCTTGATGTTCTGTCTTCCTGCTAGAAGTTGGCTCTATAAGTTCCCTCTCCCTACTCTCTGGTATTTCATCTAAAGTCCCTCCCTTTGAGTCCTGAGAGTCTGTGACCTCTCAGGTCTCTAGTTGGGGGTGGGGGTCCCCCAACCTCCTATTTCCTGAGGTTGCCTGTTTAAATTCTTTCTGCTGGCCTCAGTCTCAGGGCTTAAGTCCTTTTCCCTCACCCGATATCAGATCAGGTTCCCCTTTCCACACCCCTCTACTTCCCTCTCACCCAGGCCACTTAATTTTGAAGTAGTTTTGATCTTCATTTATCTGGTTAGTAAATATGATGAACATTTTTTTTGGCACTCCTCAGGTATGTGTTTCTTTTTTTTTTTTTTTTTCAGCATCCTTTATTTAAATATGTTCCTCACTTTAAATTAGATTATTTGTTTTCTTTATGTCTAGGTTTTGAGTTCTTTATGTGTCTTAGATATTAACTCTCAATTGAATATGTAATTGGTGTTTTTTTATTTATTCTTTAGCCTGCTACTTTCACCTGATTACATTGTATTTGCTGAGCAGAAACTTCTCTGTTTCATAAGGTTCCATTTGATCTTTGTGTTCTATTTAGAAAGTCTTTTTTGTACCTATGAGCTCAAACTATTCCCCACTTTCTCTTCAATTTAATTCAGTTAATCTGTTCTTTCGCTGAATTCTTTGATATCTGGAATTGAGTGTTGTGCAGGGTGATAAGAATGGATCTGTATGTGTTTATCTAGTTTGAACAGATCATTTGTTGAATATGATCTCTTTTATTCAGTCTATATCCCTGGCTTCTTTAAAATAAATCAGGTGTTCATAAGTATGTGGATTTACATCCATTGGTCAACATGTCAGTATTTGTGCCAATACCATGCTGCCTTTATTGTTATATTTATTAGCTCTGTTAACAACACCTTAAATTAGGCAGAGTGGTACATCTTAGAGTTTCTTTCTTTCTTTCTTTCTTTCTTTCTTTCTTTCTTTCTTTTTTTTTTTTTTGGACATAAAAGTGTAATTTTTATACATTGGGAAACACAGCCAGGTCAGCATAACTACAGGTTCTGTAGGTTCAAAAACATTTGGTTCAAAACTTGCATTTGGTCTTTTTCTTCTTATTCTCCCCAAGCAGTGTAGTACAACGGCCACTTTAAAAACTACATCAACATTATATTGAACATTATAAGTAATCAGCAATGATTTAGAGCTTATGGGAGGATGTACATAGATCATGTGCAAACACCACAGCAATTTTATAAAGGGGTGGAGCATCCGTAGCATCTGTGGAGATTTCCGAACGATCCCCACAGATACCCAAGGGTACCATATTGTTTTTTTAAATTTTTTATTAGGTATTTTCCTCATTTACATTTCCAATTCTATCCCAAAAGCCCCCCATACCCTCCCTCACTCCCCTACCCACCCACTCCCACTTCTTGGCCCTGGAGTACCCCTGTTTTGAGGCATATAAGGTTTGCACAACCAATGGGCCTCTCTTTCCACTGATGGTCAACTAGGCCATCTTTTGATACATATGCAACTAGAGACACGAGCTCCAGTGGGTACTGGTTAGTTCATATTGTTGTTCCACCTATAGGGTTACAGATCCCCCCAGCTCCTTGGGTACTTTCTCTAGCTCCTCCATTGGGGGCCCTGTGATCCATCCAATAGCTGACTGTGAGCATCCACTTTTGTGTTTGCTAGGCCCCGGCATAGTCTCACAAGAGACAGCTCTATCAGAGTCCTTTCAGCAAAATCTTGCTAGTGTTATGCAATGGTGTCTGTGTTTGGAGGCTGATTATGGGATAGATCTCCGAGTTCCTTTATTTCTAAAGATTGTGTTACCTATTATGATATATTTTATGTTTTACTTGAAGCTGAATATCATAATGTCGAGGTCTATGAAGGATTATATTGCAATTTTCATGGAGATTGCAATGAATCTTTAGATTGCTTTTGGTAGGAGTGAAATTTTTGCTGTATGAATGCTAATAACCCATGAACATGAAAGATATTTCCATATTTTGATATTTAAATTCTTTTTTCAGTGTGTTAAAGCTTTTAATCATACAAGACTTTCACTTAATTGTTTAGAACTATTTCATGATATTACTTTGAGTCCAGTAAAATGGAATTTTTCCTGATTTCTTGCTCAGTTATTTGTCATTTATATAAATGAAGCCTATTGATTTTGTATATTGATTTAGTATCCAGCTACTTTACTGAACGTGATTATCAGCTATAAGAATTTGGGTGTCGTAATGGAAAAGTAGGAACCAGCCTGTCTTATTGAGATCATTAAATATAACAATATGGCACTCTTCTCACAAATTTAGTGGAGATTATTTTAATTGAATGATTAATAAATGGTATATGTATTACTTAGTGGTAAAACATCTATTTATATACATGAAACTCTGTTGGTTGATCCCACCAAATTTACATAATTTGATAAATTGTGAGATTATGAGTGCTTACAACCTAACATGTAAAGCTTTAATTTACTATACCTATAAATATATAAGAGAGCAATCAATAAAAATGAACAAACTCCTAGTTATAAATATAGAAAAAGAAATAATATATTTATGACATACTGTGTTAGGATATTATATATATATATATATATATATATATATATATATATATATATATATATAAAAGCTGTTTATATGATAGTAATTTATAGTGAGTGATACATCAATGACTTTTCTTTTCAGTTTGATTCCTCTTTCATCAGGGTAAATGCAGATAAAGTCCTAAAAAGATCCTGTATGCCAAAATTTGCACCATTTAGCCAATTCCCTTTCATATAGCTAATATCCTAGCACTTTTAACTTTAAAACGTTTCATTAAATTTGTCCAAACTATCACTCTGTCATCTTATTGCCAACCTTTCCATTCCTTCTGCCATTTAAGTTCTGTTAATGACTCATCCTTCTCTTCTCATATGCTTCTTTTGTTTGTAGTTAAGAAAAAACAACAACAATAACAACTAGAGATTGGAGACGAAATTCTGTAATGTGAGCCCATAAATTTCTTAACATTGTCGTTTTTATTTATTATGTATGAGAAGCAAGACATAAATTTAAGAGGAGAGACATGAGTTTAAGAGGGAGAATTTAACAGATGGACCATCTCAAACTAATGTTGAAAACATTAAGATTTAGCATAAAAACTTAACCATTTTTTTCAGGATAACCAAATTTCCCTTCATCTCTATCTTACAGACATTGAATCAAATGTCTTCATGATATAAACATTTCCTTATAAAAGCCTGCTTTTTTAATCCTGGGCTTTACCCTAAGAATAATGAAATGAGCACTTCCTGGAGAACATAGTATAAAATAATAACCACACAACGCATTTTAAATCAACACGAATGAAAACTAAAGAGTGGCACATTTTATGTATATAAACTAATGGATGAATCCTGCTGTTCAAAGCATTCTTCCTGCTGCAGTGACTTATTCTCTTCTTTTATAAATTCCTTGTTTTACTTTTAATATTTGAAATTGAAGCAGCTGCATCTTTGCTTAACAAGCATTTATCTTCAGTCTATGTAGTATAAACCTTTTGAGAATAAAGAACTTTTCTTTCCATCCTATTCACATGAAATCTCTATTATTTAGATGTGGAAAAACTCTAGACATTCAGCAAATACTTAATAGGTGAATCAGTTGATTTTAGCATATTATTCCTCAGACATGATACGTGACAGATTTCTCTGAATGTTCTTTTTGTAGAATGAATATACATTAGAACAGTAAAATGCAATTATTTCTCTTACATATATAAACAAATAACTGGAACTAAGCAGTTTACATGAAAATTGGTGTTAATATTTTACAATAATATTAACACAAGAAAGAGTAATCTATTTGTAATGGTACAAAAAGAAGCTCAGTCTCAGCAAGCAGAAAAGTTCAAAGATGCCTAACCATGTCCCCTACTTGACAATAAATGTAAAAATGAATTTCACATGTGAAGAACACTTAGAAGGATAAAGTATTCCTTTATTTGCACTCCGATTGATTGTCATCTACTGAAATGATAGCAATTGTTAAAGCAAAAGAGCAATATTTTTGAAGTAATTCCATAATTACTGACACCATTGATTCACAAATAAACATATTCATAAGAAAAAAATTGCTAATCTTAGATTATATTTTCTTATAGAGTACATCTTAGTGGTAGAAATGGAAATGAGTCTAAATATTGAACAAACTCTCGGGTGCTGTTGTTAAACTTTCTTAATATAATTTGGAACCAGCCTAGAGAATATAACTCTATTGAAAAAGTTTTTTCTTCAATAATTCTTCCATTGACTTCTCAAGATATGCCTTTTAAGTATCCTAAAAACTATTAAGCACAAACCAAAGACTTCTTCTATGATTCAATATGGTCCTCAGATCTCCACCCAACAGTGTGCACATTATGATGAGAAGAGAAGCCTTGGGACAAGTTCAGATTACATTTGTGTTATGTATTCAGAAATATAAGACAGAAATCTCATGAGGGTTCTGTTCAACCTGACTGCCCTCCAACTATGGGATTTTTTTCCTGTGTATTAACACACAAATAGAAAGTATAGAAGCACTTCTTGTGAACTTATAAGTTTTTACAAAGCAATTACCAATACTCAAAAAGTTGTACAAAGACTTTTATCAGTATTTGATATGTCTATCAATATGAATTATCTCTGTACATATTTGAAATTTCAAGTACATCAATGTAGAGACATAGATGAGTGAGAATAGGGAGATTTGAAAATCCATGAATGGTAACTAACTTATTAATTATAAAATATATTTTCAATTTAGCCTTACTGTTATTAAGAAAAAGCACGTGATCCAAGAACTCTACATAAAGTTTTCTGTGAATTACAGAATCTTATTTGTCTTTTTTTAGAGTTTTATTGACAATAGATTCTTTTATCGCACAATACACCACAACCACAGTTTTACTCCCTCCAATTCTAGATCACCTCTACTTCCAATCTCCTCGAGATTCACTCCCTCTCCATTTCCTCTTCAGAAAGAAACAAGTATGAAATAAACAGCAGCCAAACTGGACAACAACATACAATAAGAGCAGGCAAAAGCCCTCATATTGAGACTAAATAGGGTAAATCAATACGAAGAAAAAGTCCCAAGAACAGGCAAAATAGTCAGAGTTACACATGCTCCCACTGTTAATAGTCTCACAAAAACATCAAGCTAACAGCCATAACATACACGCGGAGGACCAGGTATAGACTCATGCAGGCCTCTTGTTTGCCACTTTAACTTCTGTGAACCCATGTAAGCCTTGCTGAGTTGGTTTGATGATCCATGTTCTCCTCCTACCCTCCAACCTCTCTTGACTCCTGCAATCTCACCTCTCCCTTTTCTACATCTGATCTCCAAAGTGAGAGACGCAGCAGAGACTTACAATTTAAATGCTTTCTCCACATAATGTTTGGCTGTGGATATCTGCACATGCTCCAATCTGATGCCAGCAGTAGCCTTTCTGATGACGACTGCATAAGACAATGATCTGTAAGTATAACCGAATTAACAAAATATCATTAGGAGTGGTTTCACTTATTTATTTATTTATTTATTTATGCCAGGAATGTTTTGTTCTGCTCTAGGTTGGACCTCAAGGTAAACCAAACATAGATTGGCCACTCCCACAAGCTCTGTACCACTATTGTCTCCACATATCTTGCAGGCAGGATGATAATGGACTTCCAAGCCAACGGATATAGAAAGAGCATTACAGCACTCCAAATTCAGTCACTAAAAAGGCAAAAAACTAAACCAAAAAGGAAAACAAAAGTTCCTGAATTTAATTCTTCCAAATTGTTAGCATAAATGTGAAATAAAAAAGCTAAAGTCGGGCTAACTTTAGTAAAAATCATTTAATGTATTTTTAATAATTTCTAATATTTTAAATATGATAACATCACTTCCCTTCTTTCTCCTTGACTGAATTTCTCAGTGCCCAAATCCCTGCTCCCTATCACTCACATCCTCTTATTCTTTAATGATTATTGTTAAGTACATATTCTTAACTGAAATAAGTATATAACCATAACCTAATAATTCCATCTACTGTTGCTTAAATCTATATTTTCTGAAGGCCAACTACTTGAGATTGGATAATGATTTAAAGTATTCATCTATTAGGAAGGCTAATCCTCCCAGCATTATTTATTTTATTTTTATTACTCTTATCTTTGAACATTTCATAAATGTATATATAATGCATTCAAGTTATTCTTCACAGCTTCTTATTTTCCTCCTCTCTCTGAGTGTTACCTTTCTTCTTTATAAACACTCTTTGCATCTTTGTTAGACTTTTTTTTTGTTTGTTTAGTATTCCAAAGAGATTGACTAGTACTGTCTCTATAATGCTGAGTTTAGAACTACTATTAGTGAACTCTGAGATCATAAGTAGCTACTCAATTGGATACTTTTCTTCACTTTATCCCAGAATCAGTAACTCACTATAAGAGCAATAGTAAATGGTAAGGATATGACACTTTCTCTTTTATAAGAGGACACAAATGCCAGCCTAGCCTAATACACCCAGGGAAACTCTCAATTACCATAGGTGGAGAAACAAAGATAATCCATGACAAAACAAAATTTACACAATATCTCTCTATAAATCTACCCTACAAAGGATAATAGATGGAAAACTCCAGCACGAAGAGGGAAACTACACCCTTGAAAAAGCCAGAAAGTAATATTCTTTCAACAAACTCAAAAGAAGCTAGCCACACAAACATAACTCCTTTTTTTTCTTTTTTATTGATTTTTCTATTTACATTTCAAATTTTATACCCTTACTCAGTACTATAATGGCTACTCCAGCTTGTTTCTTGGGATAATTTGCTTGGTTAATTTTTTCCAGCCTTTTATTCTGGAATAGTTTCTGTATTTTTCAGTGATGTACATTTCCTATATGCAACAAAATGCTTGATCCTGTTTACCTATCCACTTTGATAGTCTACATTTTTTTTACTGGGGAATTGAATCCATTGTGTTAAGAGATATTAAGAAGTAGGGAAGCTTACTTCATGTTATTTTTGTTAACTGAGATCGAATTATGTTTATGGCATCTGCCCATGATCTTCTAGCTCTCATAATTCCTGTTGGGAAGTCTGGTGTAATCCTGATAGGTTTATCTTTATATGTTACTTGACCTTTACCCTTATTGCTTTTAATATTCTTTGTTATGTGCATTTGGTTTTTTGAGTTTTATGTGATTGGAGGATTTTCTTTTCTGGTCAAATCTATTTGGATTTCTGAAGGCTTCTTGTAGTTTTATGGGCATCTCTTTCTTTAGCTTAGGGTAGTTTTCTTATATAATTTTGTTGAATATTTACTGGCCCTTTAAGTTGGGAATCTTCACTCTCTTCTATAACTATTATCCTTACATCTGGTCTTCTCATTGTATGCTGCATTTCCTGGATGTTTTGGGTTATAAGCTTTTTGCATTTTCTTTGACTGTTGTGTCAATGTTTTCTATGGTATCTTCTGCTACTGAGATTCTTCTTCTATCTCTTGTATTCTGTTAGAGATGCTTGCATCTGTGATGCCTGATCTCTATCCTAATTTTTCTATCTCCAGGGTTGACTCACTGTGTCATTTTTCTTATCATTTCTATTTCCATTTATAGATTCTGTATGGTTTTGTTCAATTATTTCACTTGTTTGGATGTGTTTTCCTATAATTCTTTCAGAGTTTTGTTGTTGTTGTTGTTTCCTCTTTAAGGTTTTCTATCAGTTTACCGAGTTCTCCTATATTTCTTTAAGGGAGTTATTTATATCCTTCTTAAAGTCCTCTATCATCATCATGAGATGTGATTTTAAATCAGAGTCTTGCTTTCCGATGTGTTTGGTTATCCAGGGCTTGGTTTCTGTTGCTTATGTTCTTGTACTTGTGTCTCACCATCTGATTATCTGTGGTATTAAATGGTCTTCCTTTCTCTGACTGTGGCTTCTCTCTTCTTTAAGCCTGTGTGTCAGCATTCCTGGTAGACCAGCTCTCTCTGGGTGGAATTTGGGTTTGGTGAGTTGAGGCACATGGTCAGCTCTTAGTGCACACAGAATACAGGAGAATCGTGTCCCAGGCTGCTCCTCAATTCCTGTGTCCTGAGTGCTCTGGGTGGGTCCTTCTTGGGTGAAGTATTTGAGCAGAAGTGGTAGTCTCACTTGTGCTCTTTTTGTGTGTCAGCACTCTTGGGAGACCAGCTTTTTGGGTATGGAGAGCTGTGCCATAGGATCAGCTCCAGGTGCAGATGGACACCAGGTATATCTTCTTTTCTGATGGTGTTAATTTGGAAGCTTTGTGCTCTTTAGATTTTTCAAAAGGTTTTGTCTGTGTTGTTAATTTTCTGAAGAATCAACTCTTGGATTTGTTGATTTTTTTGTATCAGTTTCCTTGTTTCTAATTGGTTGATTTCAGCCCTGAATTTGACTATTTGCTACTATCTGCTCCTCTTGGGTATGTTTTCTTCTTTTTATTCTTAGAGCTTTCAGGTGTGCTGGTAAGTTGCTAGTATAGGTTCTCTCCAATTTCTTTATGTAAGCTCTTAGTGCCATCAATTTTCCTCTTACGTTGTTTTGGCATGCTGCTCCATCATGTTCATTGAATTCCAGAAAGTCTTTAATTCCTTTATTTATTTCTTCCCTGTTCACATTATCATTGAATACGTGTTCTTCAGTTTCCATGAGTATGTTGGCTTTTTGTTGTTTTTGTAGTTATTGATGTTAAGTCTTATACTGTGCTGATCTGATAGGATGCATGGGATTATTTCTATCTTCTTGTATCTCTTGACACTTGCTTTCTGTCTGATTATATGTTGGATTTTGAGGGTTCCATGAGGAACTGAGAAGAATCTATATTCTTTTGTTTTAGGGTAAAGTGTTCTGTTGATGTCTGTTAAACCCATTTCATTCATAATGTCTGTTACTTTCACTTTGTTTTTGTTTAGGTTCTGTTTCCATGTACTTTGTTGAGAGTAGGGATTGAAGTTTCCCACTATTATTGTATGAGATTTAATGTGTGTTTTGAGCTTTAATTAAGTTTCTTTGACAAATTTGGGTTCCCTTGTGTTTGAGGCATAGATGTTCAGAGGTAAGACTTCATCTTGGTGGATTTTTCGTTTGATGTGTATGAATTCTTCTTCCCCATCTCTTTTTGATTACTTTTGGTTGAAAGTCTATTTAATTTGGTATTAGAGCAGCTGCTACAGCTTATTTCTTAGGACTGTTTGCTTGTAAAACTTTTTTTTTTTCAGTTCCTTACTCAGATGTCTGTGTTTGCTGTTGACTTGGGTTTCCTGTATGCAGTAGAATGATGGACCCTGTCTACATTTCTAATCTGTTAGCCTGTATCTTTTTACTGAGGAATCAAGTCTATGTATGTTGGGAGATATTAAAGACCAATGATTTTTAATTTCTGTTATTTTTGCTGTTAGAGGTGACATTATGCTTGTGTTATTCTCTTCTTTTGGGTTTCTTGTGAGATTTTGTGAGGTTCCTTGTGTTTTCATGGATGTAGTTATTCTCCTGTGTGGGAAGTTTCCTTTTAGTATCCTCTGAAGTGCTAGCGTAGTCAAAGATACAGTTTAAATGTGGTTCTGTTATGGAATATTTTAGTTTTTCTATTTATGGTGATTGAGAATTTTGCTGAGTATAGTTTTCATCTGTGGTCTCTTAGCATCTGCGTGGTACTTGTGCAGGACCTTTTGGCTTTTAGCATCTCTCTTGGGAAATCTGATATAATTATGATAGGGTTGCCTTTATATGTTACTTGGCCATGTTCCCTTACGGCTTTTAATATTCTTTCTTTGTTGTGTACATTTAGTGTTTTGATTACTATGTGTCAGGGGGATTTTCTTTTCTGGTCCAATATATTTGGTATTCTGTAGCATTCTTGTATGTTTATAGCCACCTCTGTCTTTTGGTTAGAATTCATCTATAATTCTATTGGAGACATTTTCTAGTCCTTCTAACTCTACTCTCTTTTATTGTTATTATTCTCATGTTGTTCACTGGGTCACAAAATCAATGGATGTTTTGTGTTAGGAACTTTTTCACTTTTGCATTTTCTTTGACCATTTTATCAATATCTTCCATGGTATCTTCTACACATGTGATTCTCAATTCCATCGCTTGTACTCTGTTGGTAATATTTGAATCTGTAGTTTCTGTTCTTTTTCCTATGTTCTCCATGTCCATAGTTGCCCACATTTGTGATTTCTTTATTGTTTCTATTTCAATTTTTACATCATGGATGGTTTTATTATTCTCCTGTTAGTCTGTACTTCTTTAAGAAGGTTATTTGAATCCTCCCTAAAGGGATCTATAATCTTCATGAGATGGGATTTTAGGTCAAAATCTTGCTCCTCAGGTGTGTTCCAATATCTATAGTGTGGTAGAACTGAGTTCTGATGGTGCCAAATTATATTGGCTTCTGCAGCTTATTTTCTTGACCATACCTTTTACTATCTGGTTATCTCTATTGTTAACTGGCTGTTTCTCAAATTGGAGCAGGCCTCCTAAGAGGCAGGCAGAGTGACTTGTGTTAGAGCTGCCATTCTGGGAGGCAAGTAGTGCTGTTTCTGGTTAGAGCAGGTCTCCTGTTTCCCTGGTTAGAGAAGACCTCCTCTGTTCCTGGTTAGGGTAAGAACTCCTGGGAGACAGGCAGCCGGTGGGGTCAAGGGACCAGGAATGCTAATCTGCCATGGATGCAGGTAGAGGTGCAGTCCAAAGGGTGATGGGGCTTGGGCAGAAAGGGGTTGTTCCCACCTCTACTTCATTCAATGGGGGCCACTGCCTGTGTAGGTATGGGACCAGGCATCTCACCAGTGATCTAGGTTTGAGTAGACCTCCTGAGAAATAGGCAGGCTATGGGGTTTGGTGTGCAGGCATGCTGATCTCATGATAGTAAGTTTTTTACATGGTTTACTCGTATCTTCTTCATTTTGACTAACTCTGTCCCATTACTTTGTCTCCCAATCCTACTAAAATAATATATGTTTTAATGATGTGTGACATGTTTTGAGATACATATATTTATAAGATGGTTAAGTTGGAGAAATTATAGTATATTCACATCTGAACATTAGCTATGCATGCTGCAAAGAAGCAAACAAACAAAAACCTTACAGGTAGCAGTTTATATTAGAATCCTGATGGAAAATATAGCTCTAAACACTGTTACATTCTGATAGACTTCTAGGTAAGAAGGAAGAATAAAGTCTCATAATAACAGGAGAAGCCATACAAACTTCCAGAAAAAGGAAGACCAATATGACTACCTGGATATGGAATCTATGAACCACAACAATGACCAACATGGCTTAATAACGCTAAAAGTCTAGTAGTGTTGCACATACCATAGTGGTAAGCAACATCTGTCTTATTAAACACTAAGTATTCTTAACACAAAATTGTGAATTTGAGAATTATTAAAGTAAATAAGTAAGAGACTCATGAAGAATAAACATTTTATAAAGTACAGTATTTTTGCAAAGAGGCTTCAAATATAAGATATTACTAAATGGAAAAATACCCAGAAAAAAATGGAAGGCCAAGGAGATATGTAAACCAGGTTCTATACTTAATGTAAATTCTTCTTGGATTAAGAGAGGTAAAGTATTTTTCTTTCTATTTTTATGACTAATTCGTAATAGTTAGCTGAAGAACAACCAATAATTATTTATTTATGAGTTTCCACTATTAGCTATGCATTGGAGAATGTGATTTGCTAATATATTTTTAAGTATTCTGTTTTGTTCCTTGAAAAATATACAGATGATATTCCATTCTCTCACAGGGTCTTGAATCAAACAAAAGATGTTCATGATGGCTTCTTAAGTTTTATTGAATATCACTTTTTAAAGAAAAGACCTGAATTTAAATTTCAGATTCTACTTACTATATTATATATAATAAATATATTTGATTTCCAAAATTCATTGAAGCAACGCTGTTTCATGCTCAGTACACGGCATTCTCTCAAAGCACAGAGAACAGTGCATGAATAGAGGATCTACCAAAGACAAAAGGCTCGTTCATTAGATCAATATAGAAAGCAGAAGTCTGTGTTCTGTTATGAGGAAGGAAGTACTCTTGAAATACAATATGTAGAAGAAGAAGAGTTAACGTAGAAAAATAATTAAATCATTTGATTTTTGATGCTGTATTTTGAAGCTTTTCTCATCTTTATTTTCAAATGGTTCAATTATTTTGCACTCCTTTATTGTACAACTACCTGAAAATAGAATTTAAAGATTTTATTATTTCAGTCTGAAATATTGAGAACAACATAATACAACACTTAATAGATATCATAAAATAAAATATTCTTAAGAAATAATCTAGATAATGGAAATGGAACTATATTATTAGGTCTGACCTATTGAATATTAAAGATGAGTACTGATAAGTAGAACTTTCTCTATTTCCAATCTGATAACCAACAGTTACATGTAGCTACAGAGTACATGGTATATGAAGGTGTACATATACATGAAGGAATTGAATTTTAAGGCAACTTCAAAATGTAAAGAACATTCCACTTTACTAGTTCTTCCATTATAATATTCATTTTTATTTGAATTTACATATGTAGGTACCATAAAATTGGTTGCAATACAATTCAACAACATATCTCTATAGTATGTACATTCCTGTTCACTATGGAATTGGTATTTGCTCAAAGATATTGAAATTATTATAAACCTTTTGAATATTGTCCAGAAAATTGACAATTTTCCAAGTTACTCATCATAATAATTCCTATAGGTATACAAATCAAAAATAATCATATGCATCAATAATCATTGTGTAACATCATATATAATTATATCAATTTTGTAAGTAAAATAGTTATAATCATTGACAGAGTGTTGACACAAAGTAATCTTAACTAGGATTATGGAATTCTAAACCGTTTACTGCTGTAGCTACCTGGTATTAGAATAAAGAAATCCAAATTAACAGAGTAACAAGGATGAGCTAAATTTATTCTGTTCATGTAAATTCACTCATGAATTAATACTACCATGAACTTTCACATGTATTTTCTTAACAGAGTAATATTTTTAGTCACATTTAAGCAGTGGAACTGGTTTCCACTTATCCTCCTTTGAAATGAAAAAAGTTTAATAAAAGATGAGATATTTTTACATGAGGAGCACAAGTCATCACATAATTTATGCAGAATAAATATTATAATAATTGTAAAGTATTACAAATTATAATTGTAGATCCATAGCATTACATGGTACAAAAAAGCAAATGCATACATGGATTGAAGACTAAACAAAATTTATTTTAATAAGTTATATATAATGTTTTGGAAGGAGTAGAAGGTTATCAGATCCCTGAATCTACACTCTTAGCCACTCTGAAAAAGAGTAAAAGCAGAATAGTCATTATGCTACTTTATCTGCTTCTGTGAATATCAACTTTTTACACTTCACTAAAATTCAAAAATGCATTGGCAGCTTCCACAAGGAGACAGTCTAGGTATAAAGTGATGAATTTAAATTTCAGATTCTTCTGGAAGAAGAAAAGCTGGCAGGAGAAAATCCGGTGTGTCTGCATAGATATATCAAATGGAAATTTATCAGATATGGGATGCAAGAGACTGTGTCTCTAAAAATCTACATTACCACTGAAGCAAAAACAAAAGAGGTTGACAGAGAAAATTATGTGCTTCACCTAATAAGACAGTACTCATTCACCTTGATAGAGCCTGTCACTCCCAGTTGTACCCATATCCAGGTCATTCCACAAAAGAGTACAGGCTTGTTACAGAAATGTAAAATGCAGTACTGGGAAAATGTTATTCCTTATATTCATGGATGATTTCAGCAAAGACCTGGAATCTTTTGACAGAAAATCTGACACTAAACGTGTGCTGTTACAAATATAGAGTGATTCATGTGAAATATCAATTGGAAAGCTTCAAGAAAATATGTGAAAAATAAAAATCAGCAACCCATCGTTATGCTCTGATATGTGTTATCAAATCAATTTCATTTTCAGGCTATGTTGCTCATATAAAACATCTTTTCAGTTTTGCTGGGAGACATACCTGCTTTCAATAAGGAAACAGGTACTGAAACAAAAATGGAGTTTCAAAATGAAATGGACAGGAAGGTAAGATGTTATATAGAGTAGTCAACTCTGTATAACTCACACCCTGAATAGGTTTATAATTTTTTCCATTTTTTCTAATGAATATTTAGTCTGCTTCTTAGCATTATCAATCTAACCTTAAAGGAAATAATCACTACATGGGTACTTCTGTCTTATATGTCTTTTCTTAGGGAATATTTTAGAAAAAGTTGACATCAGTCCACATTAGTTTGTCTTATACACATACACAGTACACACTCAGCATAAATTTGAGTTGTGTAAAAATATATATATATAGCTACCTTTTGCAAGAAATCTAGGTGATAATTTCATATTATTCTATAATTAGATTCTTATTGTGGGCAATAATTAGTTATTAAATAAAGAATATTGGAAATTTCCCTTGTAGACTATTTCATTAAAAAGCTGAAGTAGTTCAGGTTGCTCAATAATTGGACATAGTTCCACCATTTTTGTAAGTACAAAAAACTCAATATTTATGTGAAATACTGAAAACAATAAATCAATGTTGTAAAGCTGTTAAAATCTCAAAAGTATGCAACTTGCTCTACCCATGGGAAAGTTATACAATATGTACAATCAGAAAATAAAACTTAAATCTTTGGCTATATTCACTTCACAGTGGTTTAAAGTTATGACTCTGGAGTCATTGATTTGCACATCATGATTCTAACAATATAGAAGAAATGGATTAAGTATTAATAGAAGTAACAGGATGGAGACCATTATAGAAAAGCACAACTCATCAAAATCTATCACTTATAGAGCCAATTTTCCATTGATACATCTACAGCACAACACCTGTACCTAAGACTCTAATTTTTTTTCTAGAAAGGGCAGAAAGATAATGAGACATGGAAAACAGAAATGTATTATGATACTGTGCATTATAGAAATGTTAGAGACACAATACCTATAGAATTTCAGAAACATGACTATCTAAACACAACCTGAACCAGTAAATGTGGAAAGGAGACAGTGTATTAGGCCTCAACTCTAGTCAAAGAATTCCAGGCAACTAAATAACATAAACATAAAAGGAAGGAAAAGTATGTGGGAGGCACTGGCTTAAGGCAGAAGAAGGGGAATAAGCATGCAATTTCAATATCAAAAATAAAATAAACAAACAACAACACACAAAATCCTATGATCTTTCTTCATAACGAATTTGTGTCTTCATCAATAAATAGCTACTGATGAAATACAACTAACAGTACCAACACAGATATTTCTGATTCTTGTACTTCAAATGTTCATGAGGGCCTTAAAATTCTGTGACATGAGACCTCAGCTTCCCTGAGTCCCCTGTGCTCACCAACAACCTGACACTAATCTGAGAAGTGACAGGGCAGATAGGCACTGATCTAAACAGGTCCAGTTGAACATTGACTCTGAATTTTCTAAGGCTCTATACCACTTTATATTGCTATTTTCCATATCATAGGAGAGAGAGTATCATTTTAGTCTAAATAAATTTGTTCTCTTTTATTTTAACCAAGATAATCTTAATACACTAAAAGAAACAAATTGGGCTTTTTAAAAAAACTAAAATGAAATATCTATAAACACTCTGAAGGTCTTCAGTTCATACCAGTCTCTTCAGAGAACTGATAGCATCAGTGCATTATTTCAGTAAAATGACAAAAGTACAGAGACAATGACTACAATGTGAAATAGCCTTGGTTATTAAATAACTAAATGATATATTAGTTTTCCAGACTCAAAAATATATCTTTTTGCTTCCAAGACAAGGACATAATTTACTAGTTAAAAGCAAGTCTGTGGCCATGGCAATTTTTCACTGTAAAAAGTGGTTGCAAATTACTGATTTTAAGAGCAAAGCAAGTCAATGAATAAGTCATTCATTCAGCAAATACTCATAATTTATAAAACAACTATGTGCATTTTGGTATAACTACAAAATAAGACTCGAATTCCACACGGAAATTTTATAATCTAGTAGATAAGGATGTTTTAAAGACCTGTCTTTCAACTGTCATTTTATTGCAGTATTTCATTTGTGCAATTTACTCTTAAATGCTAATCTCTGTATTTACTAATTGAATAATGCATATTACAAAGGTGTGAAGAGCTAAGGAAGCACTTGCGTACATGTATAAATAATGGGTGAAGTTGTGTATAACTGTGTACAGTTGTCATGGGCACAGCCATATCAAGGACTAATGCCTGAGATCAATGGGGACTCTGCAAAGCCTTCCTTCTCCTGATGTTAGGTTCAGAAATGATTTCAAGGCCTTCCTCTGGTACAAGTGACAATGTTGAAAAGTATGTGGAATTACAAGAATTTAAGACCAGTTATATAAATGGGAAAGAGTTTGGAGAAACATATTTTGGAAAGGTTAAATATAGTAAGGAAAGAAGGGCCATGTTAAAGGTATTAGTATGGGCAAAGATAACTAACCTTCGGATAGGTCATATGAAAATCAACTACTGTAGAAAATCACTAAAGTACATACATGCCCATAACTAGTATGTTAAAAACCTAGTAAAGTAGTTGTTGGCCAGACAGTCCCCAGAGACCAGCCACATACAGATTATTGTAATTGGTTTTTGTTATGGCTATTTTTGTTATCAGCATGACTATGTCTGGAATTAACTAAAACCTAAGTGGCTTGCTTAGTACAGTTATGAGGATATGTTTTTTCTTAATCAAACCATTTCAAGTGGGAAGGTTCACCTTTAGTCTATCTTTTGAAGTAAGAAGATACATTTTTAACCAGGGCTGTGCCTCCTGGTGGCACAATTTATAAGAACAGTTTTTTGCTTTTGTCTGAGTGTTCTTCCTCTAGATTCCCTAGTATTAGAGCCTCATTTTTTTTTCTGATTCCAATGTATTCTGAAGACCAGCTCAGATATGTAGCCTTGTAGACTGAACAATCACTAGAATCTTTGAGTCTCCTTTGGGATAAAACTATTATTGGAATAGTTGGATAAACAGCCATTTTAATCTCTTCTACTTTTATACATGTACAATCAATCTATCACTTATGTTCCTCTAGATGACCCTTACTAGCATAGTCCTGTTTACCTATCAGAATTTGATAGTAATTTCCTAGTGATGAATATACCACATGTTTGAGCCATAGGATGCAAAGAATCAAGCTGGTTTATCATGTAAGCTTCACACTTTTCATATGTTGGAAGGTGCCTTGTACATTTTAGTAGAATACATGTAGCAATCAGTCCTACACCTCTGAACTCAGAAAACTACAGTATGGACTGAAGAGAGATGAACGTGATGAAGATATATCTCAGTAAATACTCAGAATAAACAATAATATAATTTTTCAAAGATTTATGAAGGATTCTCCAACTGTCATTCCTGTTTGCTGTGTTAACAACATCTCATGCAGTGATGTAAAAAAAAAAAAAAAAAAAAAAGAGGAATAAACTCATTCTCTAAGAACAAAATAGTGTAAGCCTTGCATGTAGATTTATGTCACTTTTAAATATTTTATTGAATATCTTTTCATTTCATTCATTTAAAAAATGCCTCTTTTCCTTTAACTCAGAAATTGTCCACTGGCATACTTATCTAGATTCAGTCTGTGGTTGTGACAGGATTTTGACAAAAGAAAAAACAAACATGTTGTAGGAAATCTTTTTCTTACTTAGCTTATATGTCCAGGTCACATCCATTATCAAGGGAATTTAATAATTTAATGCAAGAACCTGGAGGAGAGAACCACAGGAGAATGCTGCTTAATGGCTTTATCCTCTGCTTACCTCCTGGATAACTTAGATAGCTTCTTATATAACTCAGGACTACATCTCTAGAAATGATAATACCTACAGTGCTACTTACCTGAATTAGTTTCTGATAAACAAAAAGCTCAATAAGCATGCCCACATGATCTGAGATAGGCACTTGATGAACCTAGGGTTTTCTAAGTGAAAGTAAAACAGCTGTCAGGCTATACACTTACTTTCTTAATTTCTAAAGTGCTCTCTAATTTCTAAGTAATTCTATCCTGCTGTCTTCCCTTTTCTCCTAATTCTGCTCTTTCCTTCTGCAACCTAATGTCATCCTTCCTAATTTTTTGTTTTTTTGTTTTTTGCAACTTTTCTATAGGATTATATCACATGGATTTTCCAAGCGTCCTTTATTATATAAAAGGTGAAAGAAGGAGAGGATGCAGAGAAGGGGGAAGGAGAAAAGCTGAGCAGAAGCACATGGCTGGGAGAAACCACAAGTTCTGGGGGTCTCATAGATGTAGAAGATGGTAGTGTAGCAGTAGATCTGCCCAACCTAGGTGCACAGCATATATTCACATTGACTTAGTTGTGTTTTCATTGCCGAGGCATATTTGGGTTGGCAATTTACCACAACAAAATGGCATCCAATGTATTGATTTGAAGTCAACTAAACTGAGATAAAGGTTCCAGCAGTGGGTGTGGCAGAACAAATGAGCAGGAAGCTCCACCCCAGAGGAAGCAGGTTTCAGGCTGAGGGAGGGAAGGCTACATCTCCTCCCTTTTGTTAACAAAAAATAAATAAAAGAAAAAGCTGGCCTGAGGCAAAAAAAAAAAAAAAAATGTATCTATGCTCAATAGTTCTGCCTGAATTCTAGGGCTAAAGAAAAAACCTGTCTCCGTGGGATTCCCTAACTTTTCTTATGGTAAACTGTATCTGGCTAAGACTGTCTATTCTATCCTAGTAAACAACTAACAGAAAAGCCAGGAGCTGTAGGCTCTGACTTTATAATGCTAATAAGTGCTGAATAGGTAACTTCCTAGTTGAATTTTAAGTAGGGCGTTGGAACCCTGGCTAAGTTTGGCTGAACAAATTTGAAATACACTTTATTAAGAATAACACTGAGTTGATATTCCTCCGCATTTTTGGATGACAGGCGGGAAACAGGGAGAAGGGGGTGACGACTGGCTCCATAGTACAAGGCCAATTGGCTTTTTATTTTGGGGTGGGAGGCAGTGAAGACAGTACGGTCTCTAACCTCTTTCCCCCCTATTAATTAAGTTAAATAAGGCAACGCTTAACTGAGGTGATCAAATGATTTTCTCATCCGTAGATGAGTGGGCTTTTAACCTTAGCTTGGGTGGACATTGACCCGATTTTTCTCGTGGGTGCTGTCACGACCCACACCTGTGGCTCTTAGTATCTTTTGGGGAGGGGAGGCAGAGCCGTAGATATTTTTGGTTTTTAGCCAAAATTAGATACCAACCTCTATCTCGAGCTTTTGTTCCCACCGGAAAGAACACGCTCAGGACAACCGGAGTCTTCTGCGGCAAAAGCTTTATTGCTTACTTCTTCAGGAGCAAGAGAGAGAATGGCAAAACCCCATCCCTTTTAAGGAGAATTATCCTCCGCCTAGGACGTGTCACTCCCTGATTGGCTGCAGCCCATCGGCCGAGTTGTCGTCACGGGGAAGGTAGAGCACATGGAGTGGAGAACTACCCTGGCACATGTGCAGATTATTTGTTTACTACTTAGAACACAGGATGTCAGCGCCATCTTGTAATGGCGAATGTGAGGGCGGCTCCCCACAAACCTCTTTTTTAAACCGGGTATAACCCACAGGAAACTCAGAAATGGTCAAGCTGGACCTTTTCCTGCAGTAGTTCTCTGCAACAAGCGATATCCATACATCCATACTGTATTTGTATTATCACGAACCAGTATGCACAGTTCTGAGTACTGTGCAGCTCTTAAAGGAGAATTATCAACCTCAGATTTAGCAAGGCCTAGGCAAGAATTATGTCATTAGTAACACCACGATTCATGGCTAAAATAGGAGCTGGGAGTCGTTCCTCCTCATCTCTGTTATTTCTATAGCCTGAGGAACTACAGACACCTTGTAGTAACAGCAAGGGTGAAAAGCCAGAGGCCAGCTAAGGGACTAAGCCCGTCTATCAAAATAAAAACCAATCTCTTATCTGCTCTTCTAGCCCTCTTGGTAAACCTAAATTTTAAATCAGACCAAAGGCCACATGCTGGAATGTCCTGGGAATGAAGATAGAAGCTGTCACCTGTGTGCTCTAGGGGGGTGGGGATGCACATCTGCTGGTCTGGCTGGAGAATGTTGATTGACCTGCTTGAAAAACAAAGACTAGACAGTGAGAAAGTAGGAAAGCAGATATTCTTTTGGGGAAGTCCAGGTACTTTATTCAAATGCAAATAGTAAAGCGGAGGTTAATCTCTAGCCTCCTGTCAGGTAGCAGGCTCAGAGAGTAGCAGGAAAACAGCTTTTCTGGGAGCTTTTGTTCCCAGCTGAATTCTAAGCACAAGAGGAATTTTAGTTTTTAGAATGATACGTAAAAGAAGAGTCAGAATCTGTGTTTATCTGACGAATTAATCTCTCTGGCAGCCACTGCGCTCCATCTTCATCTCGTGAAAAAACACAAACCAAGCCCCTTCTCCAGATTAGAACCGGATCTGGACCCTTCCATTTGTTAGTCAGGGGCTCCTTCTATTTTACCAATGTATAAGAATTAGAAGTAACTGGATGCCAATTGCGATCTGCTGCAGACTGACCTTTAATATCAGTTTGCAAAAAAATTAGAACAAATAAAGTAAAGGCAAGGTGGGCCTTTGGTGACCTTGGGGGAAATAGCTGCTCCTCTTTTTTTTAAAAAAAGCCAATTCTTTAAGGTGCGATGATCACGTTTAACTATTTTTTGTCCCATGGGGTTTTAAGGAATTCCAGTTTTATGTTTGATACCGAATTCTTTATAGAATAAAATACAGTTTTTACTAGAATAAGATGGCCCGTTATCTGTCTTAATAAGTTTAGGCAATCCCATGGCATTAAAGGCTTGTAGGCAATGATCAATTACGTTTTTTGAAGCCTCTCCTGTATGTAGAGAAGCAAAAAGAAATCCTGAACAGGTATCGATGCAAACATGTATATATTTTAGTTTTCTAAATTTTGTATAATGGGTTATATCCATTTGCCAAATATGATTAGGCATAAGGCCTCTAGGATTGACTCTTAAATGTGGCACTGGAGATAATATAATACATTTAGGACATTGTTTTACAATCATTCTCACTTGCTCCTTAGTGATCTTATGTCAGAGCCTTAGGGTATGGCTAGAGAGATGAAACCTTTTATGATCACGTTGGGGCAAAGCAACAGGATCAGCAACTAAGGCTTCTCCTATTAGAGCTCTGTCAATGTGATCATTACCCTCGGCCAGAGGCCCAGGAAGACCAGAGTGAGACCATATGTGGCCAATATAAAACGAATTTTTCTGGGCGAGAATGATGTTTTGCAATTCTGAAAATAAAGATCTTGATGGCGTATTGAAGTTAAACGTTCCACGGGTTTCCAATAAGGGTACTGACTAAGCAACATATAAACTGTCAGTAAAGATATTAAAAGCCTCATGTACAGACTGAAAGACCTTTAGTACTGTTGTTAATTCGCCTAGCTGAGCAGAGAGACCAGGAGTCTCTATGATAACTTGTTGATTATTAATAAGATATCCAGCTCGCCCTTTAGAGGAGCCATCAGTAAAAATCAATAGAGCATTATTTAAAGGCTGTAAAGAAGTCATCTTAGGAAATATCATATCATGTACATTTAAAAACTTTATCAACCTATCTTGGGGGTAGTGGTTGTCTATAGTTCTGTTAAACCCTATTTGTGCAAGTAACCAATCTGTACTATGCTGTTTCAGCCAAGTGTCCTGACTTATGCTGTAAGGCTGAACAATGATATCTGGCTCTTTTTCAAAATAAGTCAATGCCTGCCTTCTTCTAGTGATAATCATCTGAGTTTCCACATTTATCAATTTTCGAGTTAAGAAGATCTTTTTTGTTTTTTTTTTTGAGGAGGCCCTCTCTGATAGGCACTCCTCCTGAGATACCACAAGCTCTGCCTGGGGACAATTTAGCCCTGGAGGAGTGGCATCTTTTATAGCATCATTTACGAGCGCCCAGAGGCCTAAGGTAAAATTATCTGCCTGAACAATTTTTAAGGCCTCACCAACTTTCTCCCAGGTTTCACAATCTACTGTTTCTTCTTCCTTGAACCATGTGCAACAGCTATCTATCTTACCTAAAATATTTCTTACCAATTGTACTTTAGGCCTTACTCCTCTGGCCTGAAACAACTCCTGAAAACTAAGGACAACTGCCTGATCCATAACTTTAAACCCTTCTTTCTTCCACCTAAAGCAGCTTCCTAAAAGGCTGCAGCCAACCACCTGATTTCTGTTTCTAGTTCTAATTAACACGCTACTGACCTAAGCAGAACCAGCGTTGGGTAGCACAGATTCAAGCTTAGCTCGTATCCTACCGCACCCTCAGCAACACCTTACAAAAATGAAATTATTAAGCTTGCGCTAGCATGTGTACCTGTTCGTTGCTCTGGTGCCTGATATGAAGATTCTTTGCCTTTCCTGTGGAGCTCCACAGCAACAGCGTTTTCTCAGCGCCCTTCTGCCATTCTTCAGGTCCCTGTTCGGGCGCCAAACTGTTGCGGCCGGCCCACAGCTCGCAATGAACGGTTCAACTGAGATAGCAACTCGGGCTGAAAGAGAAGAACTAGACGGGCGGAAGAAAGAATGAAGCCAAGTCAAAAGTCACTCTGATCAAAGCTCAATTTTTACTGTTGCAACACTCAGTTATGAAGAAAGGGGGAGGGGACCCGATTCCCGCCAAATAATCTCGGAGTCCAGTAGAAGGGTGAGCACGTGATGGCTTCGGAACAGCAAGGCGGCAGGTTCCAGCAGTGGGCGTGGCAGAACAAATGAGCAGGAAGCTCCATCCCAGAGCAAGCAGGTTTCAGGCTGCGGGAAGGGAGACTACACAGAACTAGATAGGGAATATTAGTCACTGACTCCAAGTAGAGAGAGTAGTGATAATTGCCTGCTATGAACAGGTATTAATTAACAGAAGTCTGGGGCTCCATGTAGAGAGCATAACCGGTATTATAACATGTATTAATTAAATAAATGTCTGTGGCTCAAGGTAGAGAGCACAACAGATAAATGGTATAACAGAAGGATGGCGGCTTTAGGCAGAGAGATTAACAATTGAAAACTCTCTGCTTCATATAGGCAGATAATAGTGGAAGTTTGAATTAATTGCTTTAAAGATGGTATAAAGATATATTGCTCTAATAAGTCTTACAGGATACTCATATTCTGTCTAACATGGAATCCATGGGAATTTTGAGTTTAAATCCTGGTTTGACAAGCTGTCTCTTATAAACAGGTATAGAAAAGAACAAAGCAAAGCAAAGCAAAGCAAAGCAAAGAAATTGTTTAAAAGATGGTATGATAATCTCTGCAGGAGACTCATATTCTGTCTAACGTGAGCTCCACGGGAATTTTGGGTTAATATTCTGACATAATGAATTAGAAAGGCCTAAATAGGCTAATATGTGTGTGTGATTTTGATTATTGTATTTTTTTAATTTTTCCTCTGGGTCAGAAGGCAAGCTACAGATTTTCCTTGTTACAGGCTAAAGGATATACTGGTTTAGGGAAAAGGTTTTGTCTTTGTATTTTTGGAAAAGCTAATTAAGGTATTTGCACCTTCCAGAGTTAAATGTATCAGATTTGATAGAGGGAGACACCCTGAAGAACTAGGTTCCAGAGAATCAAACAAAAAGTTATCTTGATGATACTAAAATTTTATTTTGAAATTTATATATTACAGAATATACAGCCTTGGTGAATTTCATCATCAGGCATGCTGAACTGACCTGCCTGAACTCCTGATATCTTGGTTTTTCATCCTGATCCAGTCAAGACATAGACCTCACAGACTAATACAATCATTGGTATGGCCTTCTTAAGGCCAAACAACTCCCCCATTTTCCTACCCTTCCCCTTCCATTTAAAATATCTCAATGCCCACATTCAGCTTGAAGAAGTTATGAGAGTTGTCATCCCAGGTTCCTAGGCTTGTAACTGGTGGTGGTTATTATAGGTTGTCTTTGATAATAAAAATCTTAAAGTACAGGGCTTAGACCCACTCCTTCTATTGTAGTTATTATAAACAGATCTGAGATGTTTAATCCTGTGAGTTAAGGGCCAAATAGGAAATTTATGGCTCAGAGTTTATTGTTAGGGTGTTTTCAGTTATTTTAATTACAAATGGCTGAGAGTAGTTAACAGAGAACAGTCCAGATGACTTCACATAGATAATTGATTTTAAAATTTTTAGAAGTCAACAGAATATGTTTAATGTTATTTATTCATTTGTTGTTGAGACTAGTCTGCTCCTGATAGCTTTCCCTGTTTTGGATTCAAAGAAGAAACTGAGCATCTGTGAGTTATTCCAGTTGTGGCAAAACAGCCACTAGGCAAGAATTGCCTCATTTCATCTACAGTATAGCACTGTCCAAAGAAAGGACACAATTACAGGTTAGGACAGTTTGATTCTGCTGAGACAGAGTATGCTAGTCCTTAATATTCCTGTTTCTCTAAGTAAGTCTGTCACATGACCCTGGCCAGTAGGTTGAAGCCTGATGTTCGAAGCTGTTGAAGTAAGGGATTGTCCATGTGATCTGCAGTCTCTATAAATTGGCTAAGTTTTGGAAGCTGTGTTAGGCTTCCTATATATTTTAAGTTAATATCAGTCGTTCTTGGATTTCTGATGGGGTTGAAAAATTACATAATCTCCTAGTCAACCCAGGCTTTTTACTTTGAGAGGAACAGATTTGAAAGGATTGTTTTCAGATAAAGATTGTTTTTAGATATTCAATCTAAAGCCAAGACATAGTCAGGTGCAGAACTATAATCTTTAAGTAAGGTTAGATGACAGAGGTTCTATTTAATTAATAAAGATGATGGACTGGGTGTTAAGTCTCTTGTACTTTATAAATTACAAAATAGTAATAGTTATGTTCAATTATATCTGAGATAAAAATAGTCTTTTAATTGGACAGAAAGGGGGAAATGTTGTGGATTGCCATGTGGTTAACTATATTTGATGTTAATTCTGCCTGTGAGTGGTTGTGAACAAGGAATGAGTCAGCACTCAGGTGATTTCCTGTAAACCTGCTTCCCACCTTAATTTGTAAAATAAAGGAGAGCTGATGATTTGGTAGCTGAAAGGGAAGGTGGAGCAGAAGGTTGAGGGGAGAAGAAGGAGGAGAGAGAGAGAGAGAGAGAGAGAGAGAGAGAGAGAGAGAGAGAGAGAGAGAGAGAGAGAGAGAGAGAGAAGACACAGAGAAGGTGGAATAAGAAGAAGAAAAGCTGAGAAACCGCAAGTTCTAAGGAATCTCATAGATGTGGAAGATGTAGTGTAGCAGTAGATCTGCCAAATCTAGGCATACAGCATTATTATATTATATATATAATATTATCATATTAACTGAGTTGTGTTTTCATGCAGGGGCTTATTTGGGTTGCAGATTTACTGCAACAAAGGTAATAAATTATAGGAGAAGTTTATAAGTTTACATCAGAAATATTTACAAGGCTTTCCATTAAGATACCCATGCAGTCCTTTGTTTGGCTTATTTTAACATTAATTTTGTTGGAGAAAGATTTAAAAACAAACAAAAAATGAAGTAATTCCCAAGCATTCAGTGTGAGTCCCATGTTTGTGAGTTAAAGTTGCCACTTAGGGCCAGCTGACATCTATAATTGGCAGTGTGGGTTGATTGTGAGGTCTTAGAGCCAAAATTCTAACCCCCTTCAGTTTTACTGCCTTTGTCAACTTGCTCTTTCACTGAGAAGTAACTTGTACTTGTAGAAATGTTATGTTGAAACCATTTCACACTTCAAGTTTGTATGCACTTATATTAAACCTTTTTCAATAAAGTACTATTGTTTAGCTATTTATTTAAAAAGATTAGTTATTAGCTACACATAATTATCTGTCACTAGCTTCACATGTGCATTGAGAGTCTAATACCATAATTTTTGTGTCAAAATAGCAATGTTTTTCTATAGATAAACCCAATCAATATTCTATATATCATCCTTGTACCTACAATAAATCATTCTTTCCCTTTTATTGTTTACCTTTGATTAATTGTTTTAAAGCCCTAAGGAATGTATTCTAGGTTGTAAGTCACTGCTTTCTATGTGAGAGACAATTAACTCATGACATGTGAAGACTGGCAAAATTACAATTTCAGTTTTTATATGAAAGAACGTTTTAATAGCAGTCCTATTATAAAGGGCTTAATAATCACTATAAAGTTTTAGGGATTATTACAGAATCATCACTAGGAATTAAGAAATTGTGTGTTTGT